>NC_137977.1:56330073-56930073 GCF_963924665.1 Micromys minutus | reverse complement strand
TAGTCTCTCACATAATGTGGAGCTCCCATTTTACACTAGGTTGGCAACACATTTGTCTCAGATATCTTTGTTTCCATCCTATCCTGCACTTTGGTTGTAGTCATGGAGAGGAAGTGAATACACATGACTTGCTAAGTAGATACAGGAACTGGAACACAAGTCTTCAGTCTAACGTGGGTGATGAGATCTAAATTCTGGTCTGCATATTTACTCCAAAAATCTCTTAACACCTGAGCAATCTCCATATCACATACGTGTTTAGATAAAGTCTTATGTTTGGAGCTGTCTGGGATTACATAGATCAGAGGCATCCATCAGCTCTGTGTGAGTCACACTGCTGTTCTGTGAGCTTGTCCCCCTAGATGTTTCCATACAAGATTATGGAAGAAAATGACCATGTTCTTCCTGCTTCTCTCTCTCTCTCTCTCTCTCTCTCTCTCTCTCTCTCTCTCTCTCTCTCTCTCTGTGTGTGTGTGTGTGTGTGTATGTGTGTGTGTGTGACCAAGTTTCATATTTACATAGCTATTAATAAAACATATTTAGTATTTTAATTTTGTGGGCGACATATTTGTACAATAGAGCTTAAATATATCTAATGGGACTCAGATTTTAAAAATAAACCATACTTTTACTTCATATCTAAATAGGGTTTCTCTGTCACAGTTTTAATCTTGCCTGTTAATCTTGCCTGTTATTTTAAGGAAGCATTTAAGCAGTTGACAGAGATTTGAATATTAATTCCTCATATCTGATAGTGAGGTATGGTATGATGTACAGAACACAGGTAGGATCACCCACTGTCGTTTTGCTCAAGTGAGATGTGAATAGATTCTGCCTTCCTGGTAGCTGCTGTAGAAAGCACAACCGGCACAGAGTTGGGTTTGGAATCCTCTGTTTTTTAACACTGTGTAGTCTTTGAGAGTACAATGCTACTTCCTAAGGGCATGATTCCCGGAGAGAATTTATCGAGCATTTTCATTTTCAGACTCACTTTTCTTTTTCTAAGACCAGGGTTTTCTCTCTGAGTTGTATCACAGCAAACGGAGTCCCCATTATGCTGCACTTTATGGAAATGTAACATGCCAAGCTTTTTGTAGTAGCTTTTCATTTCTCCTTCTCTTTGTCACACAACAAAAAAAAAATCTCTTTGCTTTTGTAGCTCGAGTCACTTGCAATTATGAATTGTGCATTTTAAAAATTCATCAATGGAATCTTTGATTTTAAAATGAGCTGCCAGAAGAAAACCAGAAGAGAGCAAGTGGAATTTAATTCCACACGACAGCTATCGAGAATCACAAAGACACCTCAGTAAGTGTCTCATAAGACAGAAATAAAATGCAGCTATCCAGGCATAGTTTGAAGTTGTATCTCCAGCTTTACCTTGAATAACAGTACACAGGAAAACTCTGTATACCACAGCTTAAATATTTATCATTTTAGACATTGCCCCTGTTCAAATATAGAAGTAGGAGGCACAATGATCACCTACAGATAGATAGGAGACACGCATATTGGAGTGTTCCTCTCCTTTTATTGCTGTTTTTTTTTTTTTTTTTTTTTTTTTTTCATTTTGATTGTTTTAAGACAAGGATCTTACATATTCTAGCCTAGTCTGGCTTTATGTAGCCAAAGATAACCTTGATCTCCTGATTATTCTGTCTTCAGCTCCATGGTCCTATAGTAGGACATTCAATATGACAAGTGACTCTTTTATTACTTTCTATTGTTCTTATTTTTCATCTCTATCAAACAGATATTTTTAGTTTACGATTAATATTCCCAACTTGTGTTACAAATAACTGCATTTTTCTTATTAAAACGTGAGAGAAAAGAAAACTGAATTAAATCCTTGTTCTAGGTGATTAGCATTAAAAGAAAATAAGCAATCATTTTTAAATATGAAGTTTGATCAACTAATATCCTACTTCAAAAGCTTCAACTATTTGCGGCTCAGTCACCTGCTTATCAATAAGGCACTAACACAAGGTGGTCCTTTTTATAGAACCCTCTATTTTTTTTTTTTTTTTTTTTTTTTTTTTGCTCTGACGGGCTCTACTTATCTCTGTGACCAATAGGGAATAGGAAGTAAATGGGGAACATCTACAAAATCTCTCACACTCATTTCTCCCCTAACTTCTCATCTTTAACAACAGATGTCTCATTGACCAATATTTTTATAACTCAGTGACATTGCTCCAGAGACTAAATGAGAATGAAAGAGAAATAGTCCAATGAATCCCATCAACTCCACTCTGAGAAGGAGATTCACTGTAGAAGTTTAGATTACCTCTAAACAGCCAGGAATCTTAACAAAACAAGGCATTTTTTAATATACAGCTTCAAAATTTCTCCTTTAAAAATTGTGTTTTAGAGTTAAATCAGCCTCGAATGCTAAAGCAGTTCCTATTTTCAATGGAAAGGATTTAAAAAACATAAAAACACTTGGTTGTGCTATGTAGTGTGGAATTGGCTAGAGTATTATTGCTTGGGCAATAATTTAAAGACTTTAAAGACACATAAAGATCTAACAGTTTCTGCCATGTTAGGCCTTATACTGTGCATGGGAGTAGATGTGGTTTAACTTGCAATGTCAAAACATCTCATAACCTGTGTGGTCAACACTTTATAACTTCAAAACCCATGTTAAACTCTTAGCACAGTAATTTTCATGATAATCAAGACAAAATATCTTTCACAATAACCTGCCTCTACACTCTCTGCTAACTGCTCCTCTCTTTTTATCTCTCTGTGTGTGTATGTGTGTGTGTATGTGTGTGTGTGTGTGTATGCACATACATGTCACAAAGAGAGAGAGAGAGAAAATCTTTGAGTATCTGGTATGTATGTAGTGCATGCCAATATGTGCACACAGGTGCATTTGCATAGGTCCATTGTAATACCTCTAATATGTCTACCTAATGTTTATAAAACATTAGGTACTCTGTTCTCTCCTCTTGATACAGAGTTTCTCACTGTACCTAGAGCTATGCTAGTAATCAAGATGTTTCTATGATCTCCTTGTGTCTATTAATTCCTCCCCATATACTGGATTAATGATGTGTTAGAGTTCATATCCAGCATTTCACATGGATTCTGGGGATTTGAACTCAGGTCCTCAGGTTTGTCCCATGTTTTTGCCTGCTAACTCCTGATCAGTTTTCTTCTGCTCTCTTCCTACCTGTGCTAAATACTATGCTGCTTCTCTGCTTCTAGAACACCAAAAATATTTGAAAAGTTGAATAGTTTGTAAAATATACCTCATAATGTTTCTCAAGTCAACCCAATTATCTGTACCCAATGTGATGGTTCTGGGCTTTCCAGTGACTTCTGTGTGGCTCTAGCAATGCTAAGTTCTCCACTGTTGCCTCAGTTTGTCTCCCCATATTATCTGATGCAGTCAGTCAGTCTCTATGTCCAATACACTTGTCCCCAGTGATCTAGAATTCTGAATGCCTGTTGGCGACCCTCATTGCTCCACCTCCACATTATCACTGAGGTCTCTACATTGTTGGGTGTCTCACCACTGAGACATGTACATCTTCTCTAGAAAACTCTATTTTCTAATTAATTCCATAGAGTATTCTAACTTTAAGGTATTTAAAATAACCACCACTTTTTATGCCTCACTCAAATATGCCCTGCAGATGCTTACCCCACATCTTCCATTTAACAACTTGAGTGTTCAGTGACATGGTAGACAGAGCCTGTTGAGACCAAAATACCCAGTCTCCTTCTTTCCTATTCCTGACCCTTCTGAGTCCTCTTTAATTTAGTGCAATCTGTGATTTTTATTGTCTATGCCCAAACTCTAGCATTTTCTTGACTCTATACATTTATGCATAAGCCATCAGCCAAGTCTTAGAATTTATACTGTCCATTGTATTTAGTATCTATACTGTCTATTTGTACTGAGAATGTGCCTACTTCTCCATGATTCCTTCACCCTTTACTCTATAATCCTATTTCTTATTGCAACTGTCTTAGAAACTTTTTGATTAATCTCCCAGCTCCAAGGTTTGCGTTAGTACATTATCGTGACTTCAGCAACTAATGACATCATCAACCTCTAAGCATGTCCCCAGACCTTCTTTGTTGTAAACCTTCTAACACTCTCCATCTCAATGGGAGTGAAACCAAACCCTTTCCAATGCCCCAACAACCGTTTAATATTGTTAATTTCATTTAAAACCAATCTTGAGCTCCAGTCATTCCCATACTACTCTAGTTTCCCATGTTCCTGATACATTGTCCTGTTTTCAAATTTAACAGTGACTTTTTAACTGCCTATTGTTCTACTCTGCTTTGTTTAGTTAGCCACAGGTGAACTTCCTTACCTATGTTCTATGTTATCTAAACTGTCACTTTTCCTGTGAGACTCTGCCACTTCCTTTTCAAAATGTAACTACCCTTACCTTATTTCTCTCTGCCTTCATTTGAATTTCTCCATGAGGTTTACTATATGTTGTATGTAGTATCTGTTCAATAATTGAGGAATGGTGATAATGGTGGTGATGATGGCAATGGTGGGGATGATGGTGTTTATGATGATGATTGTGATGATGCTGATGATTTGGCTTCCACTTAAAATATAAATTTCATGATTTCAGGAATTTGTGTCTATTTTCCTTGCTTATTCCCAAGTAACCATGATGAAAATTGCTGAACTACTTACTGAATGTAATGGATAATAGGAATCACCACTTCATGTGTTATGTGATGTCTCTTATAGTTTGTAATGGTAAGCTGTATAAGAACATGGTATTCCTTCTATTCTCCCCTGTCTTGGTAAACAATCCTTATATTCTCCAGAATTTTAGGTAAAACATTTTACCTTTCACTGACAAATGTGCATCTCTTTGGAGTTAATGATTATGAAAAAGAAAACCAGAGACAAGAAGTCTAGTAGAAATAGTAGGTTGACAGAAGAATGGAGGTTCTGTGTCTATATGTAAAAAATAGCAAGCATCTGTGTCTGAATACATAGACAGAATGAATAACTATTCTACAATCTACACAGTCTCACCTCACTTAAGTGCTATCACCAGGCTAGTCTTTGTTTGAACAGGAAGGAGACTGAGGTTTCAAAATGTTAAGAATTGCTTTCAAGACTCACAATCAACTAGTATGTACTGATTCTAGAATTTTGTCCCTGATAATTCATATTCAGTGCCCTTAATCATGGGCAACATGACAGTATTGAAGCTAACTGCATAGAAAGGACAGGCTTAGTATTCTTCAGATAGATTCTTCTCTAAGCAACAGACTAAGTAGTGAACACATAGCAGAGCAAATGGGAGGAGTTATTTGCCTTTTGAGACTGTGATCCATACTTGATGGAATATATTATATATTCATTAGTAAAGAATATCTGTTGGCCATATATAACTTCAGATACTTAAATAGCTCTGAATATGGATCAAATAAGCTTTTGAATTTTAAAGCTTGTTGAAAAATGTCTCAACAGCTTTAGATTTTACAACTTCTCCTTGATATTTAATACTCCAACCAAGTTTGAATTAGGTTTTTACTAGTAAATTGAATAGTTTTAATTTCTATTAAATGGTTAGTATTTCACTGGTAACTCTATATTTTATACGCTTCAGCTGGTTAACTATGCTACATTATTGGCTCATTGAAAGCAATGGTGTCATTTTATTTAATTCTCCAATTCTAAGATTCTTCATTCTTTGCTCTTCAAACATAATGTTCTCCATATATGTTCAATGAATTCTTACGAATGGAGCTACTGTTTTTATACATCCATTTTGAAAGGGGAGGTAACAGCACCAGGGTGCTCAGCAGTTTATCAAAGGCTATGTGGCAAGGCAAGGAGTTAGAGCATGCAAGCATCACTGCCTGAGATCTAAGGCACCTAGTTTAGTATTTGGGTCCTAAAGACAGATATCCAAGTGTCAGCAGGAGATATATATATTAAAAGAAAAATTCTAATTTTCTTTCCTGTATAGAAATCTAGGATTTATACAATTAACTAAAAATATTGATTAGATTTAAGGATTACTGTGATCCCATCAGATCTCTACTGGGGATGTAGGACAACACAAAGCAGCACTTCCTCTCTGTAATCATCTGCTTTACACATTCAATAGGTGAACATGAAGACTCCCCAGCATTAGCACGTGCTTCGTTCAGTGTTGGTGATTCTTATGCTTCAAATTCAAAACACCACTTTTTAAAAAATTGGATTTCTCTCTATTTACTTTTAAAATGTTATCTCCTCTGCTCCAAATCTTTCTCCTCCCCCTCCCCATTGCCTCCATGAAGGTGCTCCCTCTCCCAACAACTCTCTCTGTACTCAGAGCCTTGGCATTCCCCTATACTGGAAAAACAAACCTTCCCTGGACCAAAGGCATCTCCTCCCATTGATGCCAGACAATGCTATCTTCTGCTGCATATGCAGCTGGAACCATGGGTCTGTCCATGCAAACTCATTGGCTGGTGTTTTAGTTCCTGAGAGCCGTGGGTTTGGTTAGTTCATAATTTTGTTCTTCCCAGGGGTTTTTAGACCTCTTCAGCTTCTTCAGTCCTTTCTCTAGGTCCTTGGTGTCCCCGAGTTCCGTCTGATAGTTTACTTCAAACACCCTCTTCTGTATCAGTATGGCTCTGGCAGAGTTTCTGAGGAGGCATCCATGTCAGATTCCTGCCAGTAAACACAACATGGCTTCAGCAATAGTTCCTGCATTTAGTGGCTGCATATGGGATGGATCTCCAGGTGAGGTAGTGTCTGGATGATCTTTTCTCCAATCTCTGCTCCTCTATTTGTCTCATTATTTTCTCTCATGAGTGTTTTGTTCTCCCTTCTAAGAAATACTGAGGCATCCACCTTCTAATCAGAAAGTGAGAAAGCAGATGAGACAACAGGCACTATTTGTGTTCTCTCTCTCTCTCTCTCTCTCTCTCTCTCTCTCTCTCTCTCTCTCTCGCTCTCTCTCTCTCTCTCTCTCTCTCTCTCTCTCTCTCTTCTTCTTCTTCTTCTTCTTCTTCTTCTTCTTCTTCTTCTTCTTCCTTTGCATCCTTTTCTTAATACTCTTCCTTGTCCTCCTTCTTTTCTATTTCTATGTCATGCCCTTTTTTCTTATTGAAAGTATATTGTTTATGTTTGCAACTTTTAATGGAGTAAGTGAAAACTTGAATTGATCAGTCTTATAGGACACATGACTTCTGTAGGCCTTACAGGAGTGGCAGGCCTTTTGGAGTATGCTGGTCTTTCTATGTAGGCAGCACTGACTGCTAAGCTTTGGATAGCTCCAGCTGAATCACTGGGAACTACCTGTGCCTGGGAAGGCATATGTGTTTCCCAAAACTTGGTGGAGTCTCAGAGTTATCCAAGATAGGGGAAAGCAGTGCAAACTACTACTTAATGAGGAGATACATCTGTTGTTGAGTTTCTGTTCCTGTTTCTCTCAGTCAGTAAGTTTCCAATTCACGTGTCAGAGCCTGAAGAACTTCTTTCTAAGAAGTCGTTCTATGCTTCCTATCTACACAGGCCTTTTATTTCCTTAGGATTGATAGTCATTAGAGACATGATATCCTCTTCTGCTGCTCGGGTAACTTATGGCAGAAGCATCACAATAGTTCCCTAAGAGGCTGCCACTCCCCTAACTACACTTCCCTAACCCACCCTTACAAAGGAACATCTGCTGAAGAAACATCTATTTAAAGTGAATTTCTTCAAGCCAGGCTACTAGCCTGGTCCTTTCAAATATATAGCTTCTTTATTCCCAAAGCTTTCTGTAAAAGAGCAATATACTTGTCCTATAACTTTTCTTGCTTGGTTAATTTATAAATTTGTTTCCTGAGGTATGTTACTGTAAGATTGCCCACATTAACAAGCCAATTACCAATTAAATCTTTTAAACTCGTCCTATCTTTCCTTGTACTCAAAGAGAGAAAATTTCCTTAAATTCTTCTATAAATGTAAGGAAATCACATGGACTGTAAATCGTATCCATTTTATAAATACAAAGAATTTATTTCTTCAATCTCAGTTGATCTTAGTTTGTTAGCATGTTAAAAAAAATCAGTAGAGTGTGGCTAAATACGTGTTATGAGCTGAGTTTATAACTGAGTGTCTTGTTCTTTGGTAGGCATGTGACTTAGTAACTGAAGTCAACATAAACAGGTTTGCAGAAGCCAGATGAAAGGAGAGGCTAAGGGTGCATCTGCTTCTCAGTTCTCATCTTTTTATAGAGTCATGGTGCTTTATAGACCTTTCATTTGGCCCCATTCCATGATTTTTAAATAGGGATGTACAGCAGGGGGCTGTGGGAACGATGGGTAATATGCCCATGGTTGATCTCACATAAAAATAACAGGGTTTCTTAATAACCACATTATTTTATGCTAAATCAACAATGCCCATGTTGTGAAATAAAATGAAAATTCATGCAAAATTGTAATGTAACACAGGAAGCCACAAAGAACATTTAGCTTTGAGTGGGGAATGCTGTCCACTCATTGTATGCTCTCTTGTTATTTAGAGAAGAAACTGCAGCAGGGTATTTTGGTAGAGGGGGATGCTTCAGGGAGATAGTCTTAAAATCATCCTTTCTGGTCCAGTTCTCCCTCATGGGCACAGCTGCCACATTCTTCACCTCTCAGAGGACTTGCTAAACTTAATTGATCTTGTAGTATTTGCCTTGTCTGTCATAGTAATGTTGCCTCTCTTACCAAAATAACAGAACAGTTTCAGGAACACTCCATTTATTCATTTGCAGCTTTCAAATTAGAAAGGTAAGCTTCTTCAGCTTCCCTGATATAAAGTGAATGCATTTCATGTTTCCTGAATCATCACTTTATGCCAAACAAATACTGTTTGGAGCATCTTATATGCATTTTCCTAACAACTATTTTAAACTGTTTTTCAATTACCTTAACTTTAAATATGAATCAAAGAAGAAGTTTGGAAATTGCCACCAGATTTGCTGAGATGATTTTTATCTGATCAATGAAGAAGTCAACATTCCAAACCCTAAAAATCCAAGTTAAAATTAAGCTCAAATTCATGTCTTTTCTAGTTTCTTAGCTGCATAAGGGTCATGGGAATATTTTTTTAAAAAAGTTGGTGTTCAGTTGATAGCTGTATTGCACTGAAGATAATTTCTATGAATATGCATTCATCATAAATCAGTTAAGACATTTAGTTTGCTTACTCACTGGGTATTTGTGCCAGATTCAATACACATGGGGGAATCTCACAAAGTAGCTCAGGGTTTGGTGACATTGACAGACATAGAAATAAAATATGAACTAATCAAATCGTGTCAGAAACAATATATTTGATTAAAAATAGATAAAAAATAAAGCCTCTGAATACATTTTCACAGGGGTTTGTAATTAAAATAGAGAACTGAGTAAACATAATGACACACAATTGTTCCTCAGAATGACTGATAGGAGTTGGGGAGGATGAAGAAGAAAGACAAGGATGACAATGGCTAAAATCTCAAGTGAGTCCTTCATGTTCCCTGGACAGTTCTCCTGGACATTTTGCAAACATTTAATTGCTACTTCTTAGCAGTTGTTTGAAACCATTTTCATTAGCTAACCTTGCCCCATGACTTTAAGCAAAACCACGTGTTAATGATAGTATTTGTTTCTTAACCACATCTTTGCTTTTCCTAATTAACATATGAAGGGTTACTACAATGTAAAATTTCTAGCAATGTAAATAGTTGTTTCAGTAAAACAGATGAAAAACTACTATACTCTCAAGAGACTTGATTGAGCCAACTTTCAGAGGATCAATAATGTCTAATCTCCTGAGTCCTCTGACAACTGCTGTCCATACCTCATTTGAAAACTCATAGAGATGCTTCTCTATTAAACTGTTGTTGATTTTCTTTTCATTTTTGGACTATTTATTCATTTAAAAGACTTATTGTATGTCAGAGCTGGACATAGAGACCTAATACATAGTTTGCGACTTGCTTTTTTTTCTTTCTTTCTGTCTTTCCTTCCTTCCTTTCTTTCTTTCCTTTTGTTTATTTCCAGTTAAGGTTTCTCTGTGTAGACCTCTGTGTAGCTAGTCCTGAGACTCACTCTGTAGGACAGGGTGGCTTTGAATTTACAAAGTTCTGCCTGACTTTGCCCCCACTCCCTACCTGAGTGCTGAGATTAAAGACAAATACCACCACTATCCCACTATCCTGCTACAACTTCTTTTTTGTTCTTCTTGTTGTTTTCCCCCTTTCCCATCCCCTTCCCTCTGCTTCTATAAAGATGTTCCCCCTCTCACCCACCTAATCCATATCAACACCCTGGCATTCCCCTACAATGGGGAAATGTGCCTTCACAGGACCAAGGGCTTTTCCTCCTCTGGATACCAACTAGGTCATCCTCTGCTACACATGCAGATGGAGCCACGGGTTACCACTTGTGTACTCTTTGGTTGGTAGTTTGGTAGTCTAGTCCCTGAAAGCTCTGAGGGTTCTGATTGGTTGATATTGTTGTTCTTCCTATAAGGTTGCAAACCCTTTCAGCTTTTTCAGTCCTTTCTCTATTTCTTCCATTGGGGTTTCTGTGCTCAGTTCAATGATTGTCTGTGAACATCCATATCTGTATTTGTCAGGTACTGGCTGAACCTCTCAGGAGACTGCTATATCAGGTCCATGTCAGCAAGTACTTCTTGGCATCAGCTCTAGTGACTGGGTTTGGTGGCTGTATATAGGATGGGTCTCCAGGTGGGACAGTCTCTGGATGGCCTCTCCTTCAGTCTCTGTCAACCTTTTGTCCCTGTATTTCCTTCGGTTAGTTTGTTTCTCCTTATAAGAAGGACTGAAGTATCCACATCTTGAACGTCCTTCTTCTTGTGCTTCATGTGGTCTATGAATTATATCTTGGGTGTTCCAAGCTTTTGGACTAATATCCACTTATCAGTGAGTGCATACCATGTGTGTTCCATTTTGTCTGGATTACCTTACTCAGGATCATATTCTCTAGTTCCATCTATTTTCCTAAAATGTTTATTTTTTAGCCACTATATTTTATACATTGACAGTTTAGACTGGTTCTTCATTGGAAGAGCATTGTTAAACTTTATTATAATGGTCCTACTCACTATTTATCTTTAGATAATATACCACCTTTTTCTTGTAAACATGGCTATCCAATTCAAATATCTAGATATTTATTTCATGAGAAAAAAATTTTAAAAATGGGAGCTGTAGATTACATTAGCAATAAGAATTACAAATTTATAAACTTTCATTGATAATTATTACATAATTCAGCTTCACAAAATATTGGAAATTTTAGCTGTAGTTACATGTTTATCTGACTGGGCATAGTATTTGTATGGGAATATGTCAACTTCTATACTAAGTATATCTCAGCAAAAAATCATAAGTTTTGTTGTAAAATATGAGTCAGTAGGGGATTTTTCTTTGCTCTGTATAGTGGCTCAGAGACACATAATCTTCTTTTCTATAGTCTGCAGCTTGGATTTTCATTGGCTCTGCCAGTAGAGGTGATATGAGAAAACAGAGGACAAGGATATGTCAATGGCAGTGTCTCAGAAGGGAAATCATTGGCACCATCTTATTTATTTATATTCTTAGGGCATGTTTCAGTATAAGGTAGAGGTTTCTGGGACATATATCTTGATCTTAGAGTCGAAGGAAGGGAATGAGACATACACACAATTACACACACAATAGCACACAGATACACACAACACACACATACATTTTCATTTCATTTTGTTTCTGGCTCAGGAGGCTAACTGTGTGCTTGAATTTTTAAAGGAAAAAAAAAGATTAAAGATAAGTATAGAATGCTGGAAGTTGCTAAGTTCTCCTTGAGAGGAATACAGGCCCAGGGAGATAGTGGTTGATGCTTGAGGAATAAACATGAGTCTTCTGTGAGTATTACTCTGCCCATTATAGGCATGTCTATTGTGGGCTCTGGAAATATGTGCAAAAGTCACTTTATAGTGTGGCTGCAAATAGCCTTTTCCTGCTGAAATTGGGTTCTAGCGAATTTAAGAACAGATATAAATTGCATGTGTTTTTTCTTACAACATCTTGACTGTACTTGCCAGTATCGTACTTTCTATTCCATATCCTAGTTTCTACTCCTGGACATTTGCATCCTTGTTCACTCTGACTTTGCCCCAGTCTTTTAACGAGGTCACAGATTCTGGGTTCTGTGTGATGAAATATTAAGTCACAGTAGTATCCACAGATAGGCAAGGTGACATAATAAAATAAAATTACAGAAATACTTCTTTGTGGAATATTTTTTTTTTATTTAAGAAAACTTTTATATATGTAAGCTAGGAGAGTCAATTTTTTATTCTATAAATGTTCCTTTGTGTTTGCTAAATCTTAATACAAAAATAAACATTCCCCAGTAGGAATCAAAAAATCACAATCCTGACTTGTTTAACACAATATAAAGCTATAGATCATGTTTGATCTTTTTAGCACATTTATTGTCTTTAGAATTAGATGTTCATTGCTGCAGGGCAGTGGCTCTACATTTCAAATCAAATTTTGCTTCCTAAACACATGAAAGGTCAGAGAATTCCCCATTCACAGTAACATTCTGAATCTGCAGTGAAACATGTGAGAATTGATGGTAATACTGACCACCAAGTATGGAGGCAATCCTCAAGCATCTTTGGAGACAAAAAATTATGTAATTCACTCCTATAGAGCATTACCCCTCCCCTACTCCTCTCCCTCAAAGACTGAGCTCTTTGGTCTATAAAATAAAATTACAAAGCACCTTTTGTCACCAGCATATCGACAGTTATCATTTATGCATCTTCAGGTTTGATTGGAATAAACAAATCATTTCTAAAGCATGCATTCTCTCAACCTGGATCCAACTAAATGAAGACAACATATTGTTAATCTTAGTAAAAATCACATCACTGGTGCCTAACATAGGTTGTGTTGCAAAGATGAAATGCATTTTTCAATCCAAAGCTCTGAAAGGAAAACAAGAAGTTACATGGAGTAAAACTGGTATGAGCAGGTAGTAAATACACATCAGGGTGATGTGTAAGAATGCATCTTCCTCTCATGTGCTACCAAACTCTGTAATCAGATGAGCTCCTTTTTATTCACGGAAATCACTAATGAAAAAGTGTCATTCTCAATGATTTTCCAATACTTTATGAAGCATTGCCAAACCTTGAGTTTTCATTACTGTGTCTGTCCTATAGAATAGTCACACTTCTGTCTTACAGGAAGGGCAGAGAATTGGAGAGAGACTGTAACAATGAAACCAGTTTCCAGGGATAGAAAATGATGTCATTGTTTCCTGAGGCTCTAACAGGGAAGGCAGTCTTCTTTCAGCTCTACAGGATTGCTCCTCTGTCCAAAGCTGCCAGTCACGAGAAAGGTTCATTCCAGAGTCTTTGTTAGCTCTGGTGTCATCCACTTAGCTAATCACTGATGGATAAAATTCTGTAAAGCGAAAAGAAAGAAAGAAGGAAAAGAAGAAACAAACAGATAGAAACAGAGTTTTCGAGCAAGGTTTATTTTGCATTGACTCTTTCAGGTTGGTGAAGTGCCAGAGGTATCAGGATATTGTCATGAGACTTTACAGCACACTCTCCCACTGTCCTCTTTCCTTCTTTGGCTTCTTCTCCAGAAAACTGCACTGAAACCCAGCTTACTCCTCTCTTCACCACCTGAACTCCATTGTTTCTTGATGGAAAAAAGGTCCTGCCAACTTTTTGACTTTATTCAGTTAGAAAGAAACTTCTCTCTTGGCACTGATGGGATGAGATGACCAGTGCCAGTTTGATGAAGGGGTAGAAATATTATTTTCGAAGTAGATTATCTGACTTCCTTAATACATATTATGCACATTCTGCAAAATGTTTTCTGTTCAACAGCTACATGAATGCTCTGTGATAACTTCCAAAATATATACTATTCTTTGAAGGTTTTCTGTCTTATTTCTGCTTCCATTCCTATACTGAAAGGACCATAAGTGGCCACACCCTTTACCCAATGGTGCAATTAATGTTTAGCCTTTAGAGTAGCATCAACTTAATATCTGGCAGGCTGGTGGGACAGAGAAGGATTTTTTAATAACAAAAATGAGTTATTATGACATTTTACCTGGTAGAATCTATAATCTACCATCCACTGGATTATTATTCATCCTTTCTGTTTTAAAGATTTATTTTTATTATATGTGTATGGGGGTTTTAACCTGAATATATGTGTGTGGACCATGTTTGAGCCTAACCCCCCCCCCCAGAAATAGGTGTCAGATTACATGGAACTGAAGTGACTTTCAGTTGTAAGCTAATATGTGGGTGTTAAGATTCAACCTTGGTTCCTCTGTAAAAGGAGCGAATACTCATAACTATTTGGCTATTTCTTTAGCAAGACAACTTATTCTTACAACCACTCAATGACAGTCAGCATAGGTGTGCAAGGTACGATTGAGAGAAAAGTGTATACTTTCTGTTGAAGCAGAAGGCCATATAGCATTTAAAGTCTCTTAAGATGTCACAACAGTAGCATCTATCACTTGTTAGATATATATTTATGTGTGTGTATATATATATATATATATTATGTTTTAGTCTTATTACTCCAGTATTCAGTAGACTGAGTTGAGAGATGGCAGAGAAGTAATCTGACAACAAATTTACAAATTTTACATCGAATTCCTATTTCTATTACATTCCTTGGGTAACTTGACATCAGGTAAGTGGCCTCTGTTTTCTTGGGCTAGGTCAGCTTGTAGCCTATTGTACCAATGTCTTAAACTTTTCAGTGAAGCATGATATTCAATAATTTCTAAGTTCATGAAGGAATCAATTGGCTGAATGTTGGGCTGCTGCTGTGCTGATCAAATGAGAAAGACTCATCCCTAGAAAGGCTTCTCTGAATCCCTAGGCCTGTCTTTCAAAATGATGTATCATGCCTATCCATGCTTGGAAAGTTACAAAACAAAAAACAGATAATCATGTGCACGCACACGCACACACACACACACACACACACACACACACACACACACACACACACATACACTGAATTTCATTGAAAGGTTCCTTCCAAAATTTCTTATTAGAATCATAACCTGGATTAGGGTGCCATTTGATTGCAGTTATAATTTTAGTATAGATGGGCATGATGCATAGATGTCAAGAGTTTCTGAGCATCCTCGTACTTGGCTATTGTGTGAGGTCAAGGACAGCTTTAAATATCTGAGATTTGTCAAAAGAAATTGGGAAGGAAGGAAGGAAGGAAGGAAAAAAAGAAATAAAAACTGATGAATAAAGTTCTGCAGAAAGACCACAACTAGTAAGAGAATTGAATTTAGATAACTTGGGGAATATGATTTTTTTTATTTTGAAAAGATATGAAGTTTTCAGTTAGATAACTATTTAAAAATGTTCTTTTCTGCCTATTCACAGCACCTTGGAAGGACACCGAATTAGGAAGCAGAACAGGTGTGCTATGATCCCTGACTTTAACTGTACAAATGTAAAGTCTTCGGCCTTTCATTTATAGTATTTCCACAGCTCACCTGCTAGAAGGAACAGGAAAAAATGCTCTTTATTCCTCATGTCTCAGTAAGCCTAATGATTCTAAGTTAGTGTCTGAAATCAGTCTCAGGGAGCAGATTGGCATCGCTGGTAACATTTATGCTTCCTTTACAGTTTACCTTTTTGCCTCCAGAAATTTACCTTCTGGCTCAGCAGTCACTGAGCAAGTCCAACAAACTGATGCTGTCCCTGTTGTTACCCTAGAAACGGTGATTACAGATAGTCTGCGCACACTCCTTCTTTTGCCTTCTCCTGATATACTTTCAAGCATACCCATGAACTTGAACATAGCTTAAAGGCCACACTTTGTTTGTTCAAGGGACATAATAACTCTAAAACTCTTTCAGTATCTCTAAACTTTATTTTTAGGATTATTCTTGAACCTTCAGAGGTGCTGACAGACCTCTGCTTTAATCTAAACATGTGAACAATTTAAGTAGGAGAAAACTACTGTAGTATCCTGTACTTAAATTCTAATAGGTCTATCCAAGGGAGATGAAACAATATTTGTGCTATTACTAGAGTGCCTTAGGAGTGGAGGAGGGCATTGATGGTTACAGAAACTTAGCAGCTCTACATAATTAAGGCAAGGATAAAGGAAGACACAATCAAAAATTCATATCCAACAACTTTCCATGTTTTGTCCCTGCCGTCTCCAAGAGCTAATTTTTTTTTAATCTCAAGCTGTCTGTGGTAACAATTGAAGAGTATAGTAGATTTTAATGGTAGGTCATGTGCTCTTTTGATTTGGACTGTACTATTTGGGGATGCATGTGAAAACTTCTGTCAAAGACTGATCTCGGTAGGTCCCTGGACAGTGATTTATGTACTCAGTGAATTTTATAGGTGATGAAGCAGGGGTCTGCAGATGTGTTGTGAATTTTTGGAACCTGAACCACTTGGTGGAGATAGAAGAAGAGAATATCTGTACCTCTGGATTTGCATTCAGTTACCTTCGTGTGATGGCGCAATTGTGACAGGGGGCGAGGGAGGAAGAGCTCCTCTACTTAAAGGACAGTGGAAAGTAGCACTTCTTCACTGAGTAAGTCTGGATGATTCCTGTCAGGGTAGGCAATTGGGCCTCTAAAATTGTTCTCATTTCCTCAACCATTGTCTTCCTAAAACTCAGGAAAATGATTAATACCTCTAACATTAGTTTTGTAGTTAGCTTCCTCAGCCTAAATAAGAGATATAGAAAAGTTATATAAGAATTGATCATAATTTTAGTTTCTAGGTTTTAACTCTCTACCTCAATATTTTCAACAAAAAGCCAGACAGCTAACTGTAGATCCTCTGAGTAGAGAGAGCCTAGAAATGTCTCACTTTTCTATGTGTAAATTTCTTCATCTCTAGAGATCAATGATACTTAGGCCACATTAGAGAGACATTTCCAGTGCCCCTTTACTAACATAAAGTATATTCTAAAGGTGTCCAAATGTGTTCCATGAGTACCACAGAGAAACAGTAATGTGAAAATAACTGCTTATAAAAAATGAACACCAAGTTCCAATTGAGGCAGAAAATAATGTGTGCAATGTGGATAATAAATAATACCATTAAATCCTTGTACCATCCCTGCTTTCTGTCAAGATAAATAATGTGATGTTATATTGCTGAGCCCATAATTACTTTTATGCTTGAAACAGAAAGAATTGGAGTTGTTGATACAATGTGTTACTCTAGTGAATTTTTCCAGTGGGTGACAAACAAGATTTTTTTTTTCCTTTAAAAAAGCAGTTGGGATCTCTGCCCATTGGCATCTCTTGAAAAGTAATCTCCACAGAATGAAAGATGCTCTGTTTAGACATTGGAATAGGTTGATTCATTTGTCATGATTTCTGAGCTTCGTAGTTATTGGGTATTATAAACATGGGGCAGGAGAGATCCTTTCCAGTATTAAGGTAAAATATGTAGAGGAAGAAAAAATGTAACTCAGGATAATACTTGTGAATTTCCAAGCTGTATTTTTTCCTCTAACCAGAACACATGAGTATGTTTTAGACCTGAATTTCAATGAGCTCATCTGCACTGTAACCTGTCTCTACCTTCTAAGCTATTTTAATGGCAGGGTTTCACCAACAAGCTTAGTCGCTTTTTCCTAAGGAAGAAGCTACATGCAGTGGTCCAGTATGAATTTGACATCATCTCCAAATACTTAAAACTGGAAACTGCAGGGCCACATATTAGGCAACACTCTCACCCGAGTCAGCCTCCGTACCCTCAATGTGGCCATGTGAAAATCGGGCTCTGTCCTTCATGCATTTCATGAAGGCACTAGGCTCTTCAGCACCTGATGGCTTTCCTTGTGTCTAATATTTCACGTGCGTGGCTTCATTGTCTCTCAGCTCCTTTCTTCTCTTTCATTCCTAACAGAAACCATTTGAAGTTTTATTTTGAATCATCTGGCTGTTGGAATAATGAATCTGTAGTGCAGATTTGTGATACTTTAGGTATGCATGTGTATGTGTGTCTCTATCTCTGTGTGTTTGTGTGTGTGTGTGTGCACAAGTTTGGGTGAGTATTCAAGTAAGTGTGTAAAATTAAACTGATGTGAACTGCTGTTTTCTTTTACTCATTAAATGTTGCTTGGATTCCAGTGATTTCTGTGTTTATAATATTTCATGTAAAGCTGCTGCATTGTGAACATGTGGTATGGTCAAAACATTCATTTGGATGGAAATAAAACATAAAAGCTCATTTTCAACTTTATACACTTAATAAAGATTAAGGTAGCATGTCCAGGAGAGTACATTAAAGGGAAAAATGATTCTCATCTGCCTACTTACTGAGCTCTCAGTGGTGAGTGTAAGTTATTTTCTATAACAGGACAAGGTAATTGACTAACTCAAAATCCTAATCTTACAGAAAGGTCATCATGATAGATCAAAGGGTCTGTAGTTGGTTTGGTCTTTACCTTTCTCACTTTGTAGTGTACAGAGCTTCATCCAGTGTCACAAACAGTAGTCCATAAGGGCTTACTTTCAGTATCATCATCATCATCATCATCATCATCATCATAATCATCATCATAATAATCATCATCATCATCATCATCATAATCATCATCATCATCATAATCATCATTATCATCATCATCATCATCATTTAGACATCTGTTTTGTAAACAAAGACTGAAAGGTGCAGATTTGAAGGAGAATGAAGGGAATGTGGAAAGGATCTCAGAAGAGCTGGTAGAGGGGAAATATTAATCCAAATATGTTGTGTGAAAAAAATGTATTTTCAATTAAACCTAAGCAAACAAAAGACTCAATCTCCTATCTGAGCTTTATTTCTTCTTCCAGTAAGAATTAAGTTCAGATTCTAAGATGGATGGCATACTGTCTCTAATATCAACATTAGTCATTTGGAACATCTGTTTCAAGGGCCGTGGGAAAAAGATAATTAAAAGTAGATAGCATAAAGATGTTGCATTAGACATGGGTTACTAAAATCTAGTTTTTCCTAGTTTGAGAAAAACATAGAAATTATAATCCAAGGACATTGACATCAATCTGAAAACAGTAATACTTTAAGAAGAGCTAGCATTATGTTGGCCTCAGCATATAGGCCCAGACATGGCTGTAAGGTCAACATAGACTGTCCTGATTCTCTCTCTTCAGGCTAGATGATTCTTAGGTAAGTTCTGCATATCTCAAAGCATGTCTCAGAAGTCTTCATATTCTGTACTGGAATTGACTTGACTATTAGATCCTATTCTCTGAATCACATGAACTAATACATTCTAAGATGTTTAAGTATATCAACCATGACCAAGGACCATGGTCCTAATAGCAATAACAAGGATACAGTGGACTTACATAAACAATATAAACAACTGTCATTTTCACTTTATGTGAATTGCTGTCTCCTGACTGGATGTCACAATCCCTTGGTACTTTGCAAGCATATACTATATAAGAAATGTTTATACTCTGAAGATGAACATTACTTTTTCCTATGATATTAAACATGTTGGTTCCCATTTCCTAGCTCCTCAAACCCAAGATCTTGCTAGCTTAATCTGGTAATTAATTTTGCCAGGGCTTTGTGACTAATTATGTTTGCAAATGTAACTTCTTCCATATGTAATGTTACAATGGATGTCTTAACTGTGGAATAGAACATCAATACTGGTTAGTTATTACTAAACCCTTTGTATGAAATGTATGTAGTCAAACAAATTAAGATTCTGCGCTCTCTCTCTCTCTCTCTCTCTCTCTCTCTCTCTCTCTCTCTCTCTTCTCTCTCTCTCTCTCTCTCTCTCTCTCTCTCTCTCTCTCTGTCTCTCTCTCTCTGTCTCTCTCTGTCTCTCTCTTTTTCTCTCTCCTTCTCTCTGTCATTCTCTCTGTGTCTCTCTGTCTGTCTCTCTCTGTCTGTCTCTGTCTCTTTCTCTGTCTCTCTCTGCTGGAACGTGAAAGAAACTTATTTATTGAATTAGATTTTAAAAATGTTCTGGTATTCTACAAGAGAGATACATTACCTGAATAGACTAGCCACTGTGATCTCTTTAGTTAACTATGGTAGAAATACGAGAAACGACCTCAAGGATTTATGACATGTACATAGCATTTGGAATTACATGTGCACCAACACTTTGTACAGAAAACATGTTTATACATAAATAACTATAGAAAAATAGTTTTGTTTTCCTAATAAATGACAGATTGAGTTTGTGCTCTCAAACTAAGTAGGTAAAGTTTTTATAACCATCTTGTGTTTGAAAAGCGACTACCCACCAAGACAGAGGTCACTATCTTAAAAAATGTACCTTTATAATTTGGAAAGTGTACTGTTGTCTTTGAGTGATAGACACAGACCTAGATATTTTTAAAAAACAGAGAATTAAAATCGAATGACATGATTGCGGGTCAGTTTTAAATCATTAATTAATGTGGGTGGGAGCAACTCACTGTAGACAGTGTCAAACCCAGGCATGTAGGTCTGGGCTGTGTAAGAGAGGCTGCTGAACAAACCAGTAAGGAGAATTCTTCAATGACTTCTGTAGCAAGTCCTGCCTCAATGTCCCTCCAAAGCAGATAATAACCTAGAAACAAAATCAATCATTTCCCCACTAAGTTGCTTTTCATCAGAATTTCCTTACAATAATAGAAGTCTAGAACAGACTCAATTTCTACATACTCTCCTTGGGTTTTAATCTGAATATTTGTCTATATTTGTAAAGAACAGCTGTTATAAAATTCTTCTCATCACTGAAATCATCTGGAGCCCGGATAATGTCTATAATGTGTGTCATTCCAGTCACACCCTCATCTTCTACTTTTTACCTTTCCATCTTTTCCCTCGCACGCAGAGTAAATATTAATTTAAAGGGAATAAAATAACTTTACCTTAGTTAACTCAAACAGAAATTTCACTTATATGGCTAACTCAGTGCAGATATGTAAAATATTGTATGACAAGAATCACCACTCGGAAGCAATGGAGCCTCAATTAAACTTCAGCACATTCATTATTGGTAAAAATTTTATTCACATACCCAACACAGGAGTACAGTAGGGAAACAGTTATAGAGTGAAACTAAAACTCAAACAAACTTTATGTCGTTTTGCGACTCCTGTATCCTTTTGTCTGCACTTTGTCTCTGAATGAGTTTTATTTCAAGTGTGCTCTTGTACTTTCTAACTCTAAGATTATGTTTGCTAGCTAATCTATTCAAGTACAATTAGGGAACAAAGGCAGAAAACATTTTCTACTTAATTGAATCTTTTCTGTACTGATGTTTCTGAAATAAAAAAAAATCAACACAGAAACTGAAGACCTCTCATGATAAAGCTAGTATCTAAATTCTGTTTCATTATATATGTATATATATATATATATATATATATAATATATATCACATATATATCATATTATATATTAATATATATCACATATATATCATATTATATATTAATATATAATAAATTATTCTATATGTGTATGCTTTCATGTGACTATGTATCTGTGTATAAAAACAAAAGAAATATGAATAGAAGTATGAACTCCTTTTAATCCATTTCTTTCTATCTCTATTTATCTCTGTTAGGTCTACATTTGCAAAATCTATGTGAGGACCTAGCTATAAATCGAACACCAGGTCTAGAACAGACATAGCCCTAGCTTTAGCCACATTACTAACCCTTATATAGCCCAACCTAAATATGATTATATGATATTTATAATCGTATTAAATGTGTAATTATCACCTTGTATCTGACCTTCACTATAAATATAGCCCTAGTTCTATCCTAACCCTAACCTAGCCTTAGTTCTACCAATAGTCCTAACCCCAACCTTAATAATAACCCTAACCATATCCCTAGCTCTTATCTCTAGTGATAATTGTAGCCCTAACTGGATTTCTCGTTATAACCATAGCCTTAGCACAATCTTCAACTCTTTTGGGTTATGAATGCTGCTTAACAATACTAAGGAAGCATATTTCAGAGTTCAATTTATTTCGAAGTCTATGGTATATCTTGAGACTTAGTAGGCCGAATTAACTTGAGAATTAATAAGCCCATCAGGCATAAAGAAATGCAGATATTTATCAATGCTTCATCTTTTCACTCTCTATATCCTGTGTAGGAGATTCATAAAGCAATAAATGTATCGTTAACTCCTTGATTAGTAAATGTTTCCCACTATAATGTAATAATTAAAAACACTGTCTTTTATAGAGAAAGGTTTTGTTTTTCAGGTTTGGAGATTCCTCTGCATGATCAGATGGGTTTGTCACTTACATACTCTGGTGAGAATACAGTTGAGAATAGTGAGGAGCAAATGCATTATGAACTACTCTCCTCAAAATCTAGAAGGCAAGAAAGAAGGAAGTGACTGATGTGCCTTAATCTTCTTCAAGGTCACACTCTCAGTCCTCTAGGGACAGCCATTTAGTTATTGTCACTTAGGAGTTCAGCCATCTCCTAGTTCTGTTACCCTTGGGATCATGTCTTTGACACATGTATTCTTATCCAATCCATATAGCAACACTTGGACTCAGTACGATTAATTAATACTTTTTCCCCAGGCTACAGAATCAGAAAGCAATAGAGCTAAGGTTTATTGATGTTGTGGCTAATATTTAAAGATTTTAGCTCTTGCTGTTCCGGGATTCTCATTGTTCAAGACATTGGTTGAGTATTCCAAACATGGAAGCAGCAATCTACTAACCCACTGCACAGGAATAGGGTACAGGTGTATGGACTTGGGTTACCATACTATATTAGGAATTTGCTAGCTTACAAATGAGAATTCTTTGTGTGCTTATAAAAATGAAAATCACTTTAAAACTGTGAACAGCAAGTACAAAGCCCTTGAACATACTCTTCCTTTAATGAGAAAGTTCTTTTTAGGTCCAAATGCTTTCATTAGCAAGCAAATCCATTCCTAGGTTGTTCTGTGGTAAAGAATCCAAGCTCTGGAGTTATGAACACAAGCTGATGGTCCCATTGGGATTCTTCACACCACTTTCTGTAAAGAAGAGATGATATTAATAGCACCAATCTCATAAGCTTGTGAGACGCAAATGAGTCAATAGATTTGTTGAGCAGTTAGAACTGCACCTTGTTCTAATAAACACTCATAAAGTATTAACTATTTATATTATTAGAAGTATAAGGAACATATTGTTTCTCTGGCATTCTGTATTAGCTTGTTTGGCACCTAGAAATCTAAATAATATATAATTATAAGGTTGTAATAATTCTTTTTTTAAAAAATCATCACCAGGAAATTTAGACAATATATTGTGACATTTGGCATTTGAAGCTATCTCAAACATTTTTAAAAAATCTAATTCTTTATGTTTATGTTTATATATCTGTTTGGAATACTTCAATAGGTGAGTAAAATTTCTTTCAAATTACTTTCAAGGTACTGCATTCCTTTTTCAACAGTTAGTAACATATTACACTATCTTTAAATTTAAATAATAAATTTATAAATGATGGATTTTTTTTAACCAAAGTGCCCTCCTATGAACCAGATCTTTTCATTTTCTATAGAATATAGAAATGTATTCTCCATAAATTCAGGCACAACTAAGAAAAATAAAAATATAAAAATACTTATTGAGGTTAAAATATTTGCTTTATTTTCATTCAGATTAATTTTTTTATATATATTATTATACTGTCCTCACACTGAAACGGTTTTTATTCAGTCTATACTAATGGGCTGTTGACTGAATATTGCCGAATATTGCTAATGTGTATGACAATCTGGTACATGTGTATAAAAGACTGCAACATTTTCCCCTTTGAAAGTTTGTCCATTTGTCACTTCCTGCTTCCTATCTGCAGCCTGTAAATTTTATAACATTTGACATCCAGAGACACCAATCATAAAGTAGAGTTTTTGGTCCTCTAAGGAAGCTATTACATTCTCTTTGTTACTTGTAGAATTATTCTTTAAAAGTATTTATCTCAACTTTAGGTAAATATTTTCACTTACTTCAATGATCCTTCCAAAAGTCTTCATTATATTCCTAATTACCATGTATATAGTGTACTATGATTATCCTTTTGGTCGTAGGGATTCAGTTTTATAGAAGTTGGGGATTTTTCTCATTTTCTACTTTGTCCTCACGATGCTAACTAACCCTTCCCATATGACATCCCTTAGGTAACTGTGACTCTCCATGAGCATGTCCACTTCTGCAAATCAGTTTCTCAACATCCTAAGAGAGGTTCTCCATGATTTGGTTAGGGCAGTATTATTGATACGGTTATGACCTTGTGATAGATCTTATTTACTTTTCAATTCTAAGTGTTCATTTGCTTAATTACCTACATACATCAACTCACAGTACCTACCCATCACCCATATCTCTCACCACCTACTAATACTAGTTGCTAGCCTATTGATACCATGGTATAAGGTCAGGCTGTTGTTGTATATTTGAGATGTCTCTCTTCTACTTTAAAAAACCTTTACCCACTTCTTTCAGCATAGGTTTAGATGTTGGAGATGCTGTCCAGTTTTTGATAGGTATGTACTTGCTCAATTTTTTTAAGAAGCCTGAAACAATTTTGGTACCATAGCCTAATACAATTAATCGTCTTTCTCTGTAGAATCTTGCAGATTAAATAGCATTTGTTCCTTTTTAAGGGATTCAATTTCTGTTCTTATCTCCAATGGAATGTATACACACACATACACACACACACACACAAACACACACACACACACACACACACACACACACTTTAACATTTCTGCATGTCGCTATATAAAGTAAATATATACTTATTATGGAAATATATTTTCAGTCAATTTTGGAAATATATTTTAAGTTTCCCTCCTTGTCTTAAGTCTGAATGAATGAACTAAACCATGAACAGGAAAACCAACATTTTAACTGTCTGACTTCTAGGAAGCTGATTATCACCCTTCTTTCCATTAAAGCACCATCCTGATCCCCATTTCTTATGAAAATCATTCATTCCATTGGCTAATCCTTGAGACCACACACAGCACTGCACCATACTCAATTAGGTTCAGAACAGAGAAACATCTGCTTTGCTTTGGTCATGCCTCCTCCTGACATTACAATTCATCTTAATACAATGTGATTAGAGAGGAGGAACATAGAATAAAACTCACTATTAACCAAGATTTAATGCTATTATTCTATTTTATAAATTAATTATTCCATGGTGACTTTTGCTTCTTTTAGAGCATAGTAGAAAATTTTATGAATGGAAGTCAAATTTCAGGCTACCTTTTCAAATACTGTTGTGGAATTTTGTGGTTGGAAGGCTGAATCCTCAACTCTTCTGCATCTCTGTTTTGTCATCTATCAAGTGTAATTAGATGATCCTGAGCTCGGATATGTATTATACATAGCATTAGTTAGTTTGCCCAGTGCTGTGATAGAATTTAGAATGGACATATCTTAAATGTTCATTTTAGCTCATGGTGTAGGGAATCCAGTCTATCATAGCAGGGAACACAGAGTGTCAGGTTTCCCTCTGCAGCACCACTGGAAACCCTCAGTGGTCTCTGTTCTATTTTGATGCATTAAGAAGCAGAAAGTGCTCACATAGATCAGTAATTTGATCATAACACTTAAGGCCTAACCTACAGAGAATCAGTTTTTTCCAGCTTTCCCTTTGGAAGTTTCTACAACCGCCCCTAAACAGGGCATCTTGCTTAGGATCGTGCATTCAAACAAGTGATCATGTAGGGGATGCTTCACTTTTAAAGTGCAGTTGTAATTTTATGGGATTCCTTCAGTTAGCTCCCTGTCAAGGGCAAGAGGAATCTGCATGGCTTCCTTTCCCTTCTATCAGCAAATACAGTCCATTTTGACTATTTCCACCTAAATACCTCTCTGCTTTTGTCATTTTATTGTGCCCCTATAAGACCAGGTATCTTAAACTTCTTTCTGGACTTTCCTCTTCCTTGGTGGTCCTGGAGACTTCAGAGATTCTTAATCCTGTGATATGGTGTGATACTGTTGTTGCTTTAGAGTTTCAGACTTGAGACATGAACATTTAACATGATTATGGCTGATCTATCATATTTGTGAGCATAGTAACCATCCCTCCCTACCATTACATGTAGCTTCTTTTGTGTTCTAGAGTTATACAATATATGTCAGTCTGCTTAAATTAATAAAGAAATATGGTAACACACAGGAGATACATACACAAAGACTGTAAAGGCACCACAAGAGTAGGAATGGTTCTTAACTTTTTCCAAAACCATACAATCTCTCAGCAGGTGGATGCTTTCAGATTAAATAATCACTTTACAGCCCTGCCGGAGATTAGTTATCCATCATCACAATGTGGACTGCATTGCTGGAGTGAATTGGAGATGGATTGAATGCAGAATGCAGTGGGAGTGCAGCACCAAAGGAGTTATTTCTTCCATCTTATGAAATGTATTTTAGTCTAGCAGATAAATTCTATCATTAGACATTTTTACTCACTGTCTGGCTGTGTACTGGCTCCAAGATCTTTCCAAACCCCTACCCTCTTTACAAAATATAAGAGAACAGCAAGTCCTTGTTGAGTAACAGAAGACCTGGGGAATAGGAGGAAATAAACAGATCTCTTCCTACAGAGACATTTGTTTTCTAAAATAGAAAGGGTTGTTTTAGCAGTTGTTCACATTATTAAAGAAGATAATGGCAGTATGACTAGAAAAACCCATTATAAAAATGAATAAAAACTGATTCAGTGTATTATAATTATGAGTGAAAATTCTAAAAAACAATAAAAGAGTCTTAAACTATTATAAACAACTAGTGTTCCAAGGGCAGAAAGAAATTTTATATGACAGAAATGTAATTTTTAACAGACCTGCTTCTAAGCCAAGTGAGTAAGTCAAAGGCAGAATGTTTTATAAAAATTAATAAAAATTGGGATTGATAATTTCTAATTTGAAAGAAGACATATTTGTATTAAAATGTAAAGTAATAATTTGAAATATAAAACATGCAAAAAGAGAAAGATTACAAATATTCCTCGATTATTTTTTAGTTATATATCTGTTCCAATTGATGCTAAGTGGAGCAGTTCTGTGCTCAGTTCAAGGTATTCGGCTGGGTCTCAGGAGTATTGGATGCTTGAAAGGAGTCAGCATAGATTCACCTGTAGTTAAGTAGTTAATTCATAAAACTAGAGGATATTATATGATGCATCAGAGGAACAAACAAGCATGAAGATAATTGTCGACCTTCTAGTCACAAAAGATGGATGTGTGATTATGTCTTTGAACATCCCAGAAAAGGCTTTCTAGCCTTGTGAGGCTCTCTTGCTTGTTTTGGTGCAGTGTTTCTGTCATCATAAATAGAAAGAATGAACCATGAATCTATGAGTCTTAATCTGTTAATTATTGACTAGGAGAAGGGTTTATGGGAAATGGTAGGTTTCAATTTTAATAAACAATGGAGATGGTTCTGTCCAATGACAGATATGTGTAATCCTTGTTAAATTCACAGGAAGTTATACAAATGAATCAAAACAAAATGGTATTTTTTTTTATAGAATGTTCTGATTCAGTAAACTATCCACCATCCCTAAAACAGTGGAGACACATATTATTCTCTCTGTGGAGATTACAAAACATTTTAGGTGAGATATAGCTACATATTTTAATGTAGAATATACAACTAGAATAATATATAAAACATAGTCACACAAAAACTGTTAAATAAAATTGACTTTTAATATTTTTAAAGCTGTTCTGAGCTACTGAACTTCAAAGTCTGTGAGGATTGGCAGATACCTAGAAATCTATTTGATTATTTCTGGGTTTTCCAAACATCAAGCCATTACCAGATCACAATAGCCAATAAGATGGAAGTAAGTTGAGATATATAAAAGGTTCTCTACTAACAGGTAGGTAGAGCTCTGAATGCTCACAGTGTTAAACCACCTTGTCAGGGATTGTTAACTGAGTATCACTTTTGCTTTAATATCAAGGAATTAGGCCCTTGAACTGTTTCCTTTAATATGCTTATAAAACAGGGAAAAGCTATCTGCCCACTCTGTTTTCCTAAAATCCTATAATTAAGAGAAAAAATTGTTGATTTACTAAAAGAGGCTTTATTAATTTGTATACTCCATTTGGAAGAAGCATTTTAAGAGCCACTGTAACATCTAGACTATTGGATTCTATGTCCTGTTACAAATCAGCCTAGGACAATGATCAGTGATCCATTTGAGCCTAAGCTCATTTTCTAAATGTTGCCTGAAGTTGGCGGTGGCATAAGTTTAGATGCAGCTAAATGTGAGCAGTTGCCTCCACTCTAAGAAAATATGTCATTCGTGGTTTTTATAATAATAGTGTTGAAACATACTTCTCATAAAACTATGGGAAGGACTGAAGGAGCTAAAGGGCTTTGAAACCCCATAGGAATAACAACATATCAACCATCAGACCTACAGAGCTCCCATCCACCGAGGCCAAATGGAGGTACCCACGGTTCAGGCTGCATGTGTAGCAGAGGATGGACTTTACTGGCACCAGTGGGAGAAGAGGCCCTTGGTCCTGTGAAGGTTCTATGCCCCAGTGTAGGGGAATGAAAGGACAATGAAGTGGAAGTGGGTGGGTGGGTGAGTGGTTGGGTGAAGCAACACCATAGAAGCAGCAGGAGGGGATGAGATAGGGGGCTGTGGAGAAGGAACTGGAAAAGGGGATAACATTTGAAATATTAATAAATAAAAATAACCCATAAAAATAGTGACTCCCTCACTATAACAGCAAAAATAAAAATAGAAACTAGGAAGATGTTTATTTCTTCCTTCCCTTAAGTTCTTCTGCTTATCATTCCTTGAACCCTCATGCCCTTCCAAAATCAATACAAAGCTTCTCTCTCCTGGTTATTAGCATTATACACATACATACACACACACTCATGCATACACACACACATGCATACACAGCCATCTGTATGCAAAAATATATAAATATAACCTAGTGATCTATTTCAGTTTTGGACGTTTATCTGCACAGTTAACCAAGTATCATCCTACCTCTGAGAACAACAAAAAAAGTTTCAGTACATTGCTGCTGTGTCTATTCCAGTGGGTTTTTTGTAATGTTACTGTGTTTCCTCAGCATTGTTTTTCATTTTAAGGCTAGTGTTTGGTTAGACAAATTCCTTCTAATGCTGTAGTACCTCTAAATTACCTTATCTATAATCTTTTAAAAATAATTTATAACTAGACAATTCTCATGAAGTGGAATTATTTTGCCAAGTAATCTTCAGGAAACCATAATGGAATAGGTCTTGAATGGGAGTAGAAACAAAAGCAAAGCCTGCTGCTTCCTTCTTCCCTCTTAGTTTGCTCTTGTTTGCCTGTTGTCATATTTTATAATGGAAGAATGGAATATGAAGCCTGATAGTGATTATGTAGTACATGGAGGACTCACTACTTTTGCCAGGGAAGATGCTGGATGGCTGGGAGAAAGGTGTGTGTGAAAGAAACCATATTTGGTATCCTCTGTGTTTCTGTAGAATTCCTCATGCAAACTGGCAGAGAATTGGCACTGACTGCTATTTAGTCTGCAAGACACTCTATGCTGCTTTTTAAATGGTGGAAAAGTGTTACTCGGTAGATACCAGTATTTGAATATTTAAAGGCTAAGTTTCAAGCTACAATGAAACCACCTGCTACATCTTGCTGTTTCTAGGCAGGAGACATCTATAAAATTGTTTTATGAAGGCATGAGTCTAGAGATCAAAGAAGTTCATTGTCTTCTCTGCATGCCTCAAATTCAAAAAGGATATTCACTGTCAACTTCACATCAGAGATTTGGTCCGTTTTAAAAGGAATATTGCAAGAGAGAAGATTTGAAACATTTCTTCAGAAAGACAGCTTTATCCTCTTGTTTCATTATCAATTCATCCTTCATGTTTTGACTGTTTTAGTGCTATAGGTTTGGATTTTGCTATTAAAGCTACCCAGAAGACAGATTAATCTATGGATCTTTGTTACCTCTCTAATTTTATGTTTATCAGATATTAATAGGCACATGAATCCCCTTAGGAAAGTATAGTAAGTCTGGGGTAGGTGTGTTTAAACAAATTCAAAATAATTCAGGGCCTTGGTCTAGGGTATGTTTTATAACTTCAGGAAAAGCATATGTTTTCTTTTCTTAATTTTTGCTATTGTTTTTGTTGCTTATAGTGTACAATTATATTTGAATTAAAAAATGACATTTTGAACTGGGATCATTTCCTCTAATTGTTTTTAACACTGCCTTATTTTCCTGCACCATGATGCAATGCTCAATATAGAGACTGCCTTGTTTTCCTGCACCATTAGGCAATGCTCAGTGTGGAGGACCAAGAGGGTGCTAGAGGCAAAAAGAAACATGTGAAGTGAGATAGAAATGAGTGTTATGCACTGAGCTCTCAAAAACATAAGAAGTAAATCTTTTTGCTGAATTAGAAAGATTGATTCTTAATAGCCTGTGGTAAAGAGAGAGAGAGACACCAGCAATTCTTGGCATTGAATCTGCTCATTGCTGGCAGGAGATATTTCTTTTTGTAGATGGTTTGTCCATAATTCACGTTTTTTTGTTAAAAAAGCCTTCTGTCCAACACACATACACACACACACACAACACACACACACACACACACACACATGTTTCAAGTGTAAAATAATGATGGCATGATCAATCTAAGGAAGGCTTGGATTCGAATATGTCTCTTCAGAACATGGAAACATCTTACAGTGAAATTCTTTCCTATATATGTCAAAGCTTAATATGTCAAAGATTTGACCTATTCACGTCCTCCATGTGAAGGTCTCAGTCATGACATTCGATGTGGACACGCTGCTTCTACAGACAAAGGGAGCAAGGACTGTTCTCTTCTTGCACATATCAATTAAGAACACAGCCAACATTTTGACATAGCATTTTATTGGTTTTCTGTAAATACAATTAAAGTTGAATTACGTTGAAATGATGGCAGTCCTTCTACCATATTTTGAAATTTGCAACTGTGCTGTTGGGCTCTTTAATTGCTTACTAATGTAAAAATATCATTGTTAGTAAAGCATAAATCATGGCAATTTTGTCCCACTAGAGGCTAAAAGCAGCACAAGATGTGGTAATTAAGATACACTAATAGACCTGGCAGTTTCTATAAAAGGAGCTTTTAACAAGGGGGAAAAGAGCGAGTCATCTCTCATGCAACAGAAAGGCAACAAAAAAAAAATAGGAAATTTTTTTTATGTGAAAGAAATCACCTGCTCCAAAAACAATAGCCAAGCAGCAGGTCCTTGTCATTCTCCATGTGTTTATTCATCATCGAACAGCTTATTGGTAGCTCTTTAGATTGAGAATTAGCTACATAAATTGTAGGCACTAATGGGGCCTCTAGCTCATAGCCTGATAATTTGTTTTTATGACTAGAAAATCAGAAGCAGATAAAATATCTGCTCATGGGGGCTTGGTAGCTAAACTGAAACTAGAAACGGACACTGTTCTTTGAAAGGGATCTGAGCATTACCTCTTTTGTTTTTTTTTAACTTTCTATGAAAGACCATCAGAAGTTGCCAAACTATTATACTGTTCCTATTTTGTTTATAGATTCTCTCTTTCCTTTGCTGTCGGGCATACGTTCCTGGGATCTGGGTTGTGCACAGGACATTATTTTACAAAGGGTATGAGAAGGGAGGCATAATAAGGATTTAAGGACTTCATACCAGTTTGAATGACAGAAAAAAATCAGCAAGTCCTCAGACTTCTAAAGTGAATGTATGGGTTTAATGAGTTGTGACTTTCTGACACAGGCAACAAATCCACAGGAATGACAATGATCCCTTTTCCTTTTGACACTTAATTAATCCAATTAGCCTTAATTAAAAATGTCTGTACAAATGAAAGTCTTGTGCTGCAGAGGCCAGCAACTTCAGGTCTACTTAGTGGTTCTGTCTTTACATGGAGTCTTTCATTAGATTCGCTCAGAGTGTTTTCAAAATATTAATGTTCATTTTTAATTTACCTAAAATTTTCTATATAAAATCAAACAAATAATCATAATCAGGCCTAAAGAGGTGCTTCAGCAGTTAAGAGAATTTGTGATCCCTCCAAAAGACATGGTTTTGGTTCACTGCCCTAACACTGGGGTCTTACATCTGCCAGGTTCTTAGGACCTGACCATCTGTTCTTGCTCCCTGGATACCTGTAAATACAGGGTATATATACACACATTTAAGCACACACATATATACACATAACCTATGTCTTACTTTGTTTCTTCATTAACTCATTGAGTTAAAGTATTAGCTATACCTTTCTTGCCATACTTCATGAGTTCTCCAGTGATCCAGATGGGGGCCTTTGTTTTTATGATAAGAGCAACAGTATATAGATGTAAAACCAGGAATGATTCATGTAAATAAATACTCATATATAATTGAAGAATTTGGTATGTCTAAGAAAAAACTTTGGTATGGCTATAAATGAAAATCTGAGAAAGAAAAGCCTGTAAGTATTTTGTAATGTTGACCAGAGGCAAGAAGTCAGCAAATAAGACAATGTTGCAGCAAACATGATAGGAAGGAGCAAGACCAGAAGAATGTCAGCCTGATTCAAAAAATATGGAGCCTAGAAACTAGGTTAGAACCCAGAACCAGATACCAAGAAAATAACAGGAGCAAAAACTTGAGAGACAAGGCAGAGTTTTCATTCTTGCATAAGTAGAAGTCTGATAGAATGGGGGAACTAATAAAAGGAAGAGTTTTAAGCAAAATAATTGTGGAAATCATGCAAAGTTAAAATGCTTTTTGCATCAGGTAGTGGTTCTGTGAATATCTGCTTTTGCTCACATGGCAGAATATTGCCAGTACTTGTTCCTGTGCCAATTTCCTGGGTTTGAGACAGAATTATTACTTAAGAGTAGCCATTATAAACAGCTGGGTGAGAATCCCAGGACAGCCTCCTGCATGTTTTCATGTGATCTTACCTATGCAATTATTTTTTAAAGGGTGCTTAGAAACTAGATGTGTTCAGATATTCAGAAACCTCAAATTGTTGTAGCTTAAGCTGAATCCCTAAGTCAGAGAGGACATTATTGTGGTGTACTGGTGAAAGATAATCATGACTGTAGAGACAGGGGAGTGGCCAGGCTGATGCCCATTTTGTGGTTAGAAGTAACAGGAATTGATGAAACATTATATATGTAGAATTGAAAAAACACTATACAGAAGATCAGAGATTGAACAACACAACACTGTCGAGGTGTAGAATCCGGGAAGCATAGAGCACCACATTTAGGTAGTCACATTTTTCTGGTATATAGAATAGTGAGCGTAACATAAACTTGAGGATGCAGAGATATGTTAGGCACAAAACAAATATGGCTAAGGTTTGTCCTGGGACAAGCAGTGATAGAAACAAAGCAAAGAGCAAAGATCACTGCTGTACACTGAAAACCAGACAAAAGCAATGGCATTAACCAAAATAGAGAACAATTCTATCATGAAAGAGTGTTAATTTTTTAAAAAATTCTCAAATGTTGAATAGGATTTAATATTCTTTAAATTTAGCAGTGCAGGGTCATGACGATGGCCCAGTCTTTAAAAGTTCTTGCAACTGAGCCTGACAACCAGAGTTCTATCTCCTTTACCCACATGGTGCAAGAAAGTAATTGACTCATGAAAACTGTCCTCTAACCAGCACACATGTAATGAAAGACAGATACGCACCACACATAAACATACACAAATGTACACAAGCACCAAATAAAAAAATATATCATCTTTTACATTACCAATACAATACCTTGGTTAAGTTGACACCAGTACCCCAGACTAGTGAGAGTGTAGATGTATTTGGGAAAAGATTAAGGAGAAAATTATTAGGAATGGAAATGTAGCCATGACTAGAAGTAGTTGTAGATCATAATAGTTGCTTTGGGATCCAGAAGACTTAATATATTGATGTGATTAGTTAATGAGGAAGTTAAAAGGTCAGTTGCACAAGAGAAGAGGAAAATTACTAAAGGTTCATAGTCCTTGAGAGAAAAGCAACAGCTTTATGGATGTGAAGGACTGCAGGAATTCACCTTAGAGCGAAATAAGAATAGATTATCTGGTGAAGCAAAGAAAAAGAGATATATCTTTGCAAGCAGGTTGAAGCATTGGTAGAAGATAGAACAATCCATTTTAGGCTTTCTCTTTTTTTCTATTACTGAAGTGGGATAAACTAACAATGAAAGTAACAGAGTTGGAGACAGAAATTTCAATGGGAAAAAAAAAAAGACAGAACATTTTATCAAAAGGGGTGAGACACTCATATTGTCTCAGGACAAGAGTAGGTCATCAGGAAGTGTGCATTATTTTCTCTAAGAAACACATTGATACTCTGGTGAGATCCATGGTGGACTGCATACACCTGCAATCCAGTCTCTGCAAGACAGAGATCTCTACAACTGTAGAGGAAGTACTGCACTGGGCAGTGTCCAGCATTTGCCAATTCTTAACTATGCTGTCTAGTTATAACTACATCAATGTTACAGTTCAGCCAAGATCACAAAACAAAACACAGTTCTGCAAAAGCCTGAAGACATACCATTATACAACTGGAAAAAGGAGACTAAGGAAAATGAGGGAGGGAAATATAGAAAAGTCCATAACACCAGAAGATGATCAAATCATACAAGTTCGCTAAGGAAATTTGCCTTCTATTAATGGACAAATAGATATTTTTATAGACAGTTAAGCTTTATATTTCAGGATAGCATTTTTTCCTATTTACTCTACCACATTAATTTTGTTGTGGAAAATCTTCTATTTGTGAAATTTATAATAGCTCTCCTTGAGACTGTGGGACATTAACTCCTGAGCAGCTCTTCTTGTCATGTTGGAATGATAGTGTCACTCTCATACTGCAATAGAATTTTGAAGGATATTAGGTTTATAATTAATTTGTAAATAGAACTTAAAACATAAGTAAAATGATCAAAGAAAGGTTTGATGTCAGATTCTCTTTTTAAAGATTTGGCTGATAAATGTCTAGCATGGAGGTAACATATCTACTATAATAGGAAGAAGAAAAAGTGAATGACCAAAACATTACAATGATAAGTGCTAGGAACTGAGGCTGAAGTCCTGAGTAAAAAAAAAAAAAAAAAAACGTTTGTATTAAGAGGGCATAAGCAGAGTCATTTATTCATCCTTCTTAGACAGAGAAGGACAAAAGAGTAGTTAGACCTCCCTTGTTAGAGGCTACAATTTATGTAATAAGTGAAGCAGATGACTGGTCTCAAAGTCCTCTGGAGATAATTGCAGGACTGATTCCAAGGAGTTGGGTGTACTTACTTTATTGCTCATGTGTCTCAGCAAACAGACATGCCTTCTACTCAGGTAGGATTCAAAGAAATGGACTAGGACAAAAAAGGAAGCCTTTATTTAAATTAACAGCTGCTTTAATTTTGGTTTTGTTGAACATTCATTTCCATATTTAAAAAATACTATCCCAAGCACAACAAAACAAGATACATAGCAATACAGTTACATGTAGATATATGTCTCCAATGGATGTATCAATGATAAACGTGATGTATCAATTGAAATCAGTTGAAATTTAGATATTATTATGTTTGGGCTTATCTCTATCATTCCATGTTTTCTCTGCTGTGATTTTCAATGATTTCAAAGATCTTCTCTCATTATTTTCATGATAATTAAACTAATTTAAACCTATTAAAATGACTCATACACAGGTTCAAATTTGCTATCTACTATTTTATACATGCACACTTTATTTTGTTCTTGTTGTTTTGAGTTTGTGTGTGTATGTGAGAACTATCTAGTGTTAGTTTTTTATTTTTTTGTTTGTTGTGAATTACCTGAGGATGCCAGCATTTTCCTTTGATTTATTATAATCTTACTAAGCTAGTAAGTCAGTCAAGGTGCTAAAATCATAAAATACAGCTTTTTCAAAGCATTGCTATTCTAAATTTATTTGAAAGCCTACAGGATAATGACTACTATTTCTATGTTTCTTCTTTCCATCTGGAAGTTTCTCTCTCTCTCTCTCTCTCTCTCTCTCTCTCTCTCTCTCTCTCTCTCTCTCTCTCTCTCTCTCTCTCAATCTCTCTATCATTTTTTTGCTTTTTTGAAATAACTGTTTATAGAATTTCAAATTCCACATTTAGAATTTGCTTTGATATAAGTTTAGAACTGCCTGAGAACATGTGCGAGGCTTCATCTTAATTTCTACTTTAATATCTTTTAATGAATGTGTTATTTGAAAATTCACACATGTCAATAATGTATTCTGATTGCTATAGTTCCCCATCCACCTTCTTGGGGTTTTTATTTGCTGGGGGGGGGGGGGTAGCGAGAAGGCTGCTTTTCCTGAAAGCCATTATTGCATGTTTGAGATAAAGGTAGAATTTCTCTGTGTTGTATATGTTTCTCATTGCCTTACCATGCAGTAAGCAGGTGACACCTTTGCAGGATTTTCACATGTGTGTTTATATCATTGAGAGTTCTTTGAGGCAATTTACACTCCTTAGCCATATGTGTCCAAACACTGATTTTCTTCACATTCTTACTTTTGCAGTAGATCAATTTCTTGGGCAATAGGCATTTACACAGGTCCTCTCCATCTTTTATGTGATTTCCAATAATTCCACATTTCTATTGTGTTTTCGGCTCCACCGACCCTGTTTTCTATGGTGTCTAATAGAATGACTCATAAGTGTGTCCTTTGTGTTTGTTTGATAATTCAAGCATTTTACACTACTTTTATAACTCACCATTTTTCAATGAAATCAGTGGTTGCATGTGTTTTATTTTCTATGTATTTTTCTTAAAAAAAAAAAAAACCAGTAACTATAGGTATGTTAATTATGACCTTTCCTATTAATTAAAATGTCTGGGGCATTTCACAGGTGTTTTAATGTCATTTTCAAAGACTGTTCTGGCTTGTCAAGTCTAGTTTTTCTTCCTGAATATTAAGCACCATCTAGAAAATATTCAGGTTACTGATCAATAGGACTTCCTCCAGCCTTCACTGAGTGGTTCGCTAGGAGAACATGGTATCAGACCGAGTCATAGAAACTCTTCTTGCCCTTGATATGAGCACACGCATACAAGGTTCCTGGCTAGTTTGGGTTCTTTCCTTGGTGGACCTCTCTCTACAATTTGTTTTTCTCCCAGTGAAGAGCCTTCCTGAAAGTTTCTTCTTCTCAGATGCAGTCCTGTGTAGCTTTGGAGCCTGATGCTCTCTTAATTTGTCAGCTTTAGTTTGTTCTTCTTAGGAGGATGCACACACATCTCTTTGGTCTTTGGTTGTTTCAAAGAATAATAATATAATCAGTTCTGTTGGTTTCTGTACCGACAAGACAGACTGCTGCTGCTGCCTAGGTAAACCATAGTTGAAGTATTGTCAAAAGGCCTCAATGCAAAGCTTGTATATAATGTCAGCTCATCTTCATGAATGTGTATTTTCTCTGAATCTTGCTCCTCAAAGCTTCAGCAACAGTGTAGATCTCAGAAAGCGGTAGCCCAAAGTGAGGAGCAGCAGACAAATTAATAGCTGTTGAGAGAGAAAGAATCATGCTTCTCCAGGGCAAAATCCCTGATAGGTTATACAATCCTAGCAGTCCCAATTAAACACAAAGCTTATGAGCAACAATAAAGGACTTAGCAAGCTAGGCTGAGCTTACATAAAGATGTAAGGGCATGTCTGTTTAGTTTATTTATTTATTTATTTATTTATTTGTTGTTCTTTTTTTAGTGCTTTATAAAAATCTTTTTAAATTGTTTTGTTTTTTATTTTATCCTTTCTTATTGGATATTTTCTGTGTTTACATTTCAAATGTTATCCACTCTCCCCCAATCCCAATCCCCTCCCCTTCCCCTTGAATCCATAAAGATGCTCCCTCTCCCAACCGCCCATATGTAACACTATTTAATGTTTTAAATACAGTTTAAAAATTTCCAATTTTCCTAGAATTTGCTTTGAATTGTGAATCAAGCTTTTGGGAATGGAACATATATAATAGTAAAACAAGTCATTTCTTACTACCAGCTAAATGTTTCTAGTTTTCTTTCTTAAACAACAACTCATCTTATATAAAAAATTTCAGAACAATGTCTTTTATATCATAAACAACATTAAATAATTTTATTCTTAAATTGAGTCAGTTTAGAAGGATGTAAATGTTTTGAATGTTGAGTACATTCCTGGCAGTATAGCCTGTTGTGATACATTATTCTTGAGACACAAAGATTAAAAGTTACAATTAGTGGAGTTAGTGTTAACACTTACTGCACTGTTACCTTGGACAAACACTAGGTATTTTTACATTTGAACATTACCATCTATAAAATGAGGAACTGTAAGCTTTATATGTTCCTATGGGTAATAAAATGAAAATATACTTGACTATACTAAAGTCTGTATACATAGTCTCACATCCATGTGCTAGATAACATAGCTTGTACTGAACATTCAGTGAGAAATGATGGGTTTGTGACTCTACCACTCACAGAGACTACAACTCAGTCTTTTATTTTGACACTATTGCAGGTATGATCCCAGTAATGATCCTTACACATTTAACTCTGAAACAGAGTCCCTGTGAATTCAAAGGTAATTATTGAGTGAAAGTTATGCTACCCATGTGTTTGAGCTTCCCTTAGTACCCAGAAGTGTGGGAATCAACTAAAGCCATAAAAGTAAAGCCTTATCATTCATAACTGTGGTCACTGAGATCGCATAGCAACATGTGGTCCATTTTCCCAAATATTTTTAAAACAGTGTCAGTAGTTTTATATACCGGTTGAATAATTACTATAAACTGAACAGAAAGAGAGAGAAGAAAAAATTCAGAAAATATATTCCTGCTAAGTCGTGAAAAAGCCAGCCTTTATACATTTATGTTAAAGCAACATATTGAGTTGCTGCCTGATGAATCGAAACCCAGGTGGTTACACATGTGTAGTTCACAGGTTGAGGGCCTGTAGCTGTGGCTCTCAGTAGCTCCTTGGGTGGTATTTGCACTTTGTAGCTGGCCCTGTTGATCTGATTCCGTGACATCTGTTACTGAGACAAGGGAGGGAAGATATGCACATACAGTCTCAGCAAATCCAGTCTGCATGCCAATGAGCCAGGGTGCTGTTATCTCCCCATTTATTCTGTGGCCTTTGGGGCTTTGACAGGCAATCCCCAATCTGGCTTTCATCAGTTTAAATCTTAATATTTACCTTAAGATATTTGACTTTGAAATTTTTTAAACAAAAAAATTAAAAAGCAAGAATATTGTGTTTCTTTCTTTCATATGGAATCTGACTTTTATGTATTCAGAGATTTCAGTATAAAATAAAAGAAGGGGCTGCTTTACATATGATGATAAAACAAAGAGGAGAGAGTGAGAGAGCATAGAGAAGCAAATAAAATCTGTAAGACCAAACAACAAACAGGCAAAGTCAAATTATCCATTGTGTAATCTAAATGATCTACTAATACTCAAGGTCAGCTTGTTTTTCTTCTTCAGGTGGCTTGGAATAGTTAGCATCAAAGCTGGGATTCCCTTTCTGGTTCACTTTTAGCCATCCTATAGTTAAATTATTATTTTTTCTTTAAATTTCAGGATGAAGCCCAAGAAAATTGCTCATCCTAGTGGGTGTTGATTATTTAATCACCAAGATTCTGAAAGATGATGTTGCTTTGTGAAAATGTGGCCTTACATGAAATGGCTCTTGAACCTCTAAATCAAGTGCTTTTATATAGAGAGGAGCAGAACTGTCAGGTCGTGGAGCATTTCAGAAATGCAGAATCACAGCCCACCCTCCAATCCACATATAGGCAATTGGAACTTGCATTTTAATGAACTCCCTGGCTCATAATACATGCACAATAAAGCAGAGACACTTCCTGGTGTAGACTAGGGGGTTGACAAATTTTCATCTAAAGGAACAGAGTGTAAATATTTTGGATTTCACAGGCAACATAGTCTGTGCTGGAGTTACTCGGCTTTGACATCATTTTGAAAGGCTTCTCACAGACCACAGCCAACGGATTGTATGGCTGTCCTTCAGTGCAATGTCATTTATGAATATTGAAACTTTTCATGGATCTTGTTACATGTCAGAAGTTGTTCAACTGTTCTTATGATTATATGAATACTTTTCTCTCATAGACTATAAAAAGCAGCCCGTGCTGGAATAGGTCTGCTATCCTGCACTTGGGGTTGGGAATATAATTTACCTTCTCTCTCTTAAGATTCCAGGGGTGGTTGGGAGTGGAAGCATCTTCATGGAAGCAAGGAGAGGAGGGAGGAGAGAAGGGGGAGAGAGAGGTGGTAAAGAAGATAACATTTGAAATGTAAATACAGAGAATAGCCAATAAAAAATAAAATAAAAGGTACCACCTGGCATGCATGCCTACTATTGATTGCTTAGGCACTTCTCTACAACTGATTCTATAATCAAGACATGTTTAACCTGGGCCTGGTGAAACAGACCTGAGATACGGGCTGCTAGGGAAACAGACGCAGGAGGATGGCATGTTCAAGGCCATCCTAGGAAGGAAAAAACGAGTTCAAGGCCAACCTGAGCAAACAGGAGGCCCTAATGTATGACAAAAAGTTAAACTGGGGATGGAGCACTGTGTTAAGGTAATTGCCTAGTACACCCAAGGCCTTAGATTCACCCTCTGTCACTTTGGAAACAGACATTAAAGACACTTATTAATGCTTTGATGGACAGGTTGAAAGAACCCATATTAAGCTTCCAGTGTGTAGGATACTAACTTCAGCTTTTTACCCCTGGCTTTTTGAGAGTTGCCTGGTTGTTGAATCCTACTACAAGAGAGAAAACCCCCTGATGTTTCTTTCATTCACACCATAGTGATTAGATTAGGGAGTTGATCTGGTGGACACAACTAGCATGAATCACTTACATAAAGACCCTGTCTCCAAAGCCTGTATCATTGTGCTTTAGGGCGTTCCCTCTGGATTTGAGATGAATGAGCTAGCCTTTAAGTCCATAGTAGAGTGTAGGATAGCTTTATCTCTTTCCTCCCCTGGCCTGGCTCTCCACAAGTCCTCTCCAATTTGCAATGTTTCTTTTTATTCTTTCTTTTTTTTTAACTTAAATTTACTGTTACAAATTTATGAGGGGATGTCCTGTTTTTTATTTCACAGCTGATGACAATGTGACCAAGGTTGGGAGCATAGTAACAGCAAACCTTAAATTCTGGCTTGCCCTTAGCAGTTAACTGTAGGCAACCAGCAAGGGCAGAGCATACAGCAGTCTATGCCAGCTCTTAAGTTTTCTCCTTTTATTTCTTTATTTTGTTAATTTCATGATCCTCTAACATTTTTTGGTCTTTTTTCTACCTCATCTTTAAATTTGGAGAAGATGTGGATGGAAGATTCACCTACCTCATAAAAAGAAAAAAAAGAAAAAAAAAAAACTATTTCCTGATTTCATCTTCAAGAGCCAGTGATTTGGGATAGATGGCTGCTAGAAGTTAACTTTTCCAGTTTCTCAACAAAGGAATGAAAGTAGTTATCGCATGCCTTATCTTTTCATAACACACGTCTTTCTCTCCTCTCCTTCAATTTTGCTAGTAAATACTTATGTAGCAGCCATCATAAACAAACGGTCCTTGTTTAATAAAGGGTACTTCTTGCTGTGTGTTTACCACCTATGTTTTACATTGGCAATTAAATATCAGGCCACCTTGAGCAATTCTCTAGAGAGCCATTTTATACTGTTTCCTACTGTATATTTTCTAGTGCTTTGTTCAGTCCTGTTTTAATGACTCCATTCAGAGCTTCCCTTGACTTGCTTCAGCAATGTTTGCATTAGTGACTCCCCACAGTACAAGCAGATGGGAGCTCCCTAAGGACATCATCAATCATTCTCAAGGGTTAGTTGTACCACAATTGAAAACCTAGAGAGAGAGGACGTGTCTTATGGATAGACTTATATATTGCCTATCGGCTTTATTGGCTTTGTGTAGAAATTGGTGTAATGAACACCTTTTCGTGTTCTACTCTAATTCTGCAGATCAGCATTTAGATGGGGCATGAGTCTATGATTTATTTATGGATTTAGGCATATAGACCATTCTTTAAATACTATTGTTAGCAGATTAGTTGCTCATACCAAGAAGAATGTATTTGGCAAGGCAAGAGCATTAGTGATGTAGTACAAATGTTCACCAAGGGGTGAGGGGTACCTACATGTCCTGTTGGAGGAAGACTGCTCTTGTCAATGCATGCAAACAGCATCAGGACAGCAGTGAAAGAAAGCATGTGGAAAATTCATGAATGGCAAATTAACACCGAATAAAAATGTTTGAATAGGGCTATCTATCAGCATCCTGAGTGTCTGTTTAGGGATGCATTCAATACTTGATAGTTCATTCATCCTGGATTTATCATGTGGAGAAGCAGGCATATTTATAGTATTTAATTGGAGTAATTTAAAAAAAGAAAAGAAGCAGTTAGAGGATTTTAAGTTTATTATCTAGGAAAAGCAAAATAATGTCTCTTTGCTGTATAAATAATATATATATGTACATATATATATGATTGTCTTAGATATTTCTTTTTTATTGGATACTCTCTGAATTTACATGTTAGATGTTATACCCTCCCCCCAATCCCATCCCTACTCCACTTCCATTGCTTCTATGAGAGTGCTCCCTCTCCCAATCACCCTCTCCCACTTCAGCACCTTGGCTTTCCCCTACACTGGAAAAATGAGCCTTCCCTGGAACAAAAGCCTCTCCTCCCATTGATGCCAGAAAATGCTATTCTTTTCTTCACATGCACCTAGGGCCATGGGTCTCTCCCTGTGAACTCATTGGTTGGTGTTTTAGTCCCTAGGAGTGGTGGTGGGTTTAGTTAGTTGACCATTTTGTTCTTCCCATGTGGTTGCAGGCCCTTTCAGCTCCTCCAGTCCTTTCTTTATCTCCTTTATTGGGGTCCTCATGTTCAGTCTTATGGCTAACTGCAAGCATCCTTCTCTGCTTCAGTATGGTGGTGGCAGGGCCTCTTAAGAAGCAGCCATAACAGGTTCCTGCCAGTGAGCACTACCTGTCATCAGCAATAGTGCTAGTGTTTAGTGGCTGCATATGGGGTGGATCACCAGGTAAAGCAGTCTCTGGATGATACTTTCTGTAATCCCTGCTCCTCTATTTGTCCCTTTATTTTTCCCATGAGCATTTTATTCTCCCTTCTAAGAAGGATTGAGTCATCTACTTTCTAGCCTTCCTTCTCTTTGAGCTTAATAAGTTGTGTGAATTGTTTCTTAGGTATTCCAAGCATTTTGGACTAGTATCTGCTTATAAGTGAGTATACACCATGAGTGTTCTTTTGTGACTGGGTTACCTCACTCAGGATGATAGCTGCAAGTTCCCTCCATTTGCCTAAGAATTTCATGAAGTCATTTTATTTAAAAGCTGAGTAGTAGTCCACTGTATATATGGATCACAATTTCTGAAACCATTCCTCTGTTGAGAAACGTCTGGGTTTTTTTCAGCTTCTGGCTATTATAAATTAGGCTGTTATAAACATGGCAGAGCATGTGTCCTTGTTAGATGTTAGAGCTTCTTTCGGGTATATGCCCAGGAGTGGTATAGCTGGGGTCCTCAGATAGTACTATGTCCAATTTTCTGAAGAACTGCTAGACTGATTTCCAGAGTGATTGTTCCAGTTTATATTCCCACCAAAATTGGAGGAGTGTTCCTTTGAAATCACTTTGGATATATATATATATATATATATATATATATATATATATATATATATATATATATATATATATATATATATATATATTTAAATAAATCATTGGAGGAGTGTTCCTTTGAAATCACTTTGGATATATATATATATATATATATATATATATATATATATATATTTAAATAAATCATTGGAGGAGTGTTCCTTTGAAATCACTTTGGATATATATATATATATATATATATATATATATATATATATATATAAATAAATCATATTGTAAAGTTGAAATTGTTGCATCCTTAATAATATTTCTTTTCAGTAATATATATATATATATGTTTGTTTGTATGGGCACTGCATGTATCCTGAGTGGCTAAAATTAGGTATAGAATACCCTGGATTATAGGTGATTGAGAATTGTTTTATGTTGATTCTTGAAATCAATCTAGGGAATCCTGGAAAAAGATGAATTGCTCATATCCACTGGGCCATCTTTCCAGCTTGAGTAATATTTCTTTAATACTAAAAGACTAAAATTTCAGAATATTTTATAATACCACCTTCTGGATATGAATTTACATTTAAATTCTTTTAACTCTGCTCAAAGAATAAAACGTTAAGCATATTTCTGAGTTACATACTTTGAGAGCTTGGATATGTGATTTACCTTTTCTGAGTCTCAATTTTTTTTCAGCTGTAAAGTAGGGACTAAACCTATATTTTCCATGGATCTGATGCTTTGTATTATGTATTTACAATACTTGTCAAAATAATTGCAATTACACATAATATATGGTCAATGATTGTGATGGTTATCATAGTTATTTGAAGTATTAAAATAGCAGTGATACCTATTCATTTTAAGACTGTCACAGATTTTCCAACATAACTGTAGAATCAAGCAGAAGCAAAATTAGTATCTTTTAGTGAGAACATCTATATTTAAATCTTTGCATGTTGGTACAGATTTTATTCAATTTTCACCAACTACATACCTATGCACATTGGTCCACATTAAGCAGCATTGGTTCTCTTGTACCTCAAGATTCTCACTTATTTTTACTAAAAATGAAGAAAATTTCTGTGTGGGGGGAGATAATATAGTATACTGTGCAGCAAATGGCATGGCAGAGTCACTTTGGTACTGGAGCTATTATTTTTACCAGTTTTGAACATGATCCTTTTGAAGATGATCCTCTGTACACATCTTACCTTTGTACATCAGACTAAATAAGTGTAGTTGAATGCCTTTATGTGCTTATTTATTTAGAAATTCATCCCCCAAAAGATGATAAAGACAGGCATAGAAAGAGCTAGAAAGAGAGAGAGAGAGAGAGAGAGAGAGAGAGAGAGAGAGAGAGAGAGAGAGAGAGAGAAGAGAGAGAGAAGAAAAGGTTAGAGAGAAGTAGAGATACATGAATAGGTAAATGACGGAAGATGTGTTGATAATAAATAGATAAGTAATAAATAGATGATAAATAGGTACAAGATGGATAGATGAGAATATATCAAGAATAGCCTTAAAAAGGAACAATATGTGAAATTAAAGAATCACAGCTTTTATAAATGTTTGATAGCTGCTTGGAACTTGTAACTATCAAGAAGATTGAGTCATAGAAAGGAAGCAGTATTTTGGAGAATGTCGTGCGCCCACGCTACAAACGGCTCCCTACAGGAGAACACTTCCAGGATGAAAACCTCAGTCCATAAACCCATGTCTTCCATCTTTCAATCAAACGTTCCTTTGTCTAATAAAATAATACCAAAGTTATTAACTGTGCATTTCTTTCTCTGTTTGCTGAGTCATTGGAGGGAAGCCGGTGCCATCTTTGGGTGTGGCACAAATGGCTCTCAACACCTAGGAATTTCATGAACTTGTTTGTAATAGCTGAGTGTAATAGCTCCATTGTGTATGTATACTAAAATTTCTGTATCCATTACTCTGTTGAGGAACATCTGGGTTCTTTCCAGCTTCTGGCTATTTTAAATAAGGCTGCTATGAACATTGGTGAGCTTGTGTCCTTGTTAGATGTTGAAGCTACTTTTGCATATATGCCCAGGAGTGGTATACCTGGGTCCTCAGGTAGCAGTATGTTCAATTATCTGAGGAGCCTTCAGAATGATTTCCAGAGTAGTTGTACCAGTTTACAGTCCCACAAACAGTGTAGGAGTGTTCCTCTTTCTCCACATCCTTGCTAGTATCTGGTGTCACCTGAGTTTTGATCTTAGCCAGTCTGACTTGTATGAGGTGGAATCTTAGGGTGGTTTTGATTTGCATTCCTCTCCTGACTAGGCATGTTGAGCATTTCTTTAGGTGTTTCTCAGCCACTTAGTATTCTTCTATTGATAAGTCTCTGTGTAGCTCTGTACCCCATTTTTAATAGGTTTATTTGATTCTCAAGAGTTTAACTTTTTGAGTTCTTTGTATATATTGGATACTAGCCCTCTATCAGATGTAGGATTGGTCAACTATCATCTCTTAAGTCGGCCTGCCACTGTTTCTACCTGAGAAAATGACAGAATACAAATAAGATTTATTCATCTACAGTGCATCTAGTGTGTTGTTTGTCCATGTTATTAATTTCTCAAATTGAGTATTTGGTGCAGCACTAATTAAGAGTTAAATGCTTTTTCCAAATCTTTGTTGTTTATAAATAAAGACAAGACCATAGAAATTTTCTTAACGTCTAGTGACTCCTATATCAAAGGTTAAAAATAAGAGATTTTGAGTATCAGTAACTATGATTTTTTTTACTTGTAGTTCAGTTTTTAATATGCTTAGAATATGTAGCACCTCCAATTCAATTTTCTTAAAACTTGATAGGGTGCAAAACTTTGCTATTCAACCATTCTAGTAGATGAGATTGTTCTGAGCATTTTAGCCTCTGACAAGTTGAAACTAAAAAAATTACAATTTTAAAGTGTATTTGTGGCAAAATTAAAGAATCAAGTCACTCTTATTTAAAGACTATCAAATGGCCAGAGAGTTGTCTTGGCACTCAAGAGTATGTGCTGCTCTTCCAGAGGACCTAAGTTTATTTCCCAGCACCCATATCAGAATGTGCACACCAGCCTACCACTCCAGTTCCAGAATATCATATGATTCTGGGCTCCATGTGCATCTGTACATATGTGATATACACATAGTCATAGTATAAATAGTCATACTATGTATATATATATATATATATATATATATATATATATATATATATAGTCATATATACATGATTATATACATAGTCATCTATGTGTGTCCTAGAAAAATATTAATATATCTGAAAGACAAAGAGTTAAGCATCAGAGTATCTTGATGATTTTTATCTCTTTAGTAAGGGTCATGGATGCTAATAAACTTTCCCATGGATAAATTCAATGTAAGAAGCCTCCACATTATACTCATTATTCAATTATTTTCCATGTATATTGATTTTCAAAAGAGAAAGTGTTGGAAAGTCTAGGATTCTGTGTGAGTTTATCTTTAAGGTTTTCTTATTATAATACAGACAACAATAAATATAGCAGGGCTCTGCACTAGTAGAATTGATCCTTCTATCTACGGAGCAGGAATGCAGAACTATTACATCATGCCTTCGAAATGGCCAGGTTGCAAATAGCCAATTCATTGTTGCTTCTAATTTAGAAGCTGACAAATGCTTGCTTTATTGCCCTGTCACATGCAAAGTCTATCATTTTGCTTACACAGCACAAGGCAGTAACCTACATAATTCTTCCAGGATATTCTAAAAGCCTAGAGGCAAGAGTTCATACTGTATGTATTTGGCATTCAGAACCAGATATGGAAGTGCCTTTATTGATATCCTGGGAAAAATTCCAAATATTCCAAAAAAAGCAATTTTTGCAGCTCCTCATCTTTGCATGCATTAGTTTGCATGACCTTGCTAATGTTTGCCTTGGTCATATATTTATTGCATATATGCCATTTGCCATTTGATTTAGCAAACTGAAATCTATTGTGTTAAAGTCAATTTACTTCCCAGAGAAGACAGAGCAATTACAAAAAGGAGAAGAGTGAAATGAAACTGAAGAGAACTTGTTAATATCTCATGTTTCTTACTTTGCAAGATATAAACCACCATACAGAGAGACTGGGGTGATTTACTATAACAGAAGTACACCCAAATAAAACCAGAACTGGTGCGTGCGCGTGTAATTGCAGAACTGTGGAAACAGAGACTGGAAGGCCAGACAGGATAGCTGAATCTGTGATCTCCAGTATTAGTGACAGATAATTTCTTCAAAAAATAAGGTGCAGAGCAATTGATGAAGATAATGCACCCTGCCCTCAGGTACCGTGCCCTCTCACCTATTAACACACACACACACACACACACACACACACACACACACACACACTAAACACTGACAGAAAAAAGTAGTAACACCTTAAATTCATTCCTCTGGTTTTTAAGGTGAGGCTTTATTTTAATGGAAAATTATGGAAAAATTAAAGATGAATAATCATAATAATTGATACTAGTCATACAGAGCTATACTTTCAAGAGTGAAACTTTCACTTTTTATTACAATGTTTATATTCTCGGCAAATTCAAACTCACCTTTTTTAAGTGTATGGCAGAGCCATAGGTAAACAAAGTAGTGTGTTGCTGAACTGAAACCACTTTCTACTGAGTATACTGCCAGAAGTAATGTATATTGTTCTATTTTATCGAATATAACTATATAGTTAGTAAAATCCATATGTGTTCAGAACTCATGTGTCTATTTTAGCTTGGTTCATATCCTCCTGCAGGTTGTAAGAATTATGTTAGACAGAATTCTAACCCCATCTCCATCTGCTGCAATGATAGTGAATCTGTCTGCACTTGGCTTTTGTCCCTATTCCATACAGACATCTTCTGAAAGGACCATATGCCCCCATGAACCTGAATGGATCAATCCTGTATCTATTAATTTCTGGGCCTGTATTGATTGATTCAACTATTCCGGTGTCAGATTTATAACTTATGGTTTCTTGATATGACATTTGGCTCCTTCTTGTTAAGCTGTTCTGTTTACTCACAGAAGTTGATTAGATATATTTGCCTGCACATCCTCTAAATATGCCCAAGTAGATCTGGGGTGTGGTGGTGGTGGTGATCCTTCTTGCCTACAGCACTGTATAACAGCTTCAGGAGCAAAGCAGAGTGAAGAAGTTATAGCGCCTATCTTGCTCTCCTATCTATCAGCTGTCTCTCCTTTATGAAAGCCAATAAGATAGCAACTCCATTTTCGATTGTTCATATGGTGTGAAGATGTTCTTGCATCTTGCATGGATGTGAGTAAAGGACAGGCAGGTCCTCAGTGACTAACATCTACCCACCAAGACTCTTAATTCCTGAAGGGAGGCAGAAGGAAATCTCGGTAATCCTTAGTGCCTCCCCTACTCACTGTTCAGGGATGACTGCTCAGAGTAGGCACTCTTGTGATGAATTTTAAAATAGAAGGAAAACAAAAAAGAGCCTGGCAAGCATTCTTCAGTGTGATACTATCTTGGTTAGGGTACTGATTCCCACAAACCTGATTATGATTACATTTGTTGGTCCAAAGTCTTAGGGTAGTAGTGAATTGAATAATAGCTGTGGCTTCAATATCTCAGAAAAAATGCTTATTTCAAAATTGTTACCCACTTTCTAAAGTTTTCCCCTTTCTGATCTATATCTTTACCTTCTGTGGTTCCAGGAAGGAATCTCTCAGTAATCTGTCTGTTTCTCTAGCTCTCCCTACCTACATTTTATTATTTTATTCCATTTTTTTGTGTGTGCATGTGAAGTAGGTTATTAGAGACTTTTGTAGACATTGCTGATAATGTCTATATGACCTGTCATGGAACACTTGCAAATATTTACTGAACATATGCTTTGTTTTGCTGTAAGTTCCTAACAAATTCAAAATGATATAGGAATGCTATCTATAATACATTACTAAACTTGTTCTCAAAAAGATTCTACTGCAAAACTGTGCATATATTTATAGAGGAAAGGAGGTAATAATAAGAAAACATACAAAGCAAATATACTTTGTTGAAATGATCAAAATAGGCAATTTTACATGCACTGTGAGCTTTCGGTAAAGTTACATTCAATTGATATTTTATAGTATCTTTGGGTTTGGCAAATGACACTTGTATATAATTGGGTTTCTAGAAAATCCCCTTAGATAAATATGTTTGTTCATTACAGATTCTTACTAATGAAGAAACAAACCTGAAAATATGGGACAATTGTCCAGTTCCAACAGCTTCAGAAAACCAATAATTTGATATAGGATTTTTATCTTTGACTTTTATTCCTCAATGCATTTATTGTTTATTTTACAAGAAAATTAACACACACACACACACACACACACACACACACACACACACACACACACACACACACTCCCTCAAAGTGAATGAAAAGAAATTTATAAAGAGAATATTATAAAAAGTTAAAGCAGTTAGTAAATTTCTATTTTCTATGAGGATGAAGCAATTATCCAGCATCACAAATAAGAAGTACTGGCAGTTTGGCCTTTACCTGATATAATCCATCAAAGAATTGAATTCAAGTTGAGAAACTTGAGAAGCACACAATTTTATTTTATTTTATTTTATTTATTTATTTATTTATTTATTTATTTATTTATTTATTTTGTCCCATGGACACATTATTTGGAGCGACAGGGATTTTTTTTTTGAAACTGAAATTACAACAGTAATGAAACGGAAATTGGAAGGGTGACCATCCCTCTTGGGCATATTGATGTTGCCAAAATGTCATAGTATTTCTTTTAATCACAGAAATTTTGGAACAGCTGTGATATTCTTAATATATTTGTTAATTTGCATCAGCTGTGTTTAAAAGGTCATTTATAAAAATCTGCTAATTTTATTGAAATACTTCTTTTGGGGGTGAGGAAACACATTTGCACATGTCACCATGTTCACAGAGCCGCCTGCTAGGGTGAAAGTAAGTGTGAATTTCACAATGTGATCTGAGTATTACTATTCTACGGTCTCTGTAATATAATATCAATTTCCCATAGAAAAGCTTTGGGACAATATTTGTTTTGCCCTTTGTTTTGCAGGTACATATTTTTATTTTCCATAATTACAATACCCTAGATGAACTAATTTGCATAGTCTTTCCTCTTAGGACTAATCGAAAAAGCTAAAGTTTTGAAATTTTCCAGTACGAGGGATAACCTTCTTTGTCTATTTCACAATGCTGAACCAGAAAAAAAAATAAAGGTTTTGTTTCAAACATAAAATCTATCATCTCTAACACTGCTTTAAAAACAATCTAACATTAACTGACTAAACACAATTCTTCATATAACATGATTCATCTGATAATAGAATTTAGGAAATGTAATATAGAATTAAGTAAAAGTTAGAAATAGGTTAGTTAAGTTTAGCTTAATACAAATGGACAGCTTGTATTAGGAGCATTTTCTTTCTATTAAATTTTGATTGCTTGTACTCAGAATAAATAAAGCAGGACCTATTCATTCTTTAAAGTCTATTAAAGGGAGCTTCCTTTGTTATTTCAATACTTCAATATTAGCCTTTAAGGTACTTCATGTTTTCTTCTTAAAAATAAATATTTCAGTTCTAAAATTCCCTCTGCATTTCCTCTCCACTTCCCTCCCCTCACCTGCTCTTCTCTGCTGTCTTTTCTTCTTCTCTTTCCCAGCATCATCTCTTTAAATAAAAATACAGATCCACTTCTCCTACTAATGGAATTATAATTACTGGACATTTCTGTTTTATTGCCTCTACTATCAATGCTGGCAATGAATCTAATGATTTCTCCATTTCAGTTAAACTTTAGAACAATAGTTATTAACAATAAAGCATATGGGAAATTTTAAGTGACAGTTGTCAAAGTTGTTTCCCCAATATTGCAGATAATAACATTTAAAGTTCAAGTTGATGATGGATCACATTGATTAAAAAGTTGGAAATGGATACAAAAAGAGCTCCCAAAGGACAGCTACGGAAGGCGTCCAAAGATAATATATTGGATCATGCAAAGTGGACACAAATAGTTAAAAATACTAATATACCATGGCTGTTTGTTGACTTGAGATAAGATGCTAATTCCGTAGCATGTAATGGGAATCTCATATCCTTTCCTAGGCTTTCTATTCTCTGCCGGGGCTTCAGTATTTGTTTCCCCATTATTATTGTTATTAAACCAAGCCAATCAGGTTGAACTAATTAATTTCTGTCAAATGAATCAAAGTCTAGTGAACAGAACTAAGATGTTATTTTTCTAATCATTTCAATTTTCTTCGAGTCAAATACATTAACATCGTGCTTGAGGTATATTAATATAGGATTGGCTGCACTGAAGTTCTGTGCATAAAAACCATTTGCATGATTTAAATTTACTTTTGCATTTTTAAATGCAAATCCTATCAAAGATAAGAGATTGAATTATATAATGGCTGAAGTTAATGCAGAGATTGTCTTGTAAGAAAATCCAATGTGACAGCAGTTTCCCTTTGTGAATCCAACACTTAACCAATCAGTTGCCAAATTGTGAATTATCGAGGAACAACAGGGAAGTATTCTATTCCCCTTTGTTCCCAGCATCAGTGTGAAACTCAAAAATGTGCATATATTTTCTGATCTATGTTCCCAGATAGATCTTCTCCATTAGTTTCCCAAGTAAACTAAACCTAAACTGTGTCCATGTTTGATGGCTTACTAGGTAAAGGGACTTACCCCATAAGTTGGGAAACCTGAGCTGAATCCCTAGACTAAAATATGAGAATCACCTGTTCTTTTACCTCCACATGCTCATTGGGGCACATGGTCCCTCTACACAGTACAGAACAGTATCTATAACAACACAGCAACAACAACAATAATACATCTTAAAGGCTACGGGTAGCTTTAGAGAGGAAAGGGGTAGAGGGAGCATCTTTCAGCAAAGCAGCTTTCTTCTCGTCGTCTATTCCTACTGCTAGAAAATGAAATAACCCTTTCAACCAAGTAAATGAAGACCACCTTTCAAAAATATCTTCATTATGCTGATAAATGAAAACATTTAGTGTTCTACATAATTCTTTAAATACTGATCATTTGTATTGAATTTTAGTGTTTCATGTCAGTTTCATGATTAATACTGACATAGTTTTTTCTTCTTAGAAGAAGCCAGACTTAGTAGGAGAGGCCTGTAACTCTTATTCCTCCAAAGGCTGAACAGGTGGCCACGTGTTCAAGGTTCAAATCGGCTACAGAATGAGTTCAAGACAGACAAACTAAAGAATTCAATGAGATCTGATGACCAACAGAAAAGACAACAGTGGGCTGGGAATTGAGATCAATAGTAAAGTGCCCACACAGCATGCAGAAAGCCATAGGTCCAGTGCCCGGTACAAAGAAGAACAAAATGATTTGGAACTCCTGTCTGTTAGAAGAAAGAATAATGGCAAAACTCTATCTTTCTAGACTTATTTTAAAATACAAGGCAATTGTACATCAAATTAATATTGAATCATACCTATAATTTAATTTTCAAATTTAAATAATCAAACTAATTAAAGTTGTGAGGCAACCTGGAGAGGTTCCAAAGGACAGAAACTCAGTTGAATGGGAATGTAATGTGACTCTAATGAATCAAAAATAATTGTTTTACTAATTTTTAAAAGATAATTTTCAAGCACAAATAGTAGTACTTGACACAGTAAATAACATAATGCCAAATGTGTTACTTCTGCATAGGTACTGTCCCAGTTCACAGGTTCTCATTCACAGTGCTTATTGAACACAAGGCTGATGCTTGAGAGGCTGGGGGGGAACTAATATTGAATTAATGTGGTGTGCCAGTGTAAAGCATGCATTAGTATGAAAGAACATCATTAGTAAAGAGATATTAGTATCACAGACTAGTAGTAAAGATTTAATGATTGATTCATATTAATTTTTGCATATACAGGATTAAGCCAAACTAGAAAAAATATTTTATTCCTTCTTTATATTATATTATCTTTTTTTTACTGTGGCAACTGCACATTTAAAATTACTACTTATTTTATATTACTTGCGTTATTTCTATTGAGGTAGGTATGTAGTCCAGTAAAATATTAATGTGATGGACTATGGATGGCTTTTTAGACTGTACTCACTTTCTTTTTGCAGTAAAGTGTTGAGTAGCAATGCTAATTCTCAGGATAAATAAGGCAGATCAGGTGTAAAGAGCAAGTTCTGAATATTTCTATATTTCATATGTTTCTATGTCACAGCGAAGAAAAGGGAGAGTAACCTGGAAAACAGTTCAGAAGAGATGATGAAATGAATTTGCATATTCTGGACTTATTAAATGTGAATGTACTGAAAAATAAACACAGAGTGGGCAACAGTGGGTCCCGAGGGGAATGAGATCTTTGCATCTTTAGGCTGACCTTTGACATAGCTACAGATATTTTTAAGGCAAGACGTTTCATCAGAAGAATGCTTCTCACATGATTTATAAGGGCTATGTTCATTTTCTATACCTTTATTCTGAAGTCTCTGTTGTGCCCCCAGTCTGTGTGATCAGGCTGCAGCTAAGAAATGAAGATAATATACAAAAAGTCCCATAACGACCAACTTATTTTCAGGCTACAAATGACAGTTCCTATGAAGATGGAAACCACTGCTTTAGATTTCATTTGAATTTTAATCTCACATTTTAATCTCATACACGAATAGACTGGGACTCTAACATATTAAATGGCTTATTTAAAGTATTAAAACTAATAAGAATTGTGATTGAATCAGGATCCAGTGAGTCTGGCTTTCAGGGCTGGAGTTATCAGGCTAAAGCTGCCATTCCTATTGTGGAGGGGTTTTGAGTTTCTTAATCACTTCATGAAGCTTTCTCAAAGTTGTAACTGGTGTTCTGTATCTTCCTACCTGTTTATATGATAGATAAGCTATGTTTCATGAATGAATATTTTAAAGGGAACCTCATTTCACAACCTTGTCATTTGGAAGGACACAGGATATTTGTTATTTATTTATTATTTTTACATCATACCAAAGAAGCTGATAATGTCATAACATAGAATGAGTGGATATTTTGAGAGCACATATCTTATGACTGACTCTAGGACTCAGTAATTCAAGGATAAAATGATCTCAGTGGATCATTTTGAGTTTTGAGCTTTCTTGGTTGGTTCTATGATTGTGACCCTGTCTTCTAGATAGATATCCTCACTAGCTAGATATCATGCTTTACTGAAGAATTAGCTCACTTAATGTTGATACCCAATTTAAGATTTTCTTGCTTTCCTTCTTTCTCCACAAGAACACATGGCTCACTGTTAACAGTGAGTTGAGTTCTAAACCACAGCCACCTGTTTTAAGTTCTCCCTCATGGTATTATTTCTCTGTTTTATTTAGATAATTTACAAGATATTACAAACCAATTTAGAAATTTAGATTTTAATTAGAATTTGATATATATGTTGTAGATTTAGATTTTTTTTCAAGACAGCTATCTTTTAAAATGTATTGCTATCTTTTCTGAATAGTCACTATGTGGTGAATTATAATAATGTATTATATATGATATAAATGCATATGTGTGTATATATGTATGTATATGCATATATGTATGTATGTACATATATAACCACACATACACACACAAACAGTGACAAAATCTTACTATCTACACTCTTTTAACATGGTTGGTATGAACCTTTCTGTGCATACCATGTTTGAAGAAACAAAGATTACCTTGTGTCTGCCTGGAGCACACTAAGATTAAAGGCATGCACCTTTATACAGCAAATATAATTTTCTTTAGATTTATTTATTTTAGGTATATGAGTACACTATTGCTAACTTCAAACACACCATAATCAGATCCAGTTATATATGGTTGTGAACCACCATGTGGTTGCTGGGAATTGAACGCAGGACCTCTGGAAGAGCAGTCAGTGCTTTTACCACTGAGCCATCTCTCCAGCCCTCCACAAATATAATTTTCTTCACATATTTTTTTACTTTATTCTCTCTATGTTTTCTGTCACTGTAGTTTGTTTGTTAACATGTTGCATTACAATTTTACTTTAACAAGATGCTTTAGATTTTTAAGAACAGTCTGTTGAAGAAAAACTGAGATTCAATACATAATGTTGAATATTCATGTTATCATTTGATGACATCCTTTTATATGTGTATGTGACTGTGCATCCACATATGGATGCATTCATATATTAAACATATAGATAATTTTCATGTATACAATTATACATACATGTTTACAGGCAAAGACATACTAAAATAATATAAATCCACTTAAAGGCAATAAAACCATAGGTTAGAAGCATAGAAAACATGTGAAGTTCTATGTGTACTCCCTAAAGTAATTTTTTCAAGCAAAAATATTGACATTTGCTTGGATTGGCTAGAGTTGGTGACTCAAAATATATGGAAGCCAGAATTTAGACTCTGCAGATTTCAGGAGTTCTTCTTAAAGAAAAGCAGTGTGTTCTAAGCAACGAAAATTAAGGGGAGGGGTCAATAGTGTTGGTTAGCCAGCTTTTTGTAAGCAAATCTTCAATGACTCCCTAAAGTGTCACCTAGTAACCTCTCCACATGAGACAATAAAAACATGGTAGCCATAAAAATGAGACTGGCTCTTCCCACTGAAATGTGTCTTAAGAAACTTACAAATAGGATTCAGCCAGACTCTAGCAAAGCTCAGTACAGCAGCTGACTCGGACACTAGTGGAAAGAGGGCCCTTGTTGCACATATTTATCATAGTTTTCACTGTTACTACTCTGTGTATAGACACTGGTGAAAGGAAAGGCTGTGACAAGTGTTTAGACCATTCTTCCCTGTTAAGCTGAGAATGACAACAGGACAAGAGATTAAAAGTGATGGATCTCTGTAGTTGTTTTTCTTCTGCTTGTCTTTAGGAAAATACCTTCCTACCCCTGCATGCTGGCTTTTACTCATCTGTCCAAGCGTATAAAGTTTCTATTAGTCTGAGACTACAAACAAACTCCAGGGAATTATAACATTCTCTAAGCTGAAGTATGATGATAGGAGATGTAAATTCATCACACTAAACATATTATCAGGGACAGGTGAACATAACATGTGGAGGGTGTTCCTCTTTCAATAATGAAGACTTTCTGAATGACACTATGCCTCATTATTAACTCCACATGCATTTGATAAATGGACTTACATAACATCTCAAGATTGGCTTCATTAGTAATGGACAGTCAGGACTAGGGGTGAATAGGATCAGGAAAAGGGAATTGGCTTCTCCTCCAATTTTATAAGAACCGATTAAGTTTTATCTTTTCTATCTAGCAATCAATGATAACAACAACAAACAAAACACCAGAACAGTCCTAAGGCAGAGGGGGGGGGGGGAGAGAGAGAGGGAGGGAGGGAGGGAGGGAGGGAGGGAGGGAGGGAGGGAGAGAGAGAGAGAGATCTTCCAAGGCTGGAGATTAATTGATATTCTTAATTTTGTCTGCACGTAGGACTGACTGGTTGTTACTCATCCAAGGGTCTCTACCTCTTGAAAAGCTTACAAGCTGGTCAGCATCTGATTCTCTAGGCCAACTGTATCCAATGCTACACTCCAGATTGGTAGTGCTATGGTCTTCATACAAGCACATTTCATTAACTCTTCTCAGAAGTGTCAATAAATCCTATATAGATGGTCATTTCTATGGCATGCTTCCTGCTCTCTGTTACTATAGTCAATCACCTCTGTCTGTTCTTTCAATAGAATCTTTTTGGTAAGCCTGTACACATTTTCACTGTGTCTATGTGGAAATGGTTAATCTGACTCCTAGTCCACCTCAATTGCTACTACACATCAAATTCAAAGAGAGAAATCAAACTGGAAATATTAATCAGAGTCTGGCATACCCACTGAGTGGCTGGATTGAGGAATGTGCCATTAAATTAAGTGCACTCCTTCATACATGTGGAAAGAAATATTGTTTATATTCTGTAGATACACATTTAAAGCTGATATTTTGTATTTTTCCACCTCAAAAGAAACTGTGCTTTCTTAAGTTTTATGTCAAGATAAACTTAGAAATGGTATTTTAAAGAGATAGAGTTAAGGAAGTGGCTAGTCCTAATCCAAATGGCCCAGGTTCCTTACAACTTTGAGCACCCATTTGCTTATTTATAAGTTGGAGATCAATTCACACTTGCTTCTGATGTTTGATGTGAGTGGGATATAAATTACTGTGATTCAGGGTTGAGAACTGGACCTGGCATATGGTAAGCATGTACAAGCTGTGGTAAGCATCTAAAAGTATCCTAGTGACATTGGGATAGAACCACTAGTTCCAGTTGTACTTAACGTTCTTACTCATTTACTGGTTTTTAAATACTGGTTTTTAAATAAATAGGGAGGATGCTGCTTTAGACATATGGGTACATATCTGAGTCCCTTATTTTCCTCCATTGAGTTATATTAGCTTCAAATAAAGGAGCTTCAGTTTCTTATTTGTAGACTCTTCGATCTTGTCCTTATAAATTTTAAGAAGCTTCTGGAATGTTTGAAAGCAAATGAAATTTTCTAGTCATCGATTAGATATTTTGACTCTAGAATCTCCTTTTTGGGACAAGGTAAAAAAAATGTTTTTCAATAAGCAGATAAACAAATTTGCTGCAAGTTGTGTGTGGACAATTTGAGCAAGGTGACTTTTTGATTCATTCCCAAATAGCTGTTAAGGGTAGAACCTGTCTGGGTAATAAATGCCATTTTAAATACATTGCATAACAACCTTACGAGGCGCACATAGGCTACTTTCAGAAGTCATATTAACTCCATATTAGAATGGCTCTAGTTACTTGTTTATTGAGCAACTTAATCTAGAAATGGTCTTTGATGAATTTTCATCAATTTTTCAACAAAACCCTGTTGCAAATGGTGAATTATGCATTAGCATATGTTCATGCTAATTTATACACTACTGACAGAATTTTGGCATGCAATTGCTGACTTATAATTATATTTTAAATTCATTTATTAAAACCATTACAAATTTGGGATTATCATTTAGTAAGCAATGTGTCCTTTGAACCCACTGTAAAGAAAACAGAAAACTCCACAGTTTTAAGATGTTGACTTATTTGTCTAAGGATGAAAACATGAATATGAACTAATGAGATAAATGTCACCCGCTATTGTCAATTAATAGATTTACAGCCTTGTTTGATTGTCTGCTGCTGGTGCCTTGCCACCAGACATAAATGCAGAATGTTGTTACACAAGTCTCTCTTATGTCCAAACAATTATAGAATAACTTGCTTAGGTCATAGCACTTTAGATAAAGATTATCAGTCAACTAGCTTCTGAAAATGTAACACATCATTGCTTTTTAAATATTTTTTAGAATTTAGGCAAAGATTTGTACAAAGAAGCAAAAAGCAGTCTTTGGATGGTATCTCCTACTATGTTTGTATGCAGAGTACTTTTATTTAAGCAGAAAATAATTTAAGGAAATTTTATTTTTAGAAGTATTGGTGGGCAAAATAATTTTTGAATAAAATGAATGGATTAAAGAGTAATAATTTTGATGATGAATGATATTTATTCTACTATAAAATATTATCATAAACCCTTTGACAAACTGCCATTACTTCAATTTTAATATGACTATTGGTGCAGTTTTGAATCAACTTTTAAGAAACACTTTGATCAATGGAGTTTCAGTTTTTGGATACTTAGTAGTTTATTCATAAAGATTAATTATAGATTTGAAGCTACATGATATGATAATTTTATTCCAATACTAGATTCACCTGCTTAAAGTTACCAAGGTATAGTCAAATGTTCACTTCATCTGTCAGGCTGTGGGCATTAGAGTCAAAGATTGCTCATGATCTCAGGTTATGTTCTGAAGAGACCATGAGATCGTATTAACATCTCTGCAACTTCTGAAGGAGGGGGAGAAAGGACCACATTTGTTTCTTATTAGCATATTTTTACTAAATACCAGTTTCTAATGGAACACTGATTGGAAATTGGAAACTTGTTAACAAATAAATGGAAAGGTTAGTGCTGAATAAAAAAAAAAAAAAAAACAGTTCTTGTAACAGATGCATTAACTCCTTAGAATGATGTCAATGACAGAGAAACAGTGAGATTAAGGGGAAATAGCTGTGATGGGTGAAAAGGAGAGAAGATGGCCTCTGTTATTAACTTCTCTTGTGTTTATCTGAGCTATGTTTATGAGACTTATTTTTCTCATCACCTGAAAACCTTGATTTCTACTCAATGTAATAGCATAAGGTCCAAAAGAAAAATGTATAATAATAGAGTTTTGAATTCCATAACATTATTTTTTAATACAGGATCACATGAAGACATCTCCCATCTGACAAAATTTCTACATTTAGAACTTTTTTAAGAGTCTGTTTTTTTAATAAAGTCTTTATGTATGTATATATATATATATATATATATATATATACATATATATATATATATATATATATATATAACACACAATGTTTTGTAGAGTTATATTTACATCATATATAATGAACATAAACCATTACCACTTTGCCAAGTAAGAAATCACAGAGGTGTCTTTAGAAGATTCATACTTATAAATGGAGATAAATAGGTAAATAACTTCTTTTTACAGATTTTTTAAAAGTATTTTGGTGATTCTTTTAGAGGTTTGATAGCATACATTGCAATACCACTAGTTACCATAAGCATAAAGTATATGTAGAACAGAAAATAACATAAAAACGGTCAGAATTTTCTTTGTGTGTATAGATTAAACATAATGGTCTTGAATACCAAAAATTGCCACAAGGCTATATTCCTAGCTCTTGTATTATTTATGATTTAAGGTCTAGGTGTACCACACTCTGAGAGGGTGCTATACACTTATTTTTTTTTCCTAAGAAGGACTGAGACTTTCACTTTTTGCCCTTTGCTATTCTTGAGCTTCATATGGCCTTGGGTTGTTTCTGGGTTATTCAGAGCTTTCTGGGGCTGGTATCAAATTATCAGTGACTGCATATTTTGTCTGTTCTTCTGTGACAGGGTTACCTCACTTGGGATGATATTCTTTAGATGCCTCCATTTTCCTAGGAATTTCATAAAGTCATTGTTTCTAATAGCTGAGTAGTACTCCATTGTGTAAATATACCACAATTATTGTATCCATTTATCTACTGAAGGGCATCTGGGTTCTTTTCAGCTTCTGGCTATTATAAATAGGGCTGCTATAAACATTGTGGCACATGTGTCCTTATTGTATGTTGGAGCATCTCTGGCATATATGCCCAGAAGTGGGATAACTGGGTCTTCAGGTAGGACTATGTCCAATTTTCTGAGGAACCACCAGACTGATTTCCAGAGTGGTTGTACTAGCTTACAATCTCACCAACAGTGGAGAAGTGTTCCTCTTTTGCCACATCCTCACCAGCATCTGCTGTCATGTGAGTTTTTATCTTAACCATTCTGACTGGTGTGAGGTGGACTCTCAAGGTTGTTTTGATTTGCATTTCTCTGATGAAAAGGGATGTCGAGCATGTCCTTAGATGCTTCTCAGCCATTCCATATTCCTCAGTTGAGAATTCTTTGTTTAGCTCTGTACCACATTTTTAATAGTATTGTTTGATTCTCTGGAGTCTAACTTCTTGAGTTCTTTGTATATATTGGATATTAGACCACTATCAGATGTGGGGTTGGTAAAGATCTTTTCACAATCCGCTGGCTGCTGTTTTGTTTTTTTGACACTGTCCTTATCCTTACAGAAACTTTGCAATGTCATTAAGTCCAATTTCTCGATCCTTGGTCTTAGAGCACAAGCTACTGGAGTTCTGTTTAGGAAATTTTTTCCTGTGCCTATGTGTTCTAAGGTTTTCCCCCACTTTCTCTTCTAATATTTTAGTGTAGTGTTTTTGAAGGATACTTCATGTGTGAGTTAGGCAAAGTTGAAGGATGTGTCCTAAGTTGGTGCTTGAAAAGAGAGAAGCTTTGCTTATCATGGAGTAATGTCTAGGGGTTCAGATGGAGAAGGGAAAGGAAGGCTAGATAAGAGAACACAGAAACAAAAACAAGAAGATCAACATTCCCATGTATGTCTCCCTTCAAGAGACATTACTGTCAGTGCTCACAAAGAAACAGAGATTTTAGCCACCATCAATAGACCACGACAAGTTTTTCAGATAATTTTCTGAGAGGTCAGGAAGGCTCAGGAGTCAGTATGTTGCAACTCAGTACACTCTGATATTAATGAGCCTCTTTCATGTCCACATAATGAACACTGACCAAAAATACAGAAGCCCAGGGTTTGAGTCAAAACTATCTTTGGCCATCATAAGTAAGTTTTACTTTCCTCCTCTGTGGATTTAGACTGTCAACCCTGAGTATTATTTAAGGAGGGATAAAGAAGTAATTTTCCTGAATATATTTGAAAACTTTAAATGCAAGTCAGTATTATTTAAGTACAACCTCTCTATATTCACAGAAGAACATGGGCTTTTAATTAATTTCCTATGGAGTTATGGACTTAAATAACCATTCACCCACTTACTTAAACTCAAATGTACACACATTAATAGAGATTTATTTCATAGATCCATATTTTGGCGGTGAAGTGGAAAGCAGCCTAAAGCAAAATATTCTGCCTGTAGTAGTTGAATAAAAGACACTTTCCCTCATCAGTTTATAGGTATCACCCAAAGTCTAATATGATCTGCAGGAGGCACCATTTAAGTACGAGATCTGGCACATCCGTATACCCTTTGCCATTAAGCAAAATAAAGCTTACTGGAAACTCTTTTCCAAAATTGGTGGCCATGATAACATCATTTTGAACAGAGTATAATTTAAGGCTTTTACTGTTTCCATCTACCTGGATTAACAAAGAGCCACACAGCAAATGATTCCACTCCCCATGTGGTGAAGAAAACAATCACCAAGGGATGTCTTGCCATGAGTATAGAATAGTAGTAGATCTACAGCAATTTATTCTGCTCCCTTTCACCTCAACCATAATGTATCTACACACTGTGTTCAGTCCACAGGGGAATATGATTAAGAAGAAGCAAACATTGTCTCTCTTTAAATAAAGGGGTGTTACGTATGAGCTCACAGAATGTCAGTGGTACTTACATGATCATAGAAGCACTGTGAATGATTCTCCCAGTGAGCAAAGGGTTGGAAATGTTTTATTGGACATGATTCATGGATGGCATGTTTGAGTAATTGTTAAGCTTAATTGCACTTAAATGATGTAGTTTTATCCCAATTTCTCATCTGTGGTGCAAGGATGAAAACAAACATAGTAGAAGAATGTAGAGGTTGGCGATTGGTAAATGAGCTCATAAATGTTTACAATGTAGCAATTTAAGCCATTAATATGTGCACGTGGAAGGAGATGGGCACTCATTTCAGTATGGAGAAGATGCTGCAAACCATCCCTACTGTTAAATAAACACTGAGCTATTCCATTTCAGTCACACATCCATGTTGCCCTAAGGTTAATTTTGCTCTACTTGTGGCTGGTAAAAATATTTTCAAGTAAATGAAATTACTCTACCTACTTGGCATGCACTAGGGCATTAGGTCAAGAGTGTATGTGAGTTGCCAACTCTTTGTGTGGAAGGGCATAATGCAATCATTGGGGACTTTGCCGAATTTTCACAGAATGATTTTTCCAGGCATCCCATTTTACATGTGATACAAGGGCTTAGCCAAAAGAATCTGCCTGCTTTTGTAAAGATCATATGAAACACTGATTTACTCAGTTCAAACATTATTCCTGCTCCTTACTACAGCAATAAAGGTACTGGGGAATCTTGTTACTAACTTAAAATACAAGCCCAGGTGATTCAAAAACCTATAACAAAAATATTTGTCTAATGAACTGATCACAAATAAGAGTGTTGTCTAACATGGACAATATGTATGCAATTCAATATTGCAGTTGAGGACTAATAAGATTGTAAATATGTATGTGTGTACACACATATGTATATATGTGTATATGTATGTATGCACAATTTTATTGATTTCCAAGAAGAAATATGAATGTCTATATTAATTGATTACTAATGAGGTCTACAGTTATTTTCCTCTAGGTAAAAATTCAGTAACCATATTTCTACTTTCACAGGCATATAAAATATGTTTGTCATAGAAATACACCCATAATTCTTCACACCCATTTGATTTTTTTCTAAATCCTTTCTTGTATGTTTTATTTGGTTTGGGAGCCTGAACTGTTATAGTCACTTAATTTAAGGACTTGGTGTATATTTATTCCTGATCATATTCTGAGCATAGAAAGCACCCATACTTCGATCTACCAAAGTCACCCACAGATAAAAAATTATAATATGCCCATCACAAAGACTTATATAGTGTGATTCTGAGAACATAGTCTATCTACCTCCATGATTCATCTCTCTGAAATAGGCCCATAATTTCTCTAGTCAACTGAGAATTATCATCAAAGGAAACTTCTAATGGAAAGTTATAGTGATATTAAAAAGTCAAAATCTTTTTTTTCTTACAACTTTATTTAAAGAAGAGACATACATGTACAGATTTTTAAAAGCATTTTGGCAGTTCTTTTAGAAGTTTGATAGCATGCAATGAAATCCCACTAGTTACCATAAGAATATAGTACATTTATCACAGAATGTAACATGGAAACAGTCATGGTTTTCTTGGTGTGTATAGATTAAACATAATGATATTTGAATACCAAAAATTGCCAAAAGGCTATATTCCTAACTCTTGGATTATTAAAGATTTAAGGTCTAGGTGTACCACACTCTGAGAGGGTGCTAGACACTTATATTTTTCCTCAGAACGACTGAAGCTTTCACTATTTGGCCTTTGTTATTCTTGAGCTTCATATGGCCTGCAGGTTGTTTCTGGGTTATTCAGAGCTTTCTGGGGCTAGTACCCAATCATCAGTGACTGCATATTATGTCTGCTTTTTTGTGACTGGATTACCTCACTAAGGATATAAAATTAACTATAAAAAGTCAAAACCTTAATGCACCTAAAATGACTGTTTACATATTTTTTAAATTGAAAATATACTTATTATATTATAGAGTAATGCAGTCAAAAATAGAAAAAGAACATAGTGTGTATTAGGTAGTTTATAATTTACAGGAAATTTGATAGATATGTGTTGTTTTTATTTTTATAAGATGTTTACTATGTAAGAATTATCATGTGAAGTATGCCTCATGTTTTATATACACTTAGACAGATACACACAGGGAATACACCCATGCATATGAATATATTCACTCTCGCGAAGGAGCACATATATGCATAGATATATATACACATAAATATGCAAGTATGCATACACACATATGTAAAAACACAAACACATATATCAGACAGAGATGCTTTGAGATATGGAGTATGAAGCTTTTAGTAGCCAAGTGATTTATTGAATATTCTAGCAAGACCTGCAGCAAGTTGGAATGGAGATGAATGGGGTGTTGTCAGGGTCCAAATCTGGGTCCTGTTCCCATACTTTTTCATTGCATGGCTTTTTAGGAAGTGTTATTAACTACATACAAGAAACTCTCAAGTTTTGTTGCATAATAAAACAGAATTTTTGTAGATGTAAGTACAAAACAGTTCTTATCACAAAGGGAATAAGAGATAATCTCTCCTGAGCCAAATATGAATGACCATTGCTTGCCTAGCAAAAGAGATGCTTTGAATGACATGTTTCACCACAGTATAGATGTAGGAGCTTTTTATAGTCATGGAGTGAAAGTTATAAACCGCATCTTGTACCAAATGACTGATGGGGGTTTCAGGTCACAGTTAGGTCAAAGCAGGGAAATCTCTGCTGTATGTAGCTGCTAGATGGGATCTGACAACTTTGTTTCCGGACTGGTGGAAGGTAGTGGCTAGGGAAAACACTTCATAGATGTTTTGTTTTCATCCTGGTAGTCAAAAGAATGTCAGCTACAATATCATATCCATGATGGGAATGCATGGATTTTAAGATGATAGCCAAGGCAATGCAGATGCTAAATATGTAACATTTCATTTCTCCATGGTCATGAGCTTGTAGAATATTAAACATATTTGTGGCTCTTTAAAAAATAATTTAGTGTATATTGGATACTTCTGAAAGCAGAAGAGGCATTTTATATGAACAAACTTAATAAATGACACCTGGAAAATTTTAACATGTACAAATTAAATTTAGATTGTTGACTGCAGTGGGTTATTCTACTCTATCATATATTGAGGATTAAAGATACCATTTTTTCATGGGAAAATAATTAAGCTTCAAAATGTAGAGGGAGGCACGTTAACTGTGTTTTATCATGAAAACATCATCTGGTATGCAGAGGCACATTAGGGCACTGTGCCCCCAAACAGGCTTATCTTCAGATCTTCCTTACTTGTTCAAAATACTGGGATAAAACATGTCTGAAGGAGAGCATGGGTGGCTTCCCATAACATTATTCTCAATTATTCTAATATGCTTTGTTTACTTCAAAACAGATAGGAAAATATCTATATCAATTCTCTATATAAATGATCCTGCAAATAAAACAAACAAACAAACAAAACAAAACACTACTGATATGTCAACAGGAGAGACTGATGGCAGTAGCGTGTAATGTTCTCTAACAGCAGTCTGTCTCTTAGCCTCCATAAACTTCTTGATCTTGAGGGACGACTTCTAGGTGCTTGCACTTCATCCAGGATGAAGCTGATACCTGTCACCTATCTGCTCTCTTCTTGACAATTACCAGGCCTGCTTTTGAGCAGCTGATTTAGGCTCTGCAAACTTCCTTTGTGATGTGTGGTTCATAAAAAACCTGGAAACCTAAGACCCTCCTCTGCTTGGATCCCAAAGAGCAAGAAGCTGCTATAAATCCTGACCCAAGGAGCAGACTGGAAATGGCTAAGGTTTTGCTCCACATTTGCCAGAATAAATCATTGAGCACTTGCATTAAATAAAGAAATATGATAGTCAAATGATAAACTGTTTTAAACATGTTTAAAAGTAGGGTAATATATTCATTACAAGATGGTTGGGATTTGGCATTTAAAACATTAAAAATATCAAGCATATTTTCCTGGAGAGGTTCTTAATATATCACAAGGTTCTCCTTCCTAAAGGAGACAGTTGAAATCTATTCCCCCTGATCTACAGCCTGTCTACCCCTAATAGTTTAATGTGCTTTCCCTTTAATTCCACATGATTTCTTCTATCTTTATGTCCTTGGCTCATGAACTCCACTCAATTTACTGTGACCTTAGAGTATTACGCCCACCTTCCTTCTTCCTCTGTGTAGTTTGTCCTGTTCATTTCTGTCTTCAGTTTCTCCAGGGCTAAGAGCCGACACTCAATCCTGGACAGGTCCTCTGGTGTTCTCAAGCTCAAGGCAGCTCTTACACTAGATTAAAATAAGCAAACAAATAGAACTATAAAACAATGAAGAAGAAGTAAAATTTTTAATCTAGCACACTACTGTATACAACTATTATACCCACTGTTGTCTCCAGTTACCTCTGCTCTCTCACCTTGCAGAATAAAAACATGAAGCAATCATCAAATTCTTTATGGTGATGTATATGACGTCAATGCCACAATCAAATTTCCAACACATCTGAATTGTTTTAAAGGAAGAGGCCATGTTTTCAACTGGGGGTTGTGTATACACATGAACCTAAATCCAAGGGTTTTCTTACTTTCCTCAATGAAACAATTCAAATGTTTAGTGTAGGATTTAAATAAAATTAAAAGAAAACAGAAACATCAACTCTGTGTTCACGATTATATCATTATAATTTGTTCACAATAGACTATAATGGTATGCATCCATTCTCTTGATTATTAGTGTTTGTTATAATTGTAAAAACTGGCCAGGTTACATTTCATTGTAAATCAGTTTCATTGAAGTAATTTTGATAACTTGGTCCATTATTACAAATTGATGTGCATAGTGAATGCTTCAAAATACATAATGTAATTGACGTGAGTTTAGTATTAATCTTTCTGTACAAGACAAATTATATTTTAAGACATTCTGAGTTTCACTTTTGTGTTCACATGATTTCTTAGTGGGAAGACAATGGCTGAAACTGACTCACAATTAATTGCACTGGGTGTGGGAAGTACTTTCTTTTTAAAAATACACATGACTAAATTCATTGAGAGAAAAGTAAGAAAATTAGATAAGTTTCTCACCCACAGGATAGTAAGACAGTGTAAAATTGGTGCCTTTCTGTATTGTATTGTCCTGCGGTCTTTTTGGCTACCTTCAAAAGCCTAGACCCTAAAGTCATAGACCCTTAAACACAATTAACCTAATATAAAATTCATACCTTTAAAGCAATGAGCTTTAATATATATTAAATTACACACATGCACATGCACATACATACACACACATACACACACACACACACACACACACATATCACATTGAACAATTGGCTATATAAATGCAGGGCACATTCTCCATTTTAAAGAGAAGCATGCCCATTATCTATCACACCCATTCACAGACATTGGCCCAACCCTGGTTTCAGTAATTCACCTTCTGTCCATACAGATTTGTCAATTCTGGACAAGGAAATAGGATCAACCAAAGTATAACCTTTGAAATTATTTAGTAGAAATTGTTCCTGATTCAATTCAAATGCCACTGGAGAAGAGTTACTGGAAAGTTCTTAACCCTTCTTTTGATTTCCATCAATGATAATGCCCTTCCTTATCTTTATCATTCATATGATAACCAGGATGGGGATATGAATACAACCAATCCAGTCTATTCAAGTTGTTTAAGATTTCTTGTATATATATATATATATATATATATATATATACATAAAAATATGTATCATATATCATACATATATCTGTGAATGATACACGCATATATATATATATATATATATATATATATATATATATATATATACTTACCTATGTGTTGTTACATATATAAAATATAACAATATCATAAACATTCTTAGGCTTCTAGGCTCTTACAACACTCTTAGATATCCTCCCAAACCCAACATATACATCATTATTCTGGCTAATAATTTCCCATCCATTTCTAAAACTTCATCTTATAATACTGGATAAACATGGTGTTTACCCCTTTGTGTTTGAATTTATTTTGGTTATTATACTTTTTTACAAACCACAGGTATACATTCATTACTTGTTTTTGTTGTGTAGTATTTCATGGTAAGGACAAACGGTTGCCCAGCCATTGTCCTACTGAAACACATGTAGAGAACTTCAAATGCAGGGACATTATAAATAAAGCTTCCAAGAACATCCATATTTTGATATTTGGTGTCCAAAGTAAGCTAGCATTTTCTTAAATTAGTGCCTAAAGGTGTAAGTTTATTTCCATATGTTAGCTTTATGCTAGGTTCATAAAAATGACCAAACTCTTTCCAGTGTGGCATATCATTTTGCATTTATAATAGTCATCTGAAAATATGTGAATGACTCAGTTTTTCCATGTCTTTGCCAGTAGTAGAAGCTTCCATTGTCTGCACTGTTTCTGTGTTAGTCACTTAGTAGCTATACCTTGATAGATAACCTGGCCTGTTTTACCTGACATAACATTTTAAAGATTTAGTTATGCTGCTACATGGAACACTGATTTGTCTATTTGTTTTAAAACACAAAGTGATATTCTACTGTGTTAATGAAACATGTTTTGTTTATACCCTTAAAACCTAAGGGAATAAAATGATGATTAGGGAAAATAGGTCTTTCTGTATCTGTTTGCATTTAATTATTTACAAGTTTAGCTTCTAGTTTTTAAAACACCAAGAAATATAATGAATGTTTGGTGTGTATCTTGTACCAATGTCTCATGAAGATTGTCTGGACCCTGATGTGATTTTACCAACAAAACATCCACTAAAAGAAATCAGGAAAGAGTACTAGGACACATATCAGGAAGATTTAAAAAAAACAAAACAAAACAAACCAAGCAACAAACAAAAAGCCTTGGATAGGTCAGTTTGAACATAGAACTTTCAACATGACCACATCAGACTTGTAAGATTTTCTTTACTTCCAACAATGACTATTTGCCCAAATAAGAAATCCACGCTTCCATATCTGAGTTACTTTCAAACCAGTATCAAAAATATTTAAGATTTATTCATTTATGGAACAAGTATTTATTGAGAGCCTAATGGTCACTGGACTTGTATAAAGCATATATGTGTTTAGGAAAGGCTAATTAACTTAGCCCAGGTCACAAATTCAGCAAAATAATGATTAACTACTACATTGCAGACTGAAAGTTAAAAAAATTTTAATACTTGTTTTCACAAGACTATAATTAAAGCAATCTAAGAATACAGTTTAAGCTCAAGTTAGCTCATTAGTGATATTTAATGTTCTCAAATAAGTGAATTATTAAGTATTATTTTGAAAACACAAATACAGTTTCTGCTTAGCTTGTCAATTCATCCTATTACTTATCCTTACAGGCAAAGAATCCATTAGCTAAGCCACCTGACACAATGTCTTCTTATTGGAAGTTTTGTCCAACCTCATTATACAGTGCTTGATTCTAGATATTGAATGCAATATATCATTAAGTCACTAATAAACTTTAGTCTCTCCTTGGCCAGTTTGTTCCATCCCCCACTGTCAATGAGTAATTTATCTTCAGCAGCAATATGCATAAGTCGTTTTTGAAAGCAAGGGACATGGCATTATCAGTCATTGCATGGAGAAGTTACAGCCAACTCCATCATGAAAGAGGACAGATGATTACAATCAATAATCAATCAAAGAACCGGTGACAGTAATCATATATCACATTTCCAGGTGGAGTCTTTTCCCAAAGAATAATATTTGAACCCAGTTTCTGGTTATGTTGGTAGTCTGCCACTGTGTGGTATCTATCTGCCTATGGGGTGGAATAAATCTTAAGTATGGGCCATCCACCTTGTAAATATATCCAATGAGATAGGAAGTATAAGGTTCTAGTCTTTGCTTTCATCCCTATTCTTACTGATGCTGTGGTAGTAATGGACAATTCAAGACAGCACATCTTCATTTTATTGTTTGAATTGAAGTTGTGCTGGGTGTATTCAGGCAGAACCTGTCCTGCTAATGAAGTGCATGATTTTCTGAAACTCCTCCAGAACTATATAACTGGATGTGGAAATCAAGTCCAACAGGATAAGCTGTCCAAAATGTTATATGGACCCTATACGATCAGATTTAACTTAAAATATTTTTTCTGTGAGCTTTCTTTGGAAGTGAATACTTTCAGAATATGACTGAAATAATTTTCAGAAAGAAATCATATAAAATAAAAACAATCTACCTCAAGCAAAGGTGATATATGTTTGAAAAATTGGTACACGAGATATTCTAAACAAATTCTTAGCGTCTATTATAGCCTGGGGAAACATTGACTTTTCCCCTTAAAGAATAAAATATATGATGCAAAACATAAGCAAATGTCTGGTTATATGCAAAGTGTTTAATTTTATTAGGCATTTTTCACAACACTTTAAGAAGACTGAGAACAAAAGAGGAAAAGCTGAAGGAATCTGAACTCTCCCATAATAGGTTGATCTGAATTTTAGAATGGGAAGATATGGGAAGCTTATTTCCAGACACAAGTTCTAGCATAGAGCAGCATGCTGCAGAGGAACACAGAGTGGCATTGCTAACCAACAATGGCAAATGGAGCATGGGGCCCCCTGTAGTTCAATAGTAGTTAGACTGTTCCTAGTATCAGGCTGTCTCACACAGAGCTGCACAGACCAGAAAGATGAGTGTGAAGCTGAATCAGGTAGACTATTACTCCTACATTAAGAAACTTATTTGCTAAGTGCAACATCTTAATTTCCTTCAGTAAACAACTTCTTAGAGATTCAGATTTCTTTGATATCTATTCTAACAAATATGAAGGGAAATAGATTGATCAGGAGCAAGGTCACATTTTTTGATATAAAAAATCTTTGATAAATTTCAAGATATCAATTAATCTAAAATCTGAATGATTTTGGGAAGAGTTGGCCTCCATTACAGAACTCAAAACTCTGTAAGACTTTCATTTCTTAAATATATATATTTATATATATATTTGTGTGTGTGTGTGTGTGTGTGTGTGTGTGTGTGTTAAAAGTTGGTCTAAATTTAAATAATCATTTTAATATTTTATGAAATAAATTTAATTTCCAAAAAAAGTTTTCCAAACAGTTTTTGCCGTGGTTCTGCAGCCTCAAATATGGTCTCTCCTTTCAATTCTTCATTGATAAGTGTCATGTTCTTTCAAAAAAAAAGCTAGGTTTGATTATTTTCTTCTTGTGAAGCATAGATTGAGCATTTCGCCTCTGTAATTTTATTTTTTTCTCCAGCAGATAAGCTGTGCCAATAAAAGGGTACATGAGCCCCTTTGGATAATCTACAGGATCATTGGATTTTATTCTTTTATATTGGGGAGTTTAATCATGAACTCTTATTTTATTTGAGCTTCTCCTAAAGTCTTAGTCATATCATGAGAAAATCTCTCCTATCTACAGAATAAACACACGCTTCAAACAATGTTGTGGTACAGTTGCTTCGGGGAATGGGTAAATAAATAAATGCAATACGTAAATAAATGGATGCAGCAATGTTTCAAATCTTCTCCAAGATATATTTAGAGTTGGATTGCAAAACATAAACAAGAGGCTGTGGGTTAGAATTTTGAAATTATTAGCTTTCATAAGTTCTAAAATTAGGCTGTTTGTGGGTTGGACATTTGGAAATGAGCTTTTAAAAATTATGTTTTCCATTCAATGTGGGAAAGTAAACATAGTGCCTGTTGAGGCTGCTGCCTGGAGGCAAACATCAAGTCTGCTGAAATCGTCTTTGGGATATAAATATCTCCCAGAATTTGTAACTTGAGGACTGGAAATTACAGTTTAGAGGTGGTAGTTCTAATACACAGCATGGATACATTTTTGGATTTTCTATAATCATCCCCTCTTATTGAATATAAAAGGTCTTGGAGAAAAGAAAATAAAAAAACAAAGGAAAAAGGAATATTTTCAAAGAAAAAGATGGAAATTCATAGAGACAATAGCTCATAGTTATCATCTCCAGACACTGTGATTATTCATCGTGTTAGTCATTTGAGACAATCAGTGGCTGCCAGAGGACTTATGTACCAGCACACTCCCGTGTGCGAACATGTACAAGAACACATGCACACACACACAACCTTACACATCCCAGCAAGTCCTATTTGTTCCTCTGCTCAAAATAGACTTTATACACAAATACAGTTGTTACTGATCCATTGTCTTTCCTCTCTGAATCTCCTTATATACATTGGCTAACAACGTATATTGCACAATTTTTTTAGACTCTAGTTGTTGCAGTCACAGGACCTTGTACCCTGGACTCTACCTGCTAATAAATAAACTTAGATCTCTTGAAAAAAAAACAATAATTCACTCAGGTGTTTGAACTACTTGATCTACCATTACTTCCTCCATTCCCAGCATGGCAAGTAGTATCCAAACTTATAAGCCTAAATTTGTAAAAAGAATTTCTTGGAGAATGGGACTAGATTCTGGCAACCCACCAGGCTAATCTCTGGACCATCCATCCAAACATGGTAGTTAAGAAGAGTAATGGTGAAGACCAGATTAACTCATTATGGAATAAGAATCAACAAAGAGGCTCAACAATCAGCAATTCGTCTTCTAAGTGCGGCCCATGTTTTAGGTTTAATGAGAGACTAAATTGATGCTAGAACCAAGAGGTATCAATAATTAAGGAGTGGCCCTGTTCAGTGTTGCTCTGGTCGAGCAAGATGGTTTGAATAAATCAGTCCATATTTCTTGAGGGGACAAAGTAAAACCTTGTCCTTTTGAGTGACTATTCTATTTGGAGAGAGTCTGTCCTGCCATATTGTAATACAAGATGACTCAAGGGGAAATATTTAGGACATTAATTTTGCTTCATCTTTAGTGAAACTCAGGAAGAAAACACAAAATAAAGATGGTGGTGTTTAATTTTAATCCAGTTTTTAGTTATTGTGGAGCATATATAGAAGCCAATGCTTTTGTAGCAAAACCAGTTTCTAAATGCTGTTAGGATCTATGCAAAAATTGTCCTATAATCACCCTCTTCCTTCCTAACTTAAACCCAAGATTTAAGGTAACTCCTCTGCTTGCCTGTCTGCTATCCCTTCAACACTAATGATCTTTACCATTTTTAGGCTTTTAAAATCCTATTACATGTTTTTTTCTACCTAGACATATTTCTTGCGTGCTTTCTTAATTTTTGGAGCCTTATCATGTAATACTTTACAATCATTTAAATTGAGTAAATAGTTTGTTTCCTCAATTGGTTATTCATTTACTTAATTATGTATTTTGATTTTTGGGTCAAGGTTTTTCTGTGTAATCCTGCTGTCCTAGAATGTGCTTTGTAGACTGGGCTGGACTTGAACTCAGAGATAAATCTGTTCCATCAATGTGTTGTTCTGTTTCCTTCCTCCCACTCTTCCATATGCCTTCCTTGCTCTTTAAAATTCATAACCACATTTCATGTTGTTGTTACCCACCCACCCTTTCTCTCTCTCTCTCTCTCTCTCTCTCTCTCTCTCTCTCTCTCTCTCTCTCTCTCTTTCTCTCTCTCCCTCACACAAACACACACACACACACTATATATATATATATATATATTATATATATATATATACATATATTATATATATATATATATATAATATATATATATATATATATATATATATACATTCTTACAATAAAAAGGTACATACACAGTTTTGTACAATTTCACCTCTATCCATGGGCACTTTTCTTATGTAACCTATTCAACTTTATCCATCTCTTTTCTAGTTGGCCCTTCTTTGTCTTTATTATTCACTATATAATAAATCCTGCCTTGTATCTTGTGATGATTTAAGTCCTCTTGCACTGCTCTTTCCTCTGAAGTAATTCAGTGGCCCCATCTTTGATCCCTGTTGAGAGGGTAAGATTTTTCATGTGATGCCTCTCCAGAGAACAGCTGTTTCTGATGCAGTGACCTACTTGTCCTGGTATGTGTCCTCTCTAGTAACTTCTTATAAACATTCTTTTCCTTTTAACCTTGATTGTACATTCTTTCAAAGCATTAGTTTTCTGATCTCCCTTTGCATATCATGGAAAGTATAGGACATATATGACTGTAAATAAGTACATTTAATGACTGAATGAATGCATGAATCAATGATGCATAGTTGGTATTATCCTTAATGACAAATAGTGTACATTTTTTAATATCTTTTTTTTTCAGGAACAAATGTGACATCTTTAATCATGAATTAATTAACAATTTGTTTTGGAATGGTGTAATATGAGTTGCTATACATTCTTAATTTTTTTTTCTTTAGCTATGGTTCTAGACAGGTACACATACAGTTTATTTTTTTCAGTTCAAAACACACATGCACACACATTCACTAAATTAGCAGTCATTATCTAGCAGATGTTTAGTGAGAGATATGACTGCTTTCCTCTGGTAGCTTTAGTTAAGGTGGATATCCAGGTCTCTGAGCACTTCAGGTGTGTCACTGAAGCCTCCACAATACTCCTGAGGCAGCGGAACTCCATCACTGTGCCACTGGTATGTCTTTTTCTTTAAATGCACTCAAAGAGTTAAGGTCACTCTGTGGATTAAAACTTTAGCACTGTTTGTGACTTGTCACTGCTTTGTCTTTTTAAAGACTTGTTGAATGTTAGTGCATGAAGGCATTTGCTCTTCAGTTCAGTGACTGTGCTTTGCAGAAAATAGAGTTGGAACTAGTTAGATTTACTTAGCATTGTCTTGTTACTAGAGAGAATATTTATACTCAAGCCTAAACCACAAAACCTTTAAATCACTAAATGAAAAAATTAAAAAAAAAATCTCTGAATTTTAAGTTGTGTTAGGAGTTTACTTGTTAAGGATGCTTTTCTTGCTGTAAAACTACCTTTGCTGGGGAAGTCATACTGTCATATCTAATTTCTATCTTCTCCCAGAATTCAGCTTAATATCTTACTGGATGGAACAGAGTTCCTTTTGATGGCAGAATTACTTCCAAATAAATTAAATAAACCATAAAATAAGTGTGGCTAATAAAAAAGTAATGTATGGGGACATAAAAGAAAATTAAGAAGCCTCATCCTTCCATTTTACAATCTGTGAAAGATGACACTCATTTGAAAATGATGGAACAATCTTAGGCCATGTGCACAGATGTGCTGGTAAGAAGTGTCAGCTCAGACAGTCATGGAGACATTTAACACAGGGACTTTGGTCTTCTAAGGAGCAAAGTGAAAAGCAACAACCAATCCTCAGAAGAGAAGCTGTTTATGTGATATGTTGCAGAGAGAAGCAACTCATCCAGAGAAAAATGTTCATCTTCCTTAGGAGTAAGATATCTAGTTGGAGAAATAGCACAAGTTAAAGTCTGAATCATACATGTGGCTTTTAGTGTGAGCTTTGAGTGCAAGATCGAATTTTATATGTTTACAGGGGCAATGGCTATTCTTTCTAGAACTGCAAATATCAAGTAAGCATGATTAGAGTTGTTGTTCTCTTTATGTCCTTCAGATCAAAGAGAGGCTTCTACTATTACTGCAGTCCTGAAACAGAAACAGAAAGGAAAAAGTAAAAATGGGCTTAAGTAGAATAGTCCAGCCATGTAAAGAACTCTTATACTGCTGAATGGCTATACCAATGACTTCTCCATTGGAAGGCAGTTGGTTTCAGCATTAAACACAGATACTGAAAGTCGTGGTCTGTGGCAGCACAAAGCTTGACTGTAAAGCAAACAAATACCACTCTTCTATCTTGCTGTTGGCCAATAGCACACATCCTCCAACTGTATTTTCTTAAACATAAATTTGAGCTGTTAAGTGAGTTCTCCTAGGATCCTCCCAATTCGCTGCCTGATAAATTTGATTGGCTTATCAGATTAAAATACCCTTCTGATCTGACACTTTACGATTTTTTATTTGCCAATCTAGTGTTCAAAAAGAAAATTTCTCAAATACAGAAATACTGATTGAACTGAATTTTCCCTATGATAATTTCTCCGATAGTCTTAGCAAAAAAGTAATTAATGCATACTAGATGGTGAATGAACAAGCAGTACCATAATTTCCTTGTCAAAATAGCAGGTAAACTGAGAAAAAAAGAATCCTGTTCAAAATTGAGTTACAGAGCTACCAAATTCTAACAGCACTGAATGAAGGTTTAGAACTCAGGGAAGGTACATCAAAAATTAGTTTGTTCATGAGTTCTCCGGTGTTGACTTCTGAATACATGTGTGATCAATAAAATTATTTTGAAGAATCCTATTTTTATTTGTTGTTGAATGGAATTTGCCATTGCATAAAAAATACGATGTTCCAGAAAGATGCCTCAGTGGTTAAGAGTGTGTGCGTTTTTTATAGAAGAGCAGTCCCCAGTATCCACATCAGGAGGCTTTCAACTACCCCGAATCCATCTCTAGAGAACCTGAATTCTTTGTCTTTTGTGGTCACCTGCACTCAATGTACACACAAAAATACACACACAACATAATTCTTGTTTTGGTGTGTGTGTGTGTGTGTGTGTGTATGTGTGTGTATGTGTGTGTGTTTCTATGACTCTGGTATTCTTGAGCATCGCATGGAGAGTTAAGATAGAAATGTAGCAAGAAGCAAATAAAGTATAATATTGTTTATATATAAAGAAATCTGCTAGCCACCATGATTTATGGACATGTAAACTGTCCTATGTAACTTATTTCTTGCTACTCAATTAGACTGTCATTACAATTGCACTATTACTTATTTTAAGAAAACTATGTTATTGACACTTCTATATTGACAGTGATGTCTCAGTGGATTCATTTTTTCAGACTCTTCTATTCACGGGCAAAATTGAGGTTTTAAAGCACACATGTTAAAGTACGATTCTATCACTCTCCCATCCTTTACTCCTTTCATCCTTCTGAAGCCTCCTTGTTCCAGGTTCTTCTACATACCCCCAATCTTACATTAATACCCCCAGTTTGTGGTTATTACTGTTACAGACATATATGCATACACATGGTCTGCTAATACTGTTTTTTCTCTCTCTCTCTCTCTTTCTCTCAGGGTGTGTGTGCATGTGTGCATGTATGTGTGCATGTGTCTCTGTGTGTATGTGTTCAGTGCCATTTTCTGTCATATTACATAAACCTTTGCATAGTGTTAAATCTTTACACAGTGTTTCTTCATGTAAGCTCCTGGCTACTCAGTCTTATAATTGAGACTTGAAATAAAGTGCAGACCCATTTTCCATCCAGATCTGTTGTGGAAAATATCACTGTAGTCTGAGACACTTGGTGAGCTCTTGGAGATAAAATATTCTGCACCCAGAAAATGATTGGAGGACAGATAGTTGGAAGCATCAACCATCACTGGAGAAGTGTTTTGTTGCCCATGATTCTGTCTGACAGCATCAGATCACTCCGTGAGCATAGCCATCCAGAGCCTACTGCCAAGTAGAGGAGCCAGGGACACATGCATTCCGAAAGTGACATGTGATTGCTGCCATCCTGAGACAAGCAAGGGAGTCAAGGGTGGAGCAGAGCTTAGCATCTCTAACACAGAGCTCTTCCCTAAATTCTCTGCGACATCACTCATAACTCATCACCGTCCAAGTTCCATATGGTCTTCCCCTTCTGCTCTTCTAAGCCAGAGAACGTGCTCAGAACCGGGCAGATGATTTTAATTACATAGTCAAAACACTATTGGTGATCTCCTTAGTGCTAAATTAACAACAAGAATCAGGTTAAACTCGTTTAAATATTTAATCTCCCTCCTCTTACAATGCATGCAGCTATCTTTCATGGTCCTGAGTAGAGAAAATGTGAACTTTGCTCTGAAGACCCTCAAATTCTAATTAGTACTTCCAAAGAGACAATTTCCCCACTTAGAACAGGAAAATCAAGGCATGCACAGGTGAACCTAAGATCCTTTCTAGTCTCAACATTTTATAAAGTTTTGGCTTGACTTTAGACCTTGTCTGTAGTTAATATATGACAGTGAGTAGAAAAGACCTGGCTTTACATCACTGAAGTCCACAGTAAATGCTCTCAGCAGCTCTCAAGTGGAAAAAGCAAACAAACAAAAAAATCCTTGTCACTCTCTGGTTTTACAAGTGAGCCTATGGTTGTGAACATGAATGCAGGTGTTCTAGATAGCTCTTAGTACAGTGTTTAAAAATAAAGACATGAATTTTTGCAATGCATGTATTTTCATTATAGAGTTTTACATTTTAATGCAACATCTCTATACACAACAAGGGTATAGAGGGTTGCATGTTGCTGTGTTCAAATAAAACAGAGTAAAAATAAAATAGCACATACAGTTTTTACTATGGAGCAAGCCAAATCTCATTTCTAAACCGGACTATTTTTTTCAAGACACTTAGTAACATTCACTAAAAATATGTACAGATAGGTGCAAGGTTGAACAATGACATATTTAGGGTGCATGATATATAACTACTTTTAAGTTTTTTTTAAATAAAGTAAAAAGCCAGCAGAAATAACCTAGACTCAGTCACAGAAATAAATGCGTAACTCTAAATTTAAAGAATCACACAGCAACATACAGATGCTAGAGAGTTTACAATTAAAAGCAGGAATAAGAGCTGGAAATGCAGTTCAGGTAGCAAAGTGTATATGTATGCACAGCACATGGGAAGCTCTGGATTTTATCCCCAACAGTACACAAATATCTCAGGATGGTGAACGCCTTTAATTGCCCTTTGGTAGTTTCAGGCAATAGGACCAGAAATTCAAGGTGATCCTTGGCTACATAGAGAATTTAAAGCCAACCTGGGCTGCTTTAGAATGAACAATAAGAATACAAATCAGGCATTCCATGAACTGGAAAATGTTGTATTTCACGATGACATTTTAACGTAACATAGAAAATTAAGAGTAACCATAAAGTAAACATCAGATCTGTTATGAGAGATGACATGAAAATGCTGCTAGCGTTTGTCCTGGAGAAGTCATAAGAGACTGCAGTTTGTGCCACCAGAGAGGTAAAAATCTGCCAGAAAGGGCTTGGTTAAGATTCTGATCAAACAGCACATCAATTCAGTTCAGGAACCCAAGAAATCAGGTTTCCCTTCAGAATGCCCAGTTACTTGGTCAGATACTTAAGAAAGGGAAATGGCTCTCTACAGAGGTTGAGCTCTTTGTCAAATGACGTCTTTGTGGAGACGATTGAAGAAGTGTTACTAAATGAGAAATACTGTATGGACTGAGCAATGAGCGCAGGTGTAAGCTTTTTGATAGTCACATCAGAGAAAGGGCAAGAAAGGGGATACACATTACATTATATGAATTGCTGCTTAATGTAATTTATTTTAAATGTTGCTTCAACATAAGATCATTAAATGACTTTTAATAGGAAATACTATATTACTTTCTTTTCTACCAAACTTTCAGAATCTGGGTTACATTTTACAGAAACAGTGCACTTCTTTGAATAGCAAAAGTTCAAGTCCTCAGCATTTGCCTGTAGTTCATCTCTGCTATGTTGGGTAGTGAAATTTTAAGAAATCATAAAACCTGACTCAGTGGGTAAAAGAAGGGCTTGCTGTAAAAGCAAGAAGATATGAATTTAATTCCCAGCACTCAGGTAAGAAAGTTGGGCATGGCCCTGCATACCTGTTTGCCCCAGCATCAGGTACTGGGAGACTGGCTAATTCTGGGCGTTGTCTTGTCAGCTGCCTAACAACAATTGTGAGCTTCAGGTTGAATGCTATAATCTGTCTTAACAGAAAACATAGCAGTAGAGGAAAAGAAGAAATACTTCTCCACCTCAAGACATGTGCAGCATGTGCATACAACATACACATGTGCACACAACATATACACACTCACACACAAACATAAACACACACCTACCACTGCCTAGGGTGATAATATAGAAATTGTTAAACCAAACTTAAATTGATATAAATCAAGCATGTACTCTTGAATTGACTGGGGGCAAAAATAGATGTGATTGCTTAAGCAAATGCTTTCTGTGTCAGATTAAAGAATGAGATTAATGGGCAAGTTGTTAAGTCCATGAGGCTGTGAAGGAAAATGGGACATGAACAGTCAGGGTCACCTTTACCTCAAATATTACTCTACTATCAATTCTGCAACAGAGTCCCCTCTGGACAAATAATAACTGTAGATGCTTTTGACATTTATTCCAGGCCAAGGCAGGAATCTCAGTAGAGAGGACAGCGGGCTCTCCGGCCTTGCCATTAGCTTGAGACACTCCTGGCAGCTGTGTCCTGTTAGCTTGCCAAAGGAAGTCAGGACCTGCACACTGCACCCTACAACTGCCCACCAGTCACCACTGAAGAAGGCAGTCTGCTGGATTGCAGCAATCTCTTGCCAATTAAAAACTGTCAAACGTTCAAGGTGGCAGGATCTGCATTACCAGTAAAAGAAGAAAACTCTGGAATTCACAGATATTTTGATCAATAAATTGTCCTCTCATTTGGGAGTTGAGGGGTGGAGTGTCACAGGGAAGAGATGGAAAAGAAGAAAATACAAGCATTTTCCTAAAATCACCCTCTCCCAGGCAGGGAAGGGGACTTGACCATTACTTGTTAGCTTGCTTATTTTGTACATCATTGTTTCAACTCCAAAGCATCAGAAGGTTTTCCTCTGCTGTCACAGGCTCTCCCCTGAAGTCCACACCTTGTCATGCAGGGGAGAGAACACCTGGAGGTAACTAAATTGAAGCACTGGATGTTTTGACACCAACCAAGGAAGGAGCGGGTCGTTTTAGTCTATTTTTAATGTCATCCCCATTGGCATTTCCATCTTTAAATTTTTTTTCTTGTGACACCACAGACACACTTCCCCCTGCTGCCTGCTTCCCATGGTGCTAAATGCCACTGATCACACAGGTCACATTTTGTATCAAGAACAATTGACTCAGCCTGCTGGGAAGTGAGTTGGTTCCCTCAGGTCAGGCTTGCCTCTGGGCTTCTTGCCTGTCAAGACTGGAGAGAAGAATAAGCAGGAAAGGAACTTGTGAGGTCCCATGTAATCTTTCTGCAATATCACCTGAAATAACACACACACACACACACACACACACACACACACACTCCCTTTTTTTAGTATTATGTATATTTATTCAGTAGAATAAGAGTAGTGGCTTTTAGTAGACTTTATTCTATAATATATACCTTGTCTACTCACAGGTTTAGTGTCAGGTGTGATTTTAATCTTGTGGCATGTTCTTTAGTTACAATTAGAAAATAGTGGGTTACATTCAGGATGTTCCTGACACTAATTTACTACTAAGCTCTTATTGCCATGCATGTTATAACTGAAGTACACAGGGTTCATAGCTAGATAATATTGATGTTTATTTTTGTCCCCTGGTAGAGTGCTTAGCACCTTCCAGCACAAGGAAAGCTAACCAGTAGAGTTTAGGCTTCCTTGTATGAGTTTGACTTCTTCGTTGTTAATGATCCAGGCCTGTGCTATTCTTAGCAATGAGGTCACATTTTGAAAGGTAGCTAAGAATTGGCAACAGTTTAAACTCTTGAGGGCTTTGAGAACTCACTGGCTCACAATTCTAAATGATAAAAGCCATTCCTACAACTAAAATTATTTGTTGTTGGTAGTCTCTTGTGTCTAGTAGGCACATAGTGTGTACCCTGTTGTCCCACTATTCTATAACACCATTTTAACTCTTTTAATATAGAAGTAGAAGAAACTTTTTTTAGGAAATGTCTAGAGGAGTAAATTTCTATGTGGATTTAAAAAAAATCATGTCTTTGCTGTAAAGCATGTTTCTCTACATGGCCTTTGGTGACACTGAATAAACTGTGACTGCCACCTCTACTTTGGAATGCTGGAGTTAAAGGCCAGTGCCACCATGAGGAACTTTCTCAATAATGTCTAGCAGTTTGGTGATGAATGATAAAATGAAGGAACTCCAAGCACATTCACTGTCCAGCAAAGAAAGGGTGTTCGATTTGATGGTAAAACCCAGGTTCTGTTTAATGAAGTGGCATATTAATTTCTTCCTTAGCAGAGGGTAGCTTAAGAGGCTTTAACTTGTCTACAAGATGCTAAGTCAGAGTTGGAGGTAACACTCAGGATTAAGGTTAGAAGAATTGAAGGTAAACTCATATTTGTTTTTTAATATCTAAGGATGCCTTCTTGTGCCATTTGGTAATAAGAAACTGCTGAATGGACCATCCTTTTTCTGGGCTGGTATATTGATGTAGTGTGAATGGTCATATCTCTTGGTGATGTCCACTTCTGTAAATAATAATATCAAATTTTGAGAGGATAATATTAAATTTTGAGAGCTGCTCACCTTCAGCTAAATTATTTTCCCCCACAACTGGTCTATAAATACTTTGGACTTGGAGGGAAAAATAAATCAGATAGCATGTTGATCATCACCACTGGGAAGATAATTCTTTACTATGGTGCTCAATAAACATTGATGAGAATAGATTATTTTTACTTGAATAATGTTATGAAGTAATAAAGTGGGTAGGATCTCAGAAAATCCTGAAAAGTCTTGAGAATAATGACCATCTCTGAAGAAGTATTTTCCCCTGAGTTTTACTTTTATGAGTATTTCTTCAAGAAGATTATTACTATCCTAATATATGAGATTTTGCTGTACATAAGCAATGGTCAAATTGTAAAACTTAGGTTTGGAATAGAGCAACTATATTTTTGGATGTGCTTTGGACTCCCTTAGAGTAGCTTACTCTACTTAGGCTCCCAAAGTAAAACAACTGGTATCTATCTCAGGAGATACACCTGCTGCTGGCTTTGGAGCATTCCAGGTTATCTATCTTGACCTGGGACCTGGCATCTTTCATCTCCTGCCCACTGTTTCCTCATCATGCATCTCATAATGTGTGTGTACTTATATATCAGATATATCAGTTAATTATTTTTGTTGCTTGAGTCTTTATTGGGGCAGCAAGTGTGTTAGGGCCCTTCACAGGATGATGAGCAGCAAGACTATTGACCCATTGAGTTTCCCTTTGTTCCTCTCTGTGTTTGTAACTTCTGTGGCAGGGCAGAGAAAAGGGCATCTGGGGAATGGAGAAGGAGAGCCACATGAAAAAAGTATTGTGATATTGGGTTGTCAGGAGCTTGTGGTATCCATGTGGCAGGACGATGGAATCCTGGAGCCACTTTTGGCCCTGAGGTCTCTATTTATATAGTACATTTTAAGCATGCCAGTATGTGGAATTCAGTGTTATGTTCTATAACATATGTCTATCTTCATTGCATTTGCTTTGTGCTTGAGAAAGTATTTGTAAACCCATACATGAGCACAGGAGAATTTACACATATGAGACTCCCCTAGAAAGCTAGTAATATTAACTGAATGAAAAATAAGACATTTCAACTAGTTATCTGGAAGATATATGGTTAGAATAAAGCAAAATGTAGTGGTTCTGTCGGTTGCTGTTCCTGGATTCCTAGCATGTCCACAATGTGTAGAAGAGTGTCTTGATATGATGGAGTGGACAAATTTAAACCATAACATAACAAAAGACAGAAGTGGAAACAATTACAGGTTTTGTGAAGTTACATAGCTTTGGCTGTCCAGAGCAGGGAGAGTAAAAAAAGTTTCCTTTGGTTCAATTACTTCTTTTATCTGACAGTCTTTGGTAAGAAATCTACCAGAATAATGTCTACTTTATAGCATAATCGAAGAATGAATATGGACCAGTGATACACCAAGTGAACACAACATCTGGGCCTAATCTTTCATTTTCACAAAAATAAATTACATTTCCACAATACATAAATAGACAGTGCATAATATCAAAATACAATCTAAACCTTAATAGACTGTAAGTTCAGGATTAGCACCTCGGTAGCTTGAAACCTTGTCACAACTTTTTTCTACTGTGTGTTTTTTAGACTCTTTTCTTTTCAAGTGGGTCTATAGCTGTTGCCTTGCCAGTTCTCTTGCACTTTGATCCTATAAAACAGATGGGAACGCCATGTAACATGGGGAGAAAATGCCAGATAAAAATTCTTTCTACCAAATTGTTCTCTGTGGATGCAATTCAGAAGTCTATCAGAACATGGGCAGCCAGGAGAGATGTGTCCTATTCAGTGTGGGTCATCTAGTTCAGTGCAGTAGAGTGATATCAATTATTCAGCTGATAAAACGTTTCTCAGGGGGAAAACAATAAAGACACATGGAGACTCCCTTTGTGCTCATAATTTGTGTGATCATATTTCTATAATTAGCATGTGATCATGTTTCTCCAATTGTGGGTGCATGCTGATTTCTGTGTTCTTCTGGCCAAAATAGTCACCTACATTGGTATTGACTCTGGTGCTTTCTCTCAAGCATGTGAAACTATGTGTTTATTGAAATAAATTTTATTATACATAACAACCGAAGAATAAATGTTGCTGTTCTGCCTTACTTATAGAGGAGGTATTACAAATTAAGGAGAGTTGAAAAGAATATACTCAAAGGTTCTGGATAAGCACATATTTAATTTTAAGTAAGTTACACAACTTTCTTCTCAATTTGGATGAATGAATACATTCAACAACTGTGTTGGAAATACTTCCTCATAAAGATTTATTATCAAAATTTAGAATACAAAGAATATACTATGCCTATGAAACCCTATGGTGTCAGAGTGAAGAAAAATTGTTAGTAGGTATATTATAATGAGATCAAAGCACTTTAGACCTTTTGAGAAACTTTGGTGAGTTGTTTTCTTCTATCTACTAGCTCAGTATGGTATCTTAGGGAAAATAAAAATGTATAGTTTCCACAGGTTATGGTGTATTATACCTACAAAAGAAATCAGGGCATGGTAAAGAACAGAATGGGCAAAAACAAATATAAATGCTATTAAAGTAGTGTGTGTGTGTGTGTGTGTGTGTGTGTGTGTGTGTGTGTGTGTGTGTGTGTTTGTGTCTGTGCAGGACTTTGAAGAGTATGGTCTTCTTTTATTATAAAAACTGTCTGAAAACTTTTTGGAAAAGATCCAGGTAGTAAATATCATAGACCCCTTTTCTTATAACATCTCTGACATAACTAGTCTAATTCTGCCATACATTGTAAAAACAGCCACAGGGAGTCTATAAAAGAATGTTCATGGCTCTGTTAAAATAAAACCTTATTGACAGGAACAGACAATAGGCTAACTCTTCAGACTGAAAGTAGCTGTTCCTGGACTTGAGTAGAAAAAGAACAAATAGAAAAAACTATAAATGGATATTTAAACATTATAATTTTTAAAACCTTCTATTAGCTATTCTAATTTTAATAGCTTACTTGTTAGCAGAGTACTTTCTCTCTTAGACAATTTGATCCAAATTCCCAATATGTTGCCTTTTAAACAAAATGATTATGGATTTAAATGTTATAGAGGCAATACTTCCCCCTGCCTTTGTATAGGTCAATACATTCTATAAACTTTAAAAATTAATTTTATCCATAATAAATATAAATGATTAATTTGCAATTTACCATATGTCTTAATGGCAGAGTATTGTTTTTTATTGTATAGATATCCAAGGTAAAACTCACATGAGCTGGAAAGAAATATGATTGTTTAGTGTAGTTGAAGTCAAAGGAGAAAAGAAGTAATCTTATGAAGAAAATATTTATTTAAGCTTATGGTTGCAGATAATCTATGATCCTTTGACTCTATGTATCTGGGTTTATGATACAAGAGAACATCATGGTAGAGGCTGGAGATATGGATGCAACTCTTTCCCTTCTATGTACATGGGGAGGACATGAAATGGAATGACCAAAGACCAGGCAAAATGTTCAAAGACATACCCACCAGACCAACTCCCTCAAACAACAGGTCACCCACTTAACGTATAGCCAGTGTGGCCAAGTTTCCATGTTTCCTTGAAATGGATACTTCTGAGACTTGAGGCATTTTATGATTTATTTTATTCTATATATGTGATTGTTAACTTGCACGTGTGTTTGTGCACTATTTGCATGCCTACTACTCAGAGGAGCCAGAAGGTGGCATCAGATCCCCAGGAGCTGAATTACAGATGATTATGAGCTGCAGAAGGAGTGCTGGGAACTAGACCAGGTCATCTGGAAGAGCATCCTGTGCTCTTAACCAACACTTCAGCCACAAGTCATTTATTTTTAAGTTTAAGAAACAATAAGACAAATCATGGATGGATACTCACCCTAATTAATATTCACAGTTCAGATGCTCGTTAGACAGGTTTATATACTCACTGAGGGTAGAGAATTGAAAGTAAAGGTGAAGGAAATTACTTTCAGTTAGCATAGATAAACTTACTTTGTTCTCTGAAATAACTTCTACATTGAAATAAAAGATGGGACATAGCATTCTTAACTCTAAATTTGGAATTTTGGGATGTTGAGTCAGAATGGAATATACCCAAATTCTCAGTCTGGTCTTGGACAGGTGGCACCAACTCAGAAGCTACTTTCATGACATATAATGGAGAAGTTTATGTATAGATAGATAGATAGATAGATAGATAGATAGATAGATAGATAGATAGGTAGATAGATAGATAAACAGACAGACAGAAAGACAGACAAATAGATCTGAAGCTAATATATAAAAAATTTTAATGAAATTCCTACAATGATGTGGCTTTCATGTAATAACTTATTTTATTATAAGCATGATAAATGCTTACCACAAATATAAAAAATAATTATGTTTAAACATTGAGCTTCTTGGAAGTTTTAGAACACATCCCTTCCTCATTTAATTTTATTCAGATATGAATGCTGACATAGTTCCTTCTTTCCAGGTATAGACTGTCTCACCCATTTAGAGCCAATCACTCTCAGGGTATGAAATGGAATCGGGAATGAAGACATCAAGGCAAGAAGCATGAGGAGTTTTATTAATGAGTTCCTAAGTCCTTCTTGTGGTTCTTACAAAAGTGAATTTTCAAAGAGAGAAACTCACCTAGTATTTGTTGTTCCTGGCCGCATTTTGATGACGATATATGGATATAAATAAACTTGAGTCACTGTGAGATTGGCATTTATCATCCCATTTGTGAAAGTGACAGTGAGAGTCATGGTGTACAACAGAGATGGGAGGGACTGGGGCCTTGATGTCTGCCATTTGTCAATGTTTTCTCCCACTTGTATCCTGTTGTTTCCACGAGAAGCCACTTTCTACCTTCCATTCATAGGCAGGCTTTCTCTTCCTGGAACCTTCCCCATGTGCCCAATCCTTGAGAATAGCACAAGTGTTTGTTTTCCCTACAGTGGATCATTATTTTTCTTGGCTCTGTTGCCCTTTTCTTGCCACACATAGTAAAAATGAGTACACCGTAGGGGTGATTTAGTGACTCTCTAGGATACTCATTGCAATGGCTAATACCGCTCTTAACTAATATCATCTCCTCTTTCATCTAACATTTCTGATAGCAGGACTTGTATCTTTCTTTCACTCTGCATGGTGTTTCCTGATATTTACAAAACAGAGAGTGATTTTTACTGCTGACATTTATTTTATACAGTTGGGGAAGGCCCTTGTCCCTTCTCAGAACTTAGCTCATTTATTCTTCATAACCCTGCATGTTACCTCTGATTATAATTCACATTCCCAAAGTGTAAACACTGTAATATAGGCAGCTTATGTCACCAGAGTCCTATCCTACATGAAGCCAGAGTCTGATGCCAAATTCAGCAGGGTGTTTCTTAAGCTATCTTGTGTCCTAATTTAAGTTGAGATTCTTGGATCTCAGGCATTTGAAGGGCACAGAGCTCTGGAGTAACTGTTATAAGTATCACTTGTCATTCCACCGGACTCAGATGTAGAGAATAGTGTCCAATAGAGACCCAACTGCCGACACAAAGAAACTATGTCTTCTAGAACAAAATCAGCCGAGGAAACAGCTGGCTACCAAGTCTTTCTATGAGCTTGACAATTTCAATGAGATCATGAGTACATACTGATCCTAGTCATTATCTACATATAGAAATGCAGAAAGAAAAACAAAAGTATTTTTACATGAATTTTAAATCATTTATATCGTACTTACCTTTCTCAAAGAGACAGAATATAACCTTTTGTTTCTAAAGTATGAAGTGCATATTATGGCTTAAAGAGAAGTATTTTTGAAAGGCAGAAAAGAGGAACGTTACAATATAAAACTCTGGTACACACTATCTCATCTGAGTGCTGATGTTGTATATCCACCATATTTTGTCATATTACAGGGTGAAACTTTCATACAATATTAATAAAACATTACTTTTTATTTTTCTACTCAGACGAAAAGCTATAGAATGACAAAGTCCATCTCAGGAACATTTGAAACGATTCACATTATCCCAAACTCAGAAACATTTAAAACTACTCACATCATCCAAAACTGGGAAGGCCTGAGAAGTTATCACAGACACAGGGGCCTAAGGAGATGAGATTTAAATAGATTGTGGGGTTCTGACACAAATAAAAGGATAACGAATAGAAAATAAAGAAATACAAATGTAGTTTATTCACTGAATATAAACATTCTTCATAAACTGAAAGTTGTTATAAATTGTATGAAACTTTACATAATTGTAACTCTATATTAATTTAAAACATGAAACTATTCTTTAAAATCTGTGATTTAAACTAAGTTAATTATGATAGCCTTGATTATGAGATGCATATGTACAACAAAAATATTAATGTCTCTGTTAATAAAATGTATCTGATTTTCAACATCAGAAGGAATTCTGCTATGTATATAAAAAAACAAGGGAAGTTGTATTGAAGTAACTCAACAAGGATAGAGTATGGTCAGTGACAAGAATACTAAGGTTGGGGTGAACAATGAAGGTCAAGGCAGACCACACTAGGCAGGAGTTTTCTCCTAATTGAAATGTCAGCTCTGTTGCATAGGATCTATGTGCTGAGACTCAGAATGGGGGCATTTGAGGAGAAATCAAGGCTGCATCATAGTTCTGAAACATTACCATAGACAATAATAGATATGTGACTGCATGTGAGGAGATACATAACATCTGGACCACAAATTATGCTACCAAAACATAATGACTAATGACATCATAAGCACTTCTGCTGATTAGACAATGATCCTGAATTACAAAAGTGTAAAAGATGTTTTAAATAAAATTTTAGTGGTGACCCTGTTAAATTTCATAATCAAGCTGTGAATAATAAATATGATGCTCAGATTCAAAATGACAAGTGATGTCAAAGACAAGTGATGTTGAACAGTTGTGTGGTTCATCTTATGACCCCCATTCCCCACCATTTGCAACACTAATTAATACTATCAATGGGAGGGATGCTGAAGGAGGCAAGGAAGTCTACTGAAAGAGTCTATCTACAGTTCAGCTATTACCCTGGGCACAATTTATCCTTCCATTGCTTAAACATCCAATAAAGCTTATGTTTTCCTTTTTCACATTAAAATATGTATTTGGAGTTTGGAGAGTTTAGGACTTATTGCAGACGATATTGATTCGTGTAAGAGCAGAAAATACAGTCCTGGAATTCTAAGTTCAGCAAGACATAGGTATCTCAGGAACTGAAGTGATTGCAAGGGATAGGTGCCATCTTTGGATGAATGACTCTGGATGGTATAAGAAAGAAAGCTGAGCAAGCCAGTGAGCAGCACTCCTCCATGGCTTCTGCTTCAGTTCTTGCCTCAAGGTTCCTGCCCTGTTTGAGTTCCTGCCTTGATTTCTTTCAGTAATGAGATATGGCAGAAAATAGAAGCAAGATGAAATATACCATTTCTCCCCCCTCAAAAAAAGATATAATCTAGAGAAATGACTGAAGGCGCAGAAACGGTTTGCAGTGCTATGGGAAGAACAACAATATAAAAGAATCACACACACACACACACACACACACACACTCCAGACCTCCAAGGGACTAAAACACTAACCAATGAGCACACATCGAGAGACTCATAGCTCCAGATACATATATAGCAGAGGATAGCATTGTCTGGAATAAATAGGAGGAAAGGTCTTTGGTGAAATAAAGTCTCATTTTCCTAGTGTAGGGAAATGCCAAGGCTCTGAGGTGAGATTGGGAGGTTGGAAGTGAAAGTATCTTCATGGAAGCAAGGGGAGGGAGGATGGGAGAGAGATGAAAGGGGATAACATTTGAGATGTAAATACGGAGAATATCCAATAAAAATGATTTAAAGAGAGTCTTAATCATTTTAAGTCCCTTTAGTAACTTTGATCAGGTAAAAATGAGAACCCAGGACAAGATCTATGATCCACTACCCTAAAAGAAGTCTATCTAGTTCACCATTTATTTCTCAAAGAGGCTGATAATGCATTAATTTCTGAGAATCAAACGTTCATGAAAAAGAAACGCCACTTTTATGCTGCCAGTGAACACTCTAGAAAGGAATCTGAAAGAGGAAGCCAGTAATTATTGTATAATGAAAGTGATTATATAATCCAGAGGCTCTCAAGTAAAATAAGAGATTAACTGGACAGACAGGTATTGTGTGTATATATCTATACAGACACAGTGGCCATATGCACTGTGATAAACAAGAAAGACCCACCTTGATATGTATGTATTATGAGGTAAAATATAATCATCATGTGAAAGTATCAGATAATTTAATGGGACAAAATTTAGAGAAACAATTCCAGATTTACATCTCACTTGTTGGCCATCTGAAGAACTCATTTAACTTGCTAATAGCAGTTTTCTTATTTCTTATAAGTAAGGCCAATAATAAAGACCATTTCAAAGGGCTGTTAGGTAATACATGTGCTTTATGAATATTGGGTGTTATGATAATTTGAAATAAATGGAAATGTCTTTTATGATTCCAGAAGAGTAGTACATACCTGAAGAAAATTGGCTACATGATCAATTTACTTCTTTGTAACATTTCTCTTTAGGTAAAAACATAACAGGCTAGAGAGATAACTGAGGGCCATGAGTGTTATACAGAGGAAACCGAGTGACTCAAGTTATCTTTCTGTTGCTGTGGGTTTTTAAATAAAATTTGGTTTGGTGACTTAGCTCAGGAGATTTTGATTTTAAAAATTTATTCTCATTTGGTTATAGCAAACTAAATGGTAGCATTTTGTTTGATTAATTTAACTTCAATAGAAAAGGCAAGTCATTCTTTAAAGTGTATATTATTGACTATGCTGTTTTTGATGTTTTGAGAAATCATTTACTTGTCTATAAAATGTTGTGTTATAGTTATTCATCAGCAATTTTTATGCATCACTGTCATTAGAAAACCTACCACTTTTTTTGCATTGGCAGGTCAGTATTTGCTATGATATCTATTGCCCATTAGAGTCCTTGCATGTATTTCTGTACATGCCTTTAGTTAATGCCCATTCAGAGAAGTAGAATGTCAGAACTCTTAGATACAAAGGCCAACGGATTCCACATGTAATATTCAGCCTTAGATAGAGAATTTTATTTGTGTTGCTCATGTGGGGCCCAAATATTTGCTTCTAATAACATAAATCAACAGAATTATAACCATGACTATTATATTCATTCATGATTGTTTTTACTGCATCAATTCCATTACTAATGGCTGTAAAAAAATCTGTAATAAGACCTAGAAACAAAAAAAAAAGATATAAATCACGCAACATACCATTTATTTTCAGCAACCATATCTGTGTTTAACAGATTTTGATTTGTGTATTGTTGGTTTGGTTTTTGTTAAACTGTATATATTGATATTGCATAGTAAAATGACATTCACAGGACAGTGGGGGTCTTGCTTGAGTGAAGATGGGTTTTTGTTTTCAAATTTTTCCTTAGTTTGTTGAATATCTTCTTCCCAGGGGACAACCTGTTAATAAGCACTTTCTAAAACTTTATGCAGTTCTCATTTCTTAGAAAAGGGTAGGTATAAACTTTCTTTAGGAAAGTCCCAACTATGAAGGCTGATGAGAACTCTGCCATGCATGTTTATTCGTTGCACAAATGGGTTTTATTTACAAAATAATAAAGCCCTGAGTTGTATTAAATATTGAGCCTGCCATCCTCATTACATATCATAAAATGACAATTATGTCATTCAAACATTCATGAAAAAAATCAATTGTACAGAGCAACATATACATTGTTGTCTTACTGAAAAGTTTGGTGAAATGCATTATTCATTTGGTGACTGACATAAGTCAGGCTGGGAGCCATTTAACTAGCCAATCAGAATTTTTTTGATTCTTTCATCGTGATTACAAAATGTATTATCTGTTTACATAAAAATATGGAAATATTTTCCATAGAAATCAGGGAAATGCAAATCAAAACAACCCTGAGATTCCACCTCACACCAGTCAGATTGGTCAAGAACCAAAACTCAGATGACTGCAGATGCTGGCATGGTTGTGAAGAAAGAGGAACACTTCTCCACTGTCAGTGGGGTTGTAAACTGATACAACCACTCTGGAAATCAGTCTGGCAGTTCCTCAGAAAAATGGACACAGTACTACCTGAAGACCCAGTTATTCCACTTCTGGGCATTTACCCCAGAGATGCTCCAACATACAACAAAGATACATGCACCACAATGTTCATTGCAGCTCTATTTATAATAGCCAGAAGCTGGAAAGAACCCAGATGTCCTTCTGGTAGTAGATGAATGGATACAAAAATTGTGGTACATTTACACAATGGAGTACTACTCAGCTATCTGAAACAATGACTTAACCAAATTCTTAAGAAAATGGTTACATCTAGAGAATATCATCCTGAGTGAGATAACCCAGTCACAAAAGAACAGACATAATATGCAGTCACTGATAGTGGGATGCTAACCCCAGAGGCTTGGACTGCCCCAGAAACAACTCACAAACTGTGTGAAGTTCAAGAAAAAAAACAAACAAACAAACAGAAAAAAACATTAGGTTCAATCCTTACACACTAAGAAAATGTTGACTAATTCCGGGTTACATCCTGTTTTGCATGTACTTTTTGCTCATTGTAACTAGTAAGACCTTAATGCAGAGTATCAAACCTTTAAAAAAATGCTAAAAATTAAAAAAAAAAACTACAAAATGAAACAAAAAAAATTCAGTTGCTGAAAAGGAGGCAAGCTGACATTCACAGCTGTAGATCATATACATCAATTTATTAAAAATAAATTCTATTGTAGTAGTATTTCATTGAGTTCTTGTTCATTAATATTCTATGATTCCCCAGCTACCATGTAATCTATTTCTTCCAAGTCCACAATCAATATTATAAAGAGCCTTATAATTGGTGTGACTCCTTCATTTGAGTAATCTATCTCTTTAGACAAAGTACTTGATGACCTACATAGCTAACATACTGCTGTCTGAAACAGTTTTCTTTAGTGTCCAACTTTTGTAGGCATCCAAGACAGGGCAAATAGAGCCCAAATTCAATTTATGTTTGAACTTCACCTGATTTATCTGTTCATCTGTGTGATATCATTTTGCTTGTATTAAATTTTAATAATCTAGTTGCATAAAAATATTTGTAATGATTTATTTTCAACAGTAATAATAATATATATGTGCTACTTTTTCCCTTTTTTTATACAAATCCATTTTTATAAGGTTGTAATTAAGTATTTGTGGATACATATACATACACATATGCATATATGAAACAGTAATATAGGAAAAGAGGTTATTAATTTAAGGAGATAGGAGAGAAACTGGGGGGGGGGCTGTAGGAAGGGAAGGGGTATGTTCTATTTTAATTAAAATATATTCTTTTTTTTTCTTCTTTTTTTCTTGAACTTCACAGAGTCTGTGTGTTGTTTCTGGGGTGATCAGAGCTTTCTGGGGTTAGTATCCCATTATCAGTGACTGCATATTATGTCTGTTCTTTTGTGACTGGGTTATCTCAATCAGGATGATATTCTCTAGATGCAACCATTTTCTTAAGAATTTGGTTAAGTCATTGTTTCTGATAGCTGAGTAGTACTCCATTGTGTAAATGTTCGACAATTTTTGTATCCATTCATCTACTACCAGAAGGACATCTGGGTTCTTTCCAGCTTCTGGCTATTATAAATAGAGCTGCAATGAACATTGTGATGAATGTATCTTTGTTGTATGTTGGAGCTTCTCTGGGGTAAATGCCCAGAAGTGGAATAACTGGGTCTTCAGGTAGTACTATGTCCATTTTTCTGAGGAACTGCCAGACTGATTTCCAGAGTGGTTGTATCAGTTTACAACCCCACTGACAGTGGAGAAGTGTTCCTCTTTCTCCACAACCTCGCCAGCATCTATGTGCTACTTTTAAATCACCAAAAGACCCAGAAAGTTTACTTTCATTAATTTAACAAATATTCATGAAGGTCATATAGTGAATATGGTAATGATTAATACATCAAACTTTAGTGTATAAAAGAATAATAAAGGATTTAGTTATTATTTTAATCAAGTTATATTACAACTTTAGCAGTTTATTGTGTTGCTGTTGTTTCTTAGTGACTATTACTTTTTGAAAGGTAAAATAATATTGATAACAATTATTTTAAGAGTTCTAAAAATTTACAACTCTAATCAATCAATTTACAGGCATCACTGTTTTGCTTAATTAAATTATTTTATATATTTACATTCCAAATGTTTCCCCCATTTCCAGTTCCTCCTCCAGAAGTTCTTTATCCCATTTTCCACTCCCCTTTCCCCTTTGCTTCTGAGAGGGTGCCTCTCCACCCACCTGCTCACCCATCCTCACCTAACCCAGGCTTCCCTGGGGAATCAAGTTGTTAAAGAATTAGACAAATCCTCTCCCACTGTAGCAGATGAGGCAGTCCTCTGCTACATATGTGCCAAGCTCCCCCCCCCCCCCTGACCAACTCATGTATGCTCTTTGTTTGGTGTCCTAGACTCTGTAAGCTCTTAGTGGTCTGGGTTAGTTGACACTATTTTTCTTCCTATGAGGTTGCAAACTCTCTCAGCTGTTTCAGTTCTTCCCCTGACTATTCTGTAGGGGTCCTCCTTCTCAGGTCAGTGGTTTTCAGTCTTAGTCATCTGCTGGGTCAGCTTCTCAGATGACAGCCAAGTCAGGCTCCTGTTAGGATTTGGTGCCTGCATGTGGGATGGATCCATTGGTAGGCTGGTCAGTGCATGGCCTGCCCTTCAGTTTCTGTTCCATTTTTGTTACTGCATTTCCTTTAGACAGCAACAATTCTGGGTCAAGAATTTAGAAGTTGGGTAGATGGACCCTGCCTCAACTGGGGTGGGGAGTTATATCTCTACTGGAAATGGTCTCGGAAATGGCTTCCTTCTTAGATTTTCTAGTCAGAAATATCTAAAAGACCTCAAGAGATTAAATTATTTATGACAAAATTGTTGAAAACACCATGCCCTTCAATCACTGAACATGAAGAAATCAACCTGGTAATGATGAGACCAGTAATTTTGATGGGACATTGGTGACCCACTATGGGATAACTCAGTTCTAACTTTTTATATATATGTGTGTGTGTGTGTGTGTGTGTGTGTGTGTGTGTGTGTGTGTGTGTGTGTGTGTGTGTGTGTATAGACAGACATATTATTTTAGGAAACATCTAGAATAGTGGGCTTCATTACGACTTTCTCAAAATTATTTATTCCAGGTTTTCTTTCCTACCCCTCTTTCCCTGAAGTACTCCAATTTTTTCCCTTCTTGTTACTTAATTCAGTTTAATTCTTTATGTGAGTGCATTTTTTTTTCTGTTCTCCTTTGAAAGGTTCTTCTGATGCCTGGCTAGTTACATTCTGATATATATTTAATTTAAAATATATTACATTTTAAATATAAAATGAAACTGAAAAGTTCATCTAAAAGTAAGTGAAGATATGTGACTTTGGTCTTTGAGTGCCTGGCTGACCATGCTTGGAGTGATTGTTTCCAATTTCATCTACTCACCTATGACTTTCCTTTTCCAGTTGTGTAACATTCCATTGAGAAAAGATGCCACATATTCTATATCCATTCATAAGTTCATGGATGCCTAGACTGTCATGATTTCCTGGATTTTCCCAGAACAGGGCTGACATGTAAACACCAGTCTTCATGGTAGGGTATTGAATGCTTAGATTAGGTGCTCAAGAATGGTACACCTCAATCTTGTGGCAGATTGTCAGTTCTCTGAGGAACATCCACAGTGATTTCTATAGTGGATCTATAGGTTTTCATTCCTACTAGAAGTAAATAAATATTTCTCTTTCCTCATGCTATCAAACTCTCTGGCTCTTTGTTTACTGGCTTTTATTTGGTTTTGCATGTATATTTTAATCCCTGACATTCTAATGAAATCTCAAGATTGTTGTAATTTGCATTTTTGGATAGCTAAGGATATAAATTGAAAAAAAATATTTTTAAGCTATCTGCATCTCATCTTTTGAGAGCTGTCAATGTCATATGCCCCCTTTTAAGTTAAATTGCTCATTTTCTTGATGTTTAGTTATTTGAGTTGTTAGTATATTCTAAATACCACTCATTTCGCAATGTATATCTGCTAAATAGTTTTTCTTATTCTTTGGGCTGCTACTTTACTAAAGTGATAGTATCCTTTGTTGTATGAAAACATCTTAGTTTCATGAGGTTCCTTTATTAATTTTTGGTGTTAATGCCCGTGCTATTGGGTCTTATATAGGGAAGTTATTTCTTTACCAATTTAAGCCTATATCTATTTTCTCTTCTATCAGATTCAGGGAATAGGTCTCATGTTGAGGTCCTCAATACATTTGAAATTAAATATTACACTTAGTGAGAAACAAAGACCCAAAGTTTTCTTTATATTTAGGTATCCAGTTTGAGCAGCACTATTTGTATACAATTCTCTCTTTTCTCCAATGTGTATAGTTGACTTTTTGTCAAAAATTAGATTGATACCAGAGTGTGGATTTATATGTTGTTAACTAATTCTGTTCTGATGACTAATGAGTCAATTTTTGTGCCAATGACGTGTTGATTATTATTACAATCATCACCATTATTAATAGCTCTATACTCTATATGTTCTAACGTGCAATCTGGGCTGGTGATACCAAAAGCATGTAACTTTTTGGTATTTTCTTTTTTTTTTTTTTTTTTTTTTTGAGAATTCTGGATCATTTGCATTTCCATTTAAAATGTAAGATTAATTTTTTTTTCAAATTGGTGTGAAGACCTGTATTAGGTTTTGTTGGGGAACTACACAGAATCTGTACTGCGTATTTGGTAGTATAGACATTTCCACAATAGCTATCCTTACAATCAATGAGGAGATGCAGTGTTATAAACTTCTGTTTTCTCCTTCAATTTCTGTTTTTATTGTCGGAGGGTTTTTATTACACAGCTCTTTCACTCCCTTGGTTAAAGTCATTCTGTGACATGATATTAGGCCATTGTTAGTGGAGTTGCTTTCTGCCATCAGAATGTTAAGTAAAATAAAATAAACATTTCCAGCAAAGTTCTTAAGTGGAAAAAAAACATTTAATTAATGAATAGACTTTTAGGGTTTGGAAGAATTAAATTATTTAGAAAGAAAAGTACCCAGTTATTGAGCTGAAAGACACCCTGACTAATTCACCTCTTGTTTGTTAAGCAAAGTAAGGAGGGAAGAGATGAGGTTTCCATCAGGGATAAGTAGGAGGCAGGCTGTAGGATCTGAATCCTACTCTTTTCACTACTCCAAAGGAAGTACAGCCTTTGTTTATCTTCATCTCAAAGGTTAGTTTGCTTCAATTTTGTATAATGTAACATTTCTCACCAGAAGGACAAAACACCTGGCTGAAGCAACTGAAGAATGAAGTATTTCTATTATCTTACAACCTTCAGAAAGTCAGTCAACCATGACAGCAAAGATAGGACAGTTAGGTTCCATGAAGGAAGGAACACTGGAAATCACAAGGGCTCCTGAGGCAGAGAACGTAGCCCAGAATCAGAAAGAGTCATCACCTAAAAGACTCACACAAAATCTCCTTGTTCTTATTTTAATTAACAAAGATATCTTTCCCTTGTCAGCTCTACCCACTTAAATTAATGTAATCCACTATCCCAAAGCCTTCAGAACCTTCCCAAATACTGACAACAGCTGAATATGAAGTGTGTAAACACATACATTTGTAGTGATAGTTCATAGTCAAAGCATAATATTTATTATGAGAACTATTTGATTATGTTATTTCTTTCAATGTATTAAAGATAAAAAGACTCATGTGGAAAATTTCTGTTTCGTTTTTTTATGACATAAAAGATTTTGACAGCTGTAAAACCTAGCATAAAATGCTGACACAAAAGGATCAAAATTAGATTAAGAGATAAAATAGAAACCCAGGATCCTGCAATATAAAATTATATAAACAATACACAGCAAACTTGAGTTGGATAGAAAAAGCCTGCCACAGCCTGATTCTCCTGTTTAGTGTTTATTCTGGTCACAAATAATGTATCCTTTGAAAAAAGAAAGCCCCATATTCCTTTAACTAATTACACTTTATAATGCTGCCATAGCTTTTGATATAAATATTAAATATTTATCATAGTGCATACAATAGATAAGAGAAAGGAGACTAGGAAAGAAAGAGGGAAGGAGTGGGGATTGAGAAGATCAGTTATGGAATGAGCCAGGAGCCAGTAATAGAGAAAAGGAAGGGATAGGCGTGGGTGTACTAAAAATGAAGATAACTAGATGGATGTATGGGAAGCTAGCTTTCATTTTTCATTCATTTCCTAATAGCAAACAGTCCAAAGAATAGTAAGGGATAAGCAAACTCTTTGTAGGCATGGAGAGGAGGGCTTAGATGTTTTTACATTTGCAATTACTAGTTCTCTGTGCATATGCGGTCTGCACATTGGGAAGTACGTACATGGAGTAATTTCATAATTGCCATTTAAATAATTAAATATTGATTTAAATTGGGAACTAGCAAACTTTTTTATAATGACTCAGAATATAAATAAATAGTATGTATGCATTGCATGCCTTGAGTGTTTACAGCACTCTGGGAGAACTCAGCTATGGCGATACGTAAATAGTAGCTATGGCAGCATGACAAAAAGAACTGTAATCATCTGAATTAAAATTGGTCTGTTTTTATGTCAGAAAACTTTCTCGATAATTTTTCAACTATTAAAATTGACCATAAAATATTTTACCTCCCTGCTATATGAAAAGAGACAGGTTATACCACAGGACCTAGGTCACTGACTTCTTCAAAATTGAAGAGCTTATTGTGAAGTCTTTGTTCTCTCTGCCTTTGGTACCTTTAACAAAAGCACTGAACACATGTATGCATGAGTAAGATCGTAAAAAATTGTCATGCCCAATTCATCTCCCGTAGATCAGGGGGAAAATGGAAGAAATGTGAATCTATTCGTCCCTCTAAAGCACTACTTGACCTTGATCTTTGTGGAATAGTTACTGCTCCATTTGTAATTTCTATTGTCTGGCTTGAGGCCATCATCTTTGAAAGATATACTATTATTGTACGTCTTCTCTCCGGAATGCATCACACTATGACTTTGGATTGTTTTCCTTGTGTCTTGTTCAGACATGAACAATCAATGTGGTGTGTGAGAGAAAAACTGTAGGCTGTGATAATAAATTTTCTTATTTTTGACATATACTCATATAAATATTTTAATTGAAACTGTTTAACAGGAAGAATAATTTTGATTATATTTCATTTCATGTGTTTTTAGGTGCTTCATGTTGCTTTTCATATACTTCCTTCTATATATGAAGATAACCATATGAATATTTGAAAATATGGAAGGAAAATTAGTTTTCTTTTTATCCAGATGTTTAATGTTATTCAAATTCATGACATAAAGAAAAGGAATATACTGAGGCAGCTGTGTTTAAGGTTTTATAATTTTTTGATAGTTCATAAAATAAAGAAAATTTAAATTAACAAAAATTATCCAGCAATTTAAATTCAAGGGTATGTTACAGTTATTAATGCCTAAATATGTTTTAGAATAAAATATCTATACTTTGAAAAACACAGATGCCTAATTTTAAAGTTCGTTGACTACTCACATAAGGTCTCGCTTTGACTTTGACATGACTCTTCTGCATTCATTATTATATACATGTTGAAGCTTTAAATTGTGCCCAGAAAAATCATGTGGAAACAGTGATTCAACAGAATTGTAACTTTGATCTAGTAACCATTATGAACATCCCAACCTCTTGTTCTCATACTCATCCCAGAGTTTTTTGGTTCAAAGAAATTTAATCTCAGATCTCTGATGAAGTTCTAAAGTAATGCTAATCCACTCTATAATGTGTTTCCAGTTAGAGAAAAAATATGTATGGCCAGAGAAACATGCCTAACACTATTAGTCATTATATGTTCTTCTTTCTTGTAACTAGTCAATCCACTTCTCCCATCTTCAGAAGCCCAAGTGAAGACATACACTTGTATAGTCCCTGTTTCTTCATTACTAATTTTTGGATGATCCTTCTTTCATCACCTTGTAGTCATTATTTGAATATGATTTATTGCAAACCTGTTATTCCTATCCATAAAGTACAAAAAGAGAGGCATAGCTATCAAAGTAACAATAATTCTAAAGTGAATGATGACCAGTCCAGTCAATGATTCTAATGCACAAAGAAGCATTAGGTCACTTGGCACTGAATGTAGGTGAGAGAAAGAGAGCGACCAACAAGAAGCAGAGGAAAATTGGGGTGTCATTCTCTTCTTAAAGAAAGATTATAATGTGTCTGGAACATAAATTCTTAAAAATTAATAACTTGAAAACTTCTGAAATGATTTCATGTTAAAGCAACAGATGTGACTTTTCTGTAGAGATAAATGTGGCATCTCTATCAAAGCCAAAGCCAGGTTCACTGTCAATTAAAATTAGGGGTAGCAGGCTCCAGATTCCTTACTTTAGATGAAACAGTATCAGAATCCTTGTATCAAATTGCTATTCTTGCTTTTGAGCCTGGTCACATTTCATTCAAATAAAATGACAAGTAACAATGACTTTATCAAGTCTTGAAGGACACAATCATCTTGCAACTATTTCATTTCATTTTGAGTAGGCAGGGAACAAAATGACAATATTCATTCTTGCATCTCCAAATGCTGTTCCTCCATAGCATAATTCTATACTGGCATAATTATGAAAATGTGAAGAAATGCTTATTTTCAAAAATAACAGCAGGGAGTTGTCTCTAAATAAGCATACCACATCTTGATAATTTTCTTGAAGCAAAAGCAAGAAGTTAGATTTCTGAAGTTGGCATCTGCTTTTGAAAAGTATACAAGTTTAAGACAGTAATTATAGCTAAAACATTCAGATACCAATGCGACCAACTCAAATATCACTTTGTAAATGAAAACTCACCTTCCCTCATTGATACAGAAGTAACATTAAATTATAAGTAACAGGAAACCTTTTTCATGATGGCAGAAAACAGAAACTCAAAGCATGAAAGAAATAAACGTTTTCTTTTCTACCCATGCCCATTTTGGTAGCAGACTATATATAAATAGGGATCACTAACAAAAATTCCAGTTTATAGTAAATGTTCTTTTCACTTAAAATTATCAGTACAGATGATTCATTATGTCCAGCCATTTTACTTTATATATATACATAGACATCAGAATAGTGATGAAATATACAGTTGCTCAAGTTGTTCTTATCTCTTAACCTTTAAAAACATATAGCTTTCTTTGTAAGACCAGTTAGCAAAATTCGTAATTTGCTAAGTCTTTGATCAGCCATTTCCCTAAATCTAAAGGAAAGCTATGCATAAATATTATGGTAATCTACACAGTACTGGTTTCAGATCAGAAAACTAACAGGCAACACTGGAAATGGGACCATTTGACAAAATGTTTTGGAGCCTTCTAGGAACATGATTTTAATGTCAGTGAATCCCTTGTGAATATGCCTTTAATGTACTTGGTGTGGCATTTGAGTTGCACAGAATTTAGATCTCTATGTTGCCTAAAATATCCTCTCTATATTTGTCCTCAAACAATTTTAAAGTGGGTTCCTAGAAAACTTATATCATTAATACTTTTTATCAAGTATTTAATTTCTTATATTCCATAAAGTTAATGTACTTAGAAGCTATTGCACATCATTTACCCAAACTGTGGAGTGTCACTCAGAAAAATTTTGCTACTTAAATCCCATAAATAATGTCCTGTTTCCTCTGTATCTTATTGGCATAAAGCAAATTTTGAGAGCCTGCGTAGAGAAAGTGAATGATGAACAGATCTTTTGTCTTCCTCTCTGGGTTTTTCTGCCCATTTCATTTCATTTTAAAATCAATGATTTGTCTTATCATGTGTTTATTAATTAATTCATTCATTCGTTGATTCAAATAGATGTGTTTTGTCTACATGTACTCATGTGCCTCATGTGTATAACTGGTATCTTTATGTTACTAGAGGGTATTGGATTCCCAGGAGTTACCAACGGTTCTGAGCTACCATGTAGATACTGAGACTAATATTTGGGTCCTTTGCAAATGATCCAGCCTTTCACGCCAGCTATAATCAATTACCTATTATGCTGCTTTTCTCTCTTCCTTGTAGCCTACTTTAATTTAATATTTTGTGTTAACTGATTGGACTCAACACAATTGTAACATTTTCTCCATGGAATGTTCTCCCACCCTTAAATAATTCAATTCTTATAAATGTAACAGGAAAATAGAAGAAATATAGAGGTTTATGACAGACTATAACCTTAATATATACATTTCTGTGTAACTATTTTCTTTATAGTGGTTAATAATTATTCTTGTCACTTTCCAATAAATTGAAATGCACTTGAATTAAAGTAATGAGCTGCAACAGAGTCATAGACAACCCCTGATCCAATTGTTAGGGGACTCACCTAAAGACCAAGATGCACATCTGCTACAAATGTGGAAGGGGCTGAAGTCCAGCACATACCTGCTCTTTGGTTGATCATTCAGTCTCTTTGAGAATCCATGAGCTTAGGTTAATTTACTCTGTAGAGTTTCTTGTGTTGTTCTTAGTAAAGAATCTTTCAGCTCTATTAATCCTTTCCCCCCTACTCTTCTACAAGATTCTCTGAACTCTGCCTATGGTTTGGCTGTGGGTTACTGCACCTGTTTCTATCAGCTGCTAGATGAAGCCTTGCAGAACAGTTTTACAAGAATTCTATCTGCAAGCATAGCTGAGTATAAGAAATAGCTTCAGGGATTGGCTCTCTTTCATTGGGTGAGCCTAAGTTGGGCCAGCCATCCATTCCTTGGTCATTCCTTTGATCTCTACTCTGTCTTTATCTCTATACTTTGTATATGCAAGGCATATTTTGAGGAGAAGCTTTTATGGATGGATTGGTGTTGTATGTTGCCTGCCATTGGATGCCTTTTGCATAGCTGTACTCCCTTTGTGTTCACTCAATGGGAGGAGATGCACATTTATTCCCACTGTGTCTGGATGTACCAGGATGACTTAGTATATGTGGATAGGGGCTCAGTTCTCTGAGAAAAAGGGTATGAGGAATTAGAAAAGATGTGATTGTGGGACTGGGACCAAAGGAAGCTGCAATCAGGATTTAAATTGAATAAATAAATTAAACAATGTAGAAAAAGAGAAAAAGGAGAAAATAAAGTAACTGACTGATTTTCTGTAGCACTTCCTCAAGTTTGTTGGTCATGCAGTTCTTTTGAGTAGATTAATAATCTCTTTTCTCTAATAATTGTTCATATATTTTCATAGATTTTCACTAATTTACACCTAATCTTATTTTACCTGCTAACATTAGTAGGAGTAGTTGAGCCTTGAATTTTGTTATTACATTTATATCTTCCATTTTTCCCCTAAAACTACCCACATATACCACCCATTTTCATTCAAATTCATGGCATATTTTTCACTAATTGTAGCTATAGGCATACATGTATAGTTATATACATACATATTCCCCAATAAAACATTTGATTGGGTATATTGTTACTTGGTTACCGTATGCATGTTTTCAGGCCTGACTGTTTGACAGTGGATCACCAGGCCTTGTGCTCTTCCCTCGGGAAGGCCCTTTTTCCTGCCCCCAGCTTTCTTTGGTTGCCTGTAGCTTTCTCTTCAGGACGAAAGTCTCCTGGGCTTTTCTCCATCTAGGTTAACATGAACATTTTTGTCATTGTTGTTCATCTCCTGCTTTTTCAGTTATATATTCAAGACTTTATAGAAATAAACTTCGGATACAGTGTGTATATGACAGCTTTCAAAGATGTTGGAAAGGAGTAATTTCAGTTACAGTAAGAAAGATAATTTACTGAGAATAGCTGGTTTAGTTTTAAAAAATTTAAGCACCCAGATATTTTATTAAGATTACATTTGGGGTAAAAAGTCATGTTAGTGGGTGGTAACAACTAGAGACAGAAAAACAAAAAAACCTTTTAAGTAAACTGTGTAAAATGTTAGAAAATTTCCATGATCTCTTGAGCCCATTCAAAACCCTACAGGGCATCAAGAGTTACCGCTTTCCATCTTCAGTGAAGATTTTCTATGCAGACACAGAGATGCCTGAGGGGAATTTGTATAAACTGTACAGATAAAATACATAGAAACCAATGTTGTCCCCAGTGGGGGCCAAGGAGTTGACCTCTCACATGGCAGAAAACAGGCTTATATTAGAGTGAAGAGAAAATGCAATGTTTATAAATGTCCAACAGGAGGTATCTTAACAAAATCTTTATTTGTTGAGCATTTTACCCAACTAGATATATAGGCAGAACTCTGTGAGATTCCTCTTTTAACCCGACTTAGTCGAATCTTATGCTGCTTAAATCCTGTTACAGAATTGCATTTATAATATTTTCTAATCTGGCATAAGCCCTGTCATAAAATTCACTATCTGTTTTGTTTGGGGATGGTCAGAATTAATACCTTAGTGTCATCTTTTTTTTTTCATGAAGCATGAAATAGGGAAGGATAAAATGGGTATAATTTCACATAGTCTCAGAATTTGAAGTAAGGGAGGGTAATGTGTATTAATGTAAGCCATGATCATCTGCCAATATAGACTAGCAATATTTTTATAAAATTATGGCTCATGAGCTAAAAAAGGTGGACTAAAATACAGCTTGAACAATTTTTTCAGTTATACTGTAGCCACAAAAAACAATGGATTTATAAATTGCTCTTCCCAAGTAATAACACAGGAGGGAAGCCACAGTCTCTGCCTGTGCCTGAATCCTAGAGCTCCTTTTTAGCAGAAAGAATGAACTCAAGGGTATCATTAAATTTCATACAATACTTCAGACAGTTAAAGCCAAGTATGAATTGTTATTTAAATTAAACTTGACCCTACAAAAATTGTGACATTCATGTGTGTTTTAACTTGAAATTATAATTTTGTAAAGTTCAATGTGATATTATTTGAAAATCTGGAGAGAGTTTAATTATCCTTCCAAAAGTAGTGTAAATCGAGTACTAAAAATACCATAAAGATTCATTTAATATAACTCTGAGAAATTTGTTAAATGATTAAACACCATTTTACCTATCAATAAGGAGTCCTGCCAGGTGAGAGCTTCTTTGAGCTATTATAGGAGCTACCTTTTGTGAGATGAGCAAACCTGGCCAAGGAGAGAAGTAGAGTTCTTAGAGAAGAAACTACCTTGGATTCAGATCAGTGGATGCTAATCTAGCTTGGATTGCCTCTTTAAATTCAGTCTTGAATTCTGCCTCATTTTTCTGCTTTCTAATTATTCATGATCAAAATAAACCCAAGGGTATGCACCTAAGGTATGGTGGCACTGAAAACAGTTGTGTAGTGTGATTAATATGGCATTCTTATCAGCCCTTTCATGTGGTGAAATATTATAGACTTTATGTGCATTTATGTGCATCAGCATCCGTATATTCACAAGTGGAGGATAAGTAGAAAGCTGGCCATGTCTAAATACAGTTTGTGGCTAATTACATTGTGAAAATAGCAGTGTGTGATTTAGATAATGTTTTATTTTGGTAAATCTGTAATTATGTAAACTTTAGAGCTGGGGGAAAACTGGATGGGTAGGAAAGATTTCACTACTTTTTCAGAAAGTCCTTGCTTGTTTATATTCCTACATACAAGGTTGAAATAAAAACTTAATAATACACACAGTTCTACTCACAGATTTATTTTAAGGAAATAACATTCACACTTACTCACAGACTGTATTAAGGCAACCACAGTCATTCTCATAATCATCTCAATCTAGAAATGATCACTATCTACACTTCTAGAAAATACGTACACAATGCGCCTCATCCAAAAGATTCCTTAGAAATCCAAGAACAAACTACTGGTGTAGACTGAAAAAGAACCTTAGGCTACATAAGGGCACAAAATGTGCATCCCCATGAGGTCATTGCCATAGCTAAAGGGGTGTGCACAGATAAACAGTTGCTAGACCCAGAAGTGAGGCTGAAGGCTTCAATGATGCCTACAATTAGTCTTTCTTCTCAAAAACCCCATGTTTAGAACTTTCAATACAATTTGGACTTTAATTTTATGGAATTTTATAAATTAGCATGTCCCAAGTGTCCTTCATGACTGTATGATGTTCCCATGATTATGAGCAACTCATGTGTTGCTCATCATACTCTTCTACATGCACCTATATACTCTTATATACTAGGAATATGCAGGCACTTAAATACAGTCTCCGGGGCAAGAAGTGTTCTCTACATCTGTGTATGATCATATGTTTTTAGGTTAAGAGTATTTTAAGGCTTTATTCTTTTCAAATACATATTTAGATTTCCTATCTCATTAAGATGAAGTGAAATTAGAGTTATTGTGTGAGTGTGTGTGTGTGTGTGTGTGTGTGTGTGTGTGTGTGTATGTATGCATGACTGAAGATACAGGTACGGCTAACAGTCACCATATGTGCTGACTATGCAAAGTCAGCTTCTCTGATAGATTTGTTATATTTTCAGAACATGCTTTGAATCATTTATAAGTCTGTGTAATAACAAGTTATATCATAACAGGATTTACTGGACTTTTATTGCCCGCTACACAGCCATCCAGCACTTATCTATCAATCTGTCTTCAGTATGAAGTGTTGGGCTAATAAACGGAGGCTGTGCATTATCTGATTCTGTAGTCTGCAGTAAACCATGCCATGGTCCAAGTACTGCCTCTGTCACTAGCTTAACATGAGTGAATGATTCAACTTGCCTTAGAATCTACTTCATTACCTGTTTGAAATTAATACCATCCTAGTTGTTAACCATATGGGGGCTGAAGTGAGGGAAGCCTGCTTTTATTTCTCTCAAATGCTTGAGGATGCTAATTATTACTGTTACTACTTTGTGACCTTCCATTCTTTAGGGTAACATATTACACTGATACAAAAAAAAGTAGCATAGGACATGCAAACCTCCTTTCACAGAAACACTTGAAAGCATCACACTTTCTAAATACTCTGATCCAAGCAATTAAAGGTTTTTGACTCATCCAGTGAAGGAATGAATGGATATTTATTTTCTGACATCATACTCAAAAGAGAATACAATAAACAAAAAATTCATTTAGCAGAGAAGAAAGGAAGGGGTGAGGAAAGTTGATGAAACAAAGATCTCATAAGATTGGATCCTCCTCATATGCAACTGCCAAACCCAGGCACTATTTATGCTGCCAAGAACTGCTTACTGGTAGGAGCCAGATATGGATGCCTCCTCAGAGGCTATGCCAGAGTCATACAGATACAGTTGAGGATGCTTGAAACTAACCATCAGACTGAGCGCCGGGTTCCCAGTGAGGAAGCTGGAGAAAGAACTGAAGGAGCAGAAAGGATTTGCAACCCTATGGGAAGAACATTATCAACCAACCAAATTTTCCAGTACTCCTAGGTTCTAAAATACCAACCAATAAGCACACATGGAGAGACCCATGGCTCCAATTGCCTATGTAGCAGAGGATAGCATTGTCTGGCATCAGTGGGAGAAGAGGCCTTTGGTCCAGTGAAGGTACATTTTCCCAGTGTAGGAGAACTCCAGGGAGCTGAGACAGGAGAGAGTTTGGAAGACTGAGCACCTTCATGGAAGAAAGTAGAGGTGAAGGGGGGAAGGGAGTTGAGGGAAAGGGGATAATATTTGAAATGTAAATACAGAAAATATCGAATAAAAATCATCAAAAAAGATTGACATTAACTATTTAGATTTTACATTAGTTCTCAGTAGTTCCTGAGGAAACATTGTCCTTTAAAGAATAATGGAAGTATCTATTACCTACAAGTATTCTCTAATACCTACAGCTTAAATGTAGCAGTGTGTGTGTGTGTGTGTGTGTGTGTGTGTGTGTTGCATACAAATGCACCAATGCATACACACAGGCTCAAAGTAAGTTACAGAACAATTTTAATATTGAAATAATCAACACTGTAGGTGAATACAAAAGAAGAAAATGCACTGGCAACGTTATCTTAGATCAGAAGTTAAAATAAAACTTTAAGATTTCAATGCATACTACCCAACAGACCTTTAAAAAAACACGTACTGACAAAAATATATTCATATAGTTTTATGCCAAAATGAGTTTTAAAATCTGTACATGTATCTCTTTTTTAAAAAAATAAAGGTGTAAGGGCGGGGGGATTTAAGCTCCTAGAACCAGAAAACGAACAATTCATTTCAGAACCAAACTGCTTCAATTATCTTTAATATATATATATAGTTTTTCAGTTGAGCTCATGGTAACATCTTAAGGAACAAAGAGCAAGCTCTGCAGAGTGAGTATACCACTGATGCTCTGGCTGATACTTGAAGCTCAGTCTTGACAAATACTATCTATTGAATTATTTGCTACAACTATCTGATGTTTTGTGAACAAACAATAAATGACATTTAAATAAAAACACCCATTGCTCTACTAATCAGGGGTCAGGTACTTTTGCTCTTCCTGGAATTCTTTTGATATTTGAAAACAATGTGGTTCACATGTTTATATGTTTGGTTAGTTTGGAATTTATTTGTATGTGTTTCACTTTTGCCTGCAAATGTCATGCTTCAATAAGCCTTAAATAGACCATCTTTTGGTATATTTCTGGAAGAAACTTTTTTTTTTTAAATTATGACTTCCTTCCCATGAGTGATTCATGGCTTTATTATTGATGCTGCTCTAATCACAATGAGTTGTAAGTATTGAAAATTAATGTAGTCCTGTTAGGACCATTTCACATGTTAACCAACGTTTCTGGTCTTGTGATATGTATGGAAGAACTAAAAACTTGAACACAAATAGCCATGCATTCCTTTATCCTAATATTTTTTGACTTTTTAACTAACAAATGTTGGTCACTGATGTTTTCATACATTCATGTATTATATTCTTTTTAGCCCTTCCTCCCAGTGTCTATGTTCTTTTCTCCCCTGCCTTCATTCCTACAAAAATCCTAGATTTATGAATTTTTGTTGTTTTGTTTCCCTAATGGTTGTTCTAGGGCATATGTTTGTCTATTAGTTTGGAAACATCCATTAGAGGCTGGTGGGCTTGACACCTGGAACTACATCTCCCATTCTCCCCAAATCTGTGACTTGTTAGTTTGTCAGCAATAAGTGACCTGTGAGCTTCTTCTTTAACGATGGCTCACTGTTGGATGTATCTTACTTGAGTATGCCCATTGTACAGCTAAAGCAAGTTCATAGCATGTCCACATTGTACTTAGAAGATAACCTTTATAGCTTGTCTCCTTATCTTCTTGCTCTTAAGTTCCTTCTGCCTACTTTGTTCAGTGTTCTCTAAATCTTAAAGAGGTAGAATAAATGTCTTTTTTTAGAATGGGACCCTCAGCTATCCCTTAGCATCAGCATGTTATGAGACCATGGGTTTCAGCACAAAGAGATGCTCTTCTGGTTAAAGCAGAAGGTAGTGTCTTAGTCAGGGTTTCTATTTCTGCACAAAACATCATGACCAAGAAGCAAATTGGGGAGGAATGGGTTTATTCAGCTTACACTTTCACATTGTTGTTCATCACCAAAGGAAGTCAGGTCTGGAACACAAGTAGGTCAGGAAGCAGGAGCTGATACAGAAGCAATTGAGAAATGTTATTTACTTGCTTTCCCTGGATTGCTCAGTCTGCTTTCTTATAGAACCCAGGTCTACTAGCCCAGGGATGGCACCAACTAGAGTGGGCTGGGCCCTCCCTGTTTGATCACTAGTTGAGAAACTTCCCAGCTGGGTCTCATGGAGGCATTTCCTCAACTAGAGCTCCTTTCTCTGTAATAACTACAGCTTTGTCAAGTCGACACAAAACCAGCCAGTACAGATAACATTTGTCTGGTCATTATAACTAGGGAAAGACATGTTGAGATAGGTAGGTAGGTACATAGATAGATAGATAGATAGATAGATAGATAGATAGATAGATAGATAGGTATGTAAGTAGGTAGGTAGGTAGGTAGATGGATAGATAGATAGATAGATAGATAGATAGATAGATATTTAAATATGGAGATTTATAAAAATGTTTTAATGCTCTATCAATTTGAAACTAGATCCCCTTAAGAATTTCAGATTCATTGGGGCTATGGAACCTCAAAAGCAAAAAAAAAAAAAAAAAAAAAAAAAAAAAAAAAAAAAAAAAAAAAAATCTGAGGAGGATTCCCATCAGAATTCACTCAGGACTTGTGTTTTTGTTTAGTGAACCACTACTTCTAGACCTGCCATTATCGTGAAACTGACTTTTAAAATTATTTTTATATTTCTAATTGTATTCAAATTAGCAGGTTTTTGCATTTTCATAACCCATTTTGTGTTGCAAATGTCCCTAAATTCTTTCATGTGGGTTATGATGATTTTATAAACTATATTTTTCTAAGACAAGATCATGCTATGTGACAATGCATGGAAAATAAACTCACAACAATCCTCTTGCCTCAGTCTTCAAACTACATTGATTATTGCTGTATGTGATCACATCAGCTGAAAATAATATTTTTTTGAAATTATTTGCTGCTTTCCTCCTCCTTACCCAGAATTCTTCCTAGATCTCTTTGATAAAATATATTGAAACCATCTGAAATCTCCCTTAAACTCACTCATGAAAAGATCTGTACCTGTTCATTGGTATTTCATCACAATGGAGCAGTATTCATTGGGCATTGGATGAATTTCGAATATTCTCATCTGCCCCCAGTTCCCCAGCCATTTTCTTATCTTTATGGTCAGGGACACAAAACACTTCGAAGGCATCATGGGGTTGTAGAGGGTGACATGATGTTGATATTTACCAGATCCAAACCTAGGACTTCTTCAAGCCCAAGACAAAATCAATAATGATGGTCCTTGGTTCATTTACAGGCTTTCTGTCATTCAAAAAATGAATGACTCCAATTTCTCCTACTTGGTCCACAGTGCAATATATATTAATAGATAGATATACAGCAATATGCACTGATCCATGGAATTTTGGCAGCAAATTATTTATCGAAAAGTACTTACAGAATTTCCTGGGTGATAATTCTAGTGGCAATATAAAAATCCACTTAGCTCTGGTACATTACATAAATTATAGTATGATTAAGGAAAATAACACAGAACATCTAAAGAGGCTTTAATATTTTTAGCACTACAAGATGATAATTTTGAACATCAGAAGGCAGAGTAACTCTGTTCTGTGTAGAAAAATGTACAGGATAATTTGGACTTTATAATTCATAACAATCTAAATAGCCAAAGAGAGTTTACTGGCAATAAACAGAGATATTTAAGAATAGCAGAATTGGGCATCTGGTTACAACCATTTCCTATAAAAGCATGAACCAAGGGAACTTGAGCATATGTAATCATAGAGGAGAGAAAGGGCAGAGGAAAGAATTGTTAGTCATAAGTTTTCCATCCACCTGCCTCATTTTTTACCTCTCTGCTTTTCTGACTGTTCCGCCGAGATTGCAAGACAGCTTTGACCTGTCTTTACCTGACTTTTGAGGCCTGAGCTGATGACAGCCAATCATGTTCCCTGACAAAATCCTGCTTGCTGGCAATGAAGACATGGGCTCTGGGGGAGTCCCATGTCATAGTTGTCCATGCCTGCCCAGAGTCGACAGAACTGCAGTCAAGGGTTTCAGCTATGCTAGAATCATTGGACTTGGCTTCGAAGGCATGAATGGGGTCACCCCCTGCTAAGAGGAGCTGACACTTTTGCTACCCCTGAATGTCACTATAGATACAAGACCACAGTGCACATTTAAAAAGGTCAAGGGAAGAACAAGCTGTCTTCTTGGGAGTGATGTGCTGTGGGAGTGGGGTTCCTTACAATAGGAATAATTGAATGTGGAGAATAATCTTTATTCCCTGAGGGTACATTTTAATAATGCAAGTGACTGATCCACTTAATGTCTGCCCGATTCAAACTGCATTGCCAGGCTTTTCATTAATAATGAATCCACAGGTAAACAAAAGCTTCACATTAAATGCCTCTTAAAAGTGTTTAGTGTCTACTGCCAGAAAACCTATTAAGGACTGTTGTCTAGGAAAAGGCTAAACTGAGCAGAAGCTGGGGGTTCCACAGTGGAAACTATTTCTCTGCTGTCTTGTTAAGGAAAAGTTCACACATTCCCATATTGGCACACTGAGAAACAATTCACACGGTGTCTTAATCTCTCAGCAATAATGTTTCAAAGGAAACATAATAAATAGTGTATTAATAATAGAGTAATCTATCACAAATGAAAAATTAACATCTTTAATGAGCTTGATCAAAGTGGTGGTGGGTCAGTAGGCAAGATATCTTTGGCTCTATCCTGTAAGATACATGAACGAGGCCATTACTGAAGTTACTACATTTTTGTAAGTACAATGGACCATTGCAATGTATTTCAAAGATGTTATTAATCACAATCATTATTATACATTTTAATTGTGTTGTCACCCCCTAAATAATACGGAGCTTTATTCAGTGGTGTAAAAATCTTCTAGATAAAGAAGGTAAATCTATGTTTTCTCAGAATATTTTTGTTTTCTTTTTTGTATATATTTTTGTTTCCAAAGGTTGAAGCTCTTATAGGATCACCTTGCCTGGGTTTCTATTTTATTGGTTGATGTGACACAGTGACTCTTAAATATCTAGGAGGAAGGACTTTTAAATTCAAAGGTGACAAAGATTTCTTTGTATACTTCTTCTCCTCTTTAAATGGATAAAGAATTAAATAATACAAGGGAGTGAGTTGTTGCAGATTAGGTTTCTACCAAAAGTTTCTAATTTTTCAAATTCAGAACTCCAGGAATTCTCTTCCAGATCATGAGGGTTCATAGGGATTTCTTCACTCTCAGGCCCCAGAGCCTCATGTACCATGAATAACCTTCAACATACACAAATCAAGATGAATAGCTGTTCTTCTGCATGTCTCTTCATCCTCTGAATATTCTTCTTCTGTTCTTCATTTCTTTCTTTCTTTAAACTCATATTTATTTATAATGAAACTACCTAAAATCTGCTTAACCAATTTGCAAAATAATTAACTTTTCCCCCAAACTTAGTATTGAAAAATCTCTACATTTACATTTCAGATGTTATCCCTTTCCCACAATCCTATCACCCCTCCCCCTCCCATTGCCTCCATGAGGGTGCTCCCTCTCCCAACCATGCTCTCCTGCATCAGCACCTTGGCATTTCCCTACACTGGGAAAACACACCTTCACTGGACTAAAACCTTTTCCTCCCATTGATGTCAGATGATGCTCCCTTTGCTGCATGTGCACCTGGAATCATGGGTCTCATTGGTTGGTGTTTTAGTCCCTTGGAGCTGTGGTGGATTTGGTTAGTTGATATTTTTTCTCTTCTCATGGGGTTGTCTTAGTGTGGCATTAAGGAAAAAAAGAAAACCTACTCTTACTTCTAGGATGTAGCTTTACCTCATCTCTACTTCATTCTGCATTTTCTGTATTGTCTCATTTATTTTCTCTTCATTTATTTAATGACTACATTTATTAAATATTTGCCATGTTTAATACAATTTTATGAATTCTTTGCTGACATGATAGGTATTTTTTTAAGTTTAATAAATCTATGCATTCTTGTTTGCCATGCCGGTGCTTTTTCCTTCTTTTTGCTGATGATTCTTGCGCCGATTTATGAGAATACATGTGTGAGTGTGGAAGTTTGTAACTGTGAGTGCAAGTGTGCATAAAATAAATGTGCATATTTCAGCATTGGGAAGAAAACAAAATTTGATATGAGAGAATTCATAAGAGCTGTGAGAATTCTTAGGTACTCTTGATATTAGCAATATTTCTTTCCAGCAACACACTTCTTTCTTAAGGCCTCTGAAGCATAACATTATAACCTTTTCCATAAAGCTGTTAGGTAGAGCTATGGAGTAGTTCCTTCGAACCAAATGTAGACAACTATAGGATTTGGGAAGTGAATTATAAAAATGGACTTATTTAAGTGTAAGAAAAAATTGCACTAAAATAAATTTAATCTGCCGAGTCCGCGCAATCATAGATCTAATGTAGTTTGAAAGTATAAAACCTTTATAGTTTAAGCCATGAGCAGAAAGGAAGGAATGAATTCTTCTAGATAACTGTGTTACTTTGTTCTGCAGAAGAATAGGTATGGATTTTATTAGGTTTTGTTGTTATTCCATGGAGAGTCACAAAGAAAATAAGATGACACAGAAGGCGTTATCTTAAAACTTTTCATATTTGAAAAGAACTAAATTATTTTTGACATTTATTCATTCATTTATTTACTTGTATTTATAGAGTTGTGAACAGCAGGTAAATGGGCTGCTACCTATCAGTTGAGCTACATTTGATCCCACTGTCATGCCCAGTAGAGAGTGGAAGCACACATGTTGCTATCTGAATTCCATAGGACAACTGCAGTGTGCATGTGTGTGAGCATACATTCTCTCCATCTCTCTCTTCATCTCTCTCTCTCTCCATCTCTCTCTCCATCTCTCTCTCTCTCTCCATCTCTCTCTCCATCTCTCTCTCTCCATCTCTCTCTCTCTCTCTCTCTCTCTCTCTCTCTCTCTCTCTCTCTCTCTCTCTCCCCTTACACACATACACACACAGTGTGATTTTAGAAAGGCATACACACTCATATGCCTTATGAACAGAGGGGGACTTCACTTAATATAAATGTGAACTTGAGAAAGTTATTTAAATATTCTTACATTGTCACTACTCCCGTTGTATTCTTATAAAGATTAATAGACAAGTTAATAGGGTTACCAGAAATTAAGTATTCCATTGTCCTTAACTCATTTTAATGATTTTTTGATGTCTATTAGACAGGTGTGTATTTCAAATGCATTGCGCCTCCATGTTCTAGGAAGAGTTGTGTAAAATATATATATATATTTAACAGAATTAGTTTCCATATACATCCCATAAAATGCTCTATATTACTTGGTAATGTAGAAGGTTTTGAATGAGAAAATTATATCACTGCTTTCATTCATTGTTGCTCGCCTTTTCTTTTGCAAGTCCATCATACATTTAATACAATTTTAGAAAGATAATGGTTGTGAGTGCCTAAGAAGAGGAAAATGATTTGTGGCTATGGTCATTCATACCTGTTATCTCACATGATCATCCTCACAACAGTAAAAGGATAATTTGTTTTTTGTTATTTTTGAAGTGTTTGTCATTTCCTGAGACCCTAATAGTCTACTTGGTTGAATATGCTCTTGATCTTTGCCTTTGATAAAACATATTGCTAAAGAAGTATAGCGAGGTAGAGAAGTATTAATTGTGGCTAGAGAATATTGCATGCTATTAATTCAGGCAATATAAGTTTTGCATTCAGATGAGTAAGCTCAACAAGAGCTTCTCTCACATTTCCTTATCATGAATGTAGATTTTTCTAAATGTACATTGTTTACTAGTTTAACAATACAATTCACAGACCAGATGAACCTCAAGAAGAAGAAAGACTAAAATGTGGATGTTTCAGTTCTTCTTAGAAGGGGAAACAAAATACTCATGGGAGGAAATACAGGGGCAAGAAATATAGCAGAGACAGAAGGAAAGGCCATACAGAGACTGCCTCACTTGGGGATCCATTCCATATGCAGCTACCAAACCTAGTCACTATTGCTGATGCCAAGAAGTGCTTGCTGATAGAAGCCTGATATGAATGTGTTCGGAGAGGCTCTGCCAGAACCTTACTGATATTCATGAGGTTGTTTGCAGCTGATCATTACACTGAGCATAGGGACCCAATGGAGGAGTTAGAGAAAGGGCTAAAGGAGCTGAAAAAGTTTGCAACTCCATAGGAAGAACAGCAATATCAACCAAACAGACCTGCAAAGAGCTCCAAGGGACTGAAGATTACACATGGAGTGACCCATGGCTCCAGCTGCATATGACTCAGAGGATGGCATTGTCTGGCATCAATAGGCAGAGAAGCCCTTGGTCCTGTGAAGACATATTTTCCCAATGTAGGGGAATGTCAGGGTGTTGAGGTGTGTGAGTGGGAAGGGGAGCATCTTATCAAAGGGGTAGGGAATGGGAGAGGGAAGAATGGGGAGAAGCGATAACATTTGAAATATAAATACATAAAATATCCAATAAAAGAGAAAAACAAAGCAATATAGCTTTTGAAAACTACTCAAGACTTTGTGGCCTGTGGTTCAACAAAGTCAATATTTTATTAATCAATTAAAATCAAGGTAAGTAAATTCTAAGAATAAAAGAAAAGGTAATAAAAATGCCAATTTATACTCCTTGGTAGTTATTGTTCAATATTATATGGAGAATAAATAATCAATGCCTAGATCACCTTGAAGAAGTAATCGACTATGATTCTACAATTCCAACAGGTAGCATTGGGTGACTTGGGATTACTCTGGCACAGCTAAGGACAGATGGAACTGGGAAGGTGTTTCCTTCTCATCTTGAGCTCCAGCATATGCCAAGTATAATTATAAACAGAGCAATAACACAGTCCAGCCATGGCAGTGGCGGGATTGCCACCAACCATGTAGTACTTAGTTTATTTGCCCACAGAATTACTACTTCTGGATAACCCATTACAAATGTTACAAAATGTTGACCATGTTTGTAAGCATGTTTTATGTGTCCTTCATTGTGCCTTTCCCTCTACCGTTATATTTATGAGCCCTCTGTACATTTTGTGTGTAATTTTATTGTACCTCTCTAGTTGCATAGCATGCTGATTATGGATAAATATGTATATGCATTACACTTTACCAACACATTTAAATTTTAGTTTTGTCCAATTTATAGCTATGACAGCAGGGTTGCTCCGAATAGTTGCTAGCATGAATCAAAACAGTATTAGTGAGGGGAATCTTCGAGTACTATACTCAGGTGTATTTATGTAGCCTTTATACAACTTTACATTTCCTTATTTGTAGTCCTATGACCAAGCAATGACAGTTACTTTGCCACACATCCTTGCAATCATCTGCATTGTCAGAGATTTTTATCTTTGGCAATCTAGTGGTTGGGTAATGATATCTCTAGGTATTTTTAATTTGCATTTTACAAATCACTAATGAGCTTGGGTACCTTTTCATATGCTTATCAGGCGCAGGCTTTCAGGTTTTAGACTGCCTTTTCAAATGTTAGAGCTATCCTTCCATTGGATGAGCAGCATTATGTGTTCTTCATTTTTAATTAAATAAAATAGCACTTTAGAGTTTCTCTGCTAATGTTTGCAAAAAGGCAATTCAATCAGACCCCAAGGATGAATTGTTAAGTTGGTGGTTCAGCAGTTATTTTTAACTGTCATATAATTGAAAACCTTTATTCCCTTCCCATCTCTTTTTCTTTTCCAAATAAAGTCTTTGACAGTTCCTTTTTCTCCTCATCTTTTGCAATCCCTTTTAAATAAGGTAAGCACAGGCTTGTAATTTAGAACTTCTAAGATTCTCTAAAAGGAAAAGATGCTAGCCGGTCTTCTCTGGCCTTTGCCTTTAAGAAATAACACACACACAAAAAAAAAAGACAAATTTTTGCCTCAGATTATTATTGCTTAAAACTTTGATACTGCATGACTAGACTTAAGAAAAACATAAACCTTCAAGTAATGCTTGAGTTAATATCAAAAACAAGTGCAGGGACAGTGTGGGTTATTGAAAGTCAGCAATAAGATGACAGGTAAGGTACCGAGAGGTAACTTCTTCTACCAGTGCTAAAATTGGCTTTGGAATGATTTATATGCCGTCAACTCATTATGCCCTGACTATCACCAAGGATCACCAAGGCAACAAGGAAGATTCTTCACTCATATCCTCAGGCTCCATCTCCCTCTTCTCATGCAATTTTTCCTTACCTTCTAGTGTGATATGTATTCACAGATGGCAAGATGTAGGTGGAACAGAATGCAGCAGGCTATTGCTCTCTACACTTGTCCATTTTGACATACCTAGTTACTATTCAGTATAGAAACAATAAAAATTATGCTGTTTATATGAAATGAGCCTCATTGTGGCTGGAAAATAGTAAAGCCTATATTCCCTGGACACACTAACTTCTGTTAGATTTTCAACCTCAAACCTACCAGGGCCTGAGCTTGAACTATTGTCCTTTTTTTACCCAGAGAAATCATTGTTTAATAATATCAGAGAAATTTTAGAGATAATGGTAATTTTGTGTATATTAGGTTCTTTATCTCTTGATAATTTTTTTCTCTTCAGTTTTGGTTTGTATGCATAAATAGAACATTTTGTCTAGTATCCATGGTGACTACCATTAGTATTCATTTTGTTTTTATTGTCCTTTGTTCTTCTATTTTCCTTTAACTAAGTCACTGTATTTTGAGGGCTATGGTACTATGTCTAGAGAAAATACACCGTAAAACTAAATTACTTTGAAGGCATATTGCAAACAAAATTACAATAGAGATTTGGCAATTTAGCAGCTGAACTGTCAGTAATTGAAGCAAATATTTATAAGTGAAGATGATCTAATAAAGAACAACAAATAAACTCATATATTTAAAACTAGCAGTTGATTTTAATCTTTGCTTATATTCTTTAAAAATACATAAATGGACTGGTAGATGGTAGATGGGTAAAGTAGTTATAATCATATTTTTGTAAACTGAAGTAAAATGTCTGCTTCTACAAATATTTCCAGTTCACTTCTCATTATCTTGTCTTTATTTTGTTTGGTTATATTTTAAGGCTAAAATATGAAAATACTACAACGAAATTCTTAGGAGTGTGGGGATTCATAAGTGTCATGACTGAAATGATATTATAAGTTATCTTCTACTTATTGTTATAAATACAATATATTGTAAATATCATGACACATTGTAGAATAATAAGTCACACAGCCATGCATAGCAGATGATTTTTTGTGCTTCTGGAAATTATAAAAATTGAGTCGTGTCTTTATTTTGTGTGTTATACCATATGTGTGGTTGCAATACCCTAGTCCTTTGGGATTAATCTGAAATAAAAGCAAATAGTTTTCTTCTGCAGAAATTGTATACCTCATTCTTGGACTTGGTGCAGAAAAATGCGATCATCGTGCCCATAGATGAACCAAACATGTAACCTGCATAGCACACTATATTACTACCTATAGGATGATAGATTGATAAAGAGCATAAGATTCAAATAGAATCAAGTAGATATTGTAGAGCTGCAGAGATGGGTGAAAGGTTAAGAGTGCTTTTTTTTCTTCCAGAGAACCTTGGTTCAAATTCTAGTACCTGTATCTGGCAACACATAACTTCCTGGAACTCCAGTTCTCATGGATCAGATTTCTTGTCCACTCATATGCACATGTGTAAGAGACTGACATAAAATAATGTGAGAGAGAAAGATAGATAGATAGATAGATAGATAGATAGATAGATAGATAGATAGATGGGTAGGTAGGGAGAGACGGATGGACAGACAGACAGACAGACAGGTAGATAGATAAATGGTTTCTTGAGATGTCTCTTGAAATTGATTTTAGGCTGAAAATAAATATTTCTGATAGCATATATCTCTGAGAAGATAGACACTTTGGAAATATGACAGTCCCAAGGGAACAGGCAAACATATACACAAAGGGAAGATATACAAACAAACAAAAAAAATAAACACACACACACAGAGAGAGAGAGAGAGAGAGAGAGAGACAGAGACAGAGACAGAGACAGAGACACAGACAGAGAGTCAGAGAACACAAAATTTTTAGTTCCTGAATTATGTCACATCTTCTACAGCATTTCCAAATTACAAGAGCTAATAAATCATAAGATTCATTATTGTTTGGCTTGAGTTAAATTTTGAGTTACATTGCAATAAAATATTTATTACATTGCATATCTTAGTGACACTACATGTGCCTGAAAAATATAATCAAACCCGAGCTGTGGTCCAACAGCAGCTCCAGCACCCAGTGTTTCTGTCCCTGCCATTGTCATGACTACAAGACTGACGGTTCTCTTCTCAGTCTTGTACAGACAGCCTCTCTTTCCTGCCTCATTTTTACTGAAGAAGGTACAATAGTCATCCCATCTTCTTTTCAGTTAAGGGGACTTTACCTTTGGATAGTGAGCCATGGACACTAGAACTAGACTTCTTAAGAGAATGATCATCAAATATGAAATTGAATGGCGGGTTTGTGGTAACTGTTAGATGACTCCTTTATTTTTTCATCCTACTCTTTAATTCCAGGCTTCTTTCCACTCTCTCACAGACTTGCTCTTTCTTTCCAGACTCATGTGAAAACACCCTTTCTGTCCTTTATCAGTATTGAGCCACTGAGCTGTTCATTAGTACATTAACCTGGTACGTAAATATCTATAAAATTCAGTCTCAAACCCCAAAAGTACAGGTTTCCAAATCTGTTCAGTAAATGATTATTGTGAGACTAGTGTCACACAATGTTAACATACGCGTTATAAGTACTCAAAAATCATAGCCTAAGCACAATATTGCAGGAAAGTGTAGATGATCTGGGAGCAAGTTTTTGAGCTTGTGAAAATATCTGCAATATAGGATTGTTATAATTTTTATTCCCAACACACTGAAGTCATAGACATCATTGGCACTCTAAATATTTATAGAATGGCTCCAACTGAGGTTGGATATGGTAGCATAAATTATAAATGTGGCAAGAATGTGCTGCTGCCTGTGAAACAAGCCATCTCCTTTTCCTGATGCTTTCCACCCTTCGCCTTTTGCATTCCGTTCTCTACCCTTCTGAATCTATTTTATGTCATACCCTTTCTTCTTCCTGGAGTTCTTCAGCAGAACCCATGAACATGTCAGAGGTACACTAGTATTTAGAGGCCAGTGAACCTGAATTACGGATTGCAAATTATTCCTGAACAGTAGTTTATACTCATACTATCTTTCAAACTTGCACTAAAAAACTTCTGGCCAATGGGGTAAATACCTTTGCCCAGAGAATGTTCTTCTGGTGCCAAAAATTACTTACCTGTGTGGGGATAGGGAATTAACTGATTGTGGCCATTAATGTATTTAATATGCACTAGAGAACAATATACAAACCAAAGGACTTCATCCCATTATCTTCTGCCACATGCATGTTTTTTATGATTCCTTTTATAGTCCATCAGGATAATGCAATGTAAATAATTTCTTAGAGAAGGCAAAATTTCGAGAGCTCTATTAATTCATCATAAACACACACATGCAGCCAAAAACATAGTACACTTATTATTTCTGAACTCTAAATATATTGAGCCTAATTGAAATTCTTCAGCGCAATTTCTCTCATATCCTAATCTGCACAGTTTTTAAAAGGTAGATGGTTAATGAAGGATGTTTTTAATAATTATGCAGTATTGCCAGCCCTGTGTTATTTTTTTCCTTTTGATGTTGTCTTTTCGTTTTCTTAGAGAACATTGGTTTGGGGTATTCTCCTTTGCTCGTACAAATAGCCTGCAAGGCTTAATTGCATTTGGATCCTCTTATCTCCCTGCTAGCAGTTCCGTGGGTTATTTAGGTATGGTGTCCTTGTTGAAATATGGGGTGACTTGATTTATAGCTGCAAACCAATAAGCTAATGTGTCCATGTGCAACACGGCTGTGCCTGGGAAGCATTGGTCATCAGCGCCGAGACTCCAAATCAGAGAAAAGGAGCTGAGGTTGGAATGGTGCCTGTTTGCTTTGCCTTTATACTATCTAATTCTCTATCACTTTGAGGAAGCTAGATAAAAGATGACTCAGGACAAGGCCATTACTTTCTTTGATGGCTTTAATATATCAAAACGGAACAGGCTTTCCTGTAAAGTCACCTAAATGGGAACACTCTCTGATATGGCTAACTACCAGCTGTGAAATTGAGTCAGTGAGGATGGTAAAGCTTAGGGGTGGTCCCGGATAAAGAAAGGAAAAGCAGGCATAACAATGTTACTTCCCGATATTTTTTACAGTCTAATAAAATCTCTTCCAGATGGGATACATGTAGCAAAGAACCCAGTCAAAGTCAGTAGCTGTATGGCTTTCTAAACACTAGGTTTAGAAATAAAATACACAGTATAAAGGTCATTGTCAAGTACCTGAGTGACATAGAATTAAGATGTAAACTTATCATTTTGGCTATCTGAATTTTCTTTATAAGTGTCAGGGAAGTAAATACATATTTTGTGAATTAACAGTTATAGGAAGGACAATGAAATAATTGAATTGTACTGCTATTGTTCCTCTCTTATCATTAGAGTATCAAGAGATATGAGCATAAAGTATAAGCTCCAAAAATATATGTTGATCAACTGTAACACAAAACAGTCCAGAGCAAAAGTAGTCCAGTTTGCTCCTTGTTTCTGAAGTCTTCAGAGAGATTAAGAGTAACATTCCCCAAAATAAGTCTGTCTTTCTGTATCAGGATGTCAGGCATTATTTTAAAAAATGATCTGAGTTTCAAAGGTGACTAGAGGATGCTAATTTAAGCTGTATTTTATAATTCTGAAATGAGTTATACAAAACTAAATCCTCTACCTATCCCCCTTTTATTGCTTTTCCTCAATTGTTTCTGTCTTTTCTTTTCAAAGACACTGTGAAGCATCTCTACTGAGTAAGTATCTCCACAATGAGCTTTCTTTAGGGAGTTTATCTTCATCATCATCATCTTAGCTTAGCATGAGTATTGTGCCTTATACTTTGAGTAACAATTCAAGTTGCTTAGAAGTCACAATGGTAATGAAAGTAGAATGCAATCTGCTAGAGATGATTAAATCTGGTTTTTACCAGATGTTTTATGTCATACGTAGTATTGTAATATACTATGCAAAAAATATCTTGAAAGTAAATTAACTTGGCCAGTTACCTCCAAATAAAACTCACCTTGTATAGTGATACATTTTCACAAACTTACATTTTTCCCTTTCTTATACTACTTGACATCTCTGCATTGTTCTTTTTAAAGGTTGGTTTTTTGTCAAAGACTGACTACATTTGGTAGTTACTCACTAGAAGCCTTGAGGGAACATCCCAAAATCTATGCCTCTTGATGCTGCCTTTCTCCTGGATTGAATTGCAATATGGGAAGCTTAAAGAATCTCAAGTGGGCAATGAGCAAGAAGCAGAGGATGAGCTTCTTTTGCCAAATTAAAATATATACCACGAGGGCTAATTTTTCTGCCGTGTTGAGTTGAACGAATGTGAGAAATGCATAAGGTCAATTCAATAGCAGGAGAGCGTTAGGAAAGCGGGACATGGCTTCCAGCCCAGAACTTTGATCTCATTTCTATTCAAAAGGACGGAGACTTGAGGAAGGCACCAGCTCATCTGAGAAATACGTCCATCGGAGGAATAAGTCATTCAATAAGAAAATGAGATTCATCGACTAGAATTATGACTTAGCAGTTAAGAGTACTTAGTGTTCTTAGGACCAAGGTTCAGCTCCCAGCCCTCCAAAGGCTATTCATAACTTTCTGAAATGCTAAGTTTAGGTGATCCAATTTCTCTTCCGGCCTCTGGAGCACCAGGAATGCACCCGCCATTTATACTTATATCCTGCCAAAAATTCACATACACAAAAGAAAAGCAAATAATTAAAATACAAGGAAAAGTTTAAGTCCTGATTATAACAAGCATTTAATGTTAAAAAAAAAAAAAACTAGACAGTCAAGGCTAAGCTGAATTAAAAGCCAAATGATTGTAAGTCTTTAGGAGCCTTTAGAAAGTTCTGTTAACAAATAGCATGGTACACTTGTTTAGAAGGTATGTCTGCACAGGACTAGGAGAAATCAAACAAATACTGATCTGTAAACTTCTATTGTACATTCTTACTGATGAGAAAACTTGGGCTAGACCACAAGGTCAGTGCCCTCACCACATAGCCATAAATGAGTAACAGCTCTTTTTTTTTTTTTTTAATTTTGTATTTCAATAATGGGAACAATAATGTTTCTGTCTTGCATATTTCAATGAATTGATAAGTGTCAAATTCATACAATATCCAGACAGTTAGAACTCATGGAAATCATGGTATTATTAGTTTTTTTTCTCTGGCAGGGTTGGGAAAAGTAGGGATTGTTGTATGTTGGACAAATGAAAAGCAAAAATATTTAGTGGGCTCTCCTAGAATTTAATACCATGGTTCCAAGGAAAGCTGTTCCTTGCCTTTATTTCTAGTGGGACTATTTCTCTTCCATAAAATTTTCCCTTAGGTGCCTTGTTAGAAGAAATCTGATTATCGCAACCAATATGCTAATATTTACTTGTTTGATTTATGATATATAAAAGAGTATAAACCTACACTTGATTTCTAGGCATCTATAATTATGTCACTGTTTAAACAGTAGATACCTCCTCCCTCCACAGTTTTGTCTTGCTTAGAGCCCACATCTTTCTTGCAGGAAGGTACGGGTGATACAAGGCTTCCCCCACAGCCTGCTTTCTGTAGTTTTAACCCTGGTACTGCTTTCTTCCTTCTGTTCTTTAGCAATCCACAGAACTGTTAAGACTCTGCTGTTATAATTATTATATCTGAAACCTTTTAATCAAAGTTTTATAGATATTAATTTGAACTATGATTGGACTTTGATTCTGAGTCCACTCATTTAAAGGTGACAATATTCTTCAGATTGGAGGTGTTAACTAATGATTAAATCTTGTGAAAAGACTCATGTGGTGAATGATATCTCCATGACCTTCTACACTAGTCTAATACTGAACTTTGAAATGATCATAATGGATGCATGGGAAACATATGCTATGTTTCTACGGTGCTATATTGAGTGTATACTTAATTTTCCTGCCATAAAAGCAAATGCAAAATTAAATGATCTCTAAATATTACATATAGACACTTTATTGTATTACATTCCCGAAAAGGTCTTTGAGAAAGCAATGTGGACTCTAATTGGTGACTGTTTGAGACAATGGATAGTGCCTGCATGTGTCACATAGACATTCTTGCAGTCAAAACACCCATACATAGTAAATTTTAAAAGGAGGGAAAGTTATTTTTTGAGGAAAGACCTTAGCCTAAATTTAATCAGGCAAAAATTAATACATTTTATTCCTATTTTATATCATGATTTTAACTCTAGTGAGCGTGCTTGACCAGGCTTGTAATTTCAGGCAAAATGTGCAAACCACATTGTAACCTACATCTCCTTATGTCATAACTCCATTCATGGTTAATATGGAGTAATATATGTGAAAGAGCAAATGAAAGGCATCATTTATAAAGCATAGTAACTTTCTATTCTTTTGTGTCTCTACAATTCATACAAGGAACTTCAGTAATGCTGTTTAGAAGATCTCACATTTTTAATGTAAGTGCCTAAAGTCTTAATCAGATTTTATATGGTTTTAATGGGATAGAAGAATTTGTATGAACAACCTACGGATTAAGGGCTAAGAGAACTTTTTCTCTTATATGTAAAGCAATTTGTGTAGATTTTGATCCACCTGGATCCTGTGTGACTTGTATATCTCTTTTCTAATGTTTGTATTAGAAATCTAATACAAACACATCTAATGCAGTTTTACTTCTTGATAATTTCATTGTTAAGATGGCTTTTCACTGGAATTATCTATGTACTTCCTCATATCCGGGAAGGATTTCCCACTATATCATCACTGCAGAGTGCAGCACAGATAGATGAACTTTCACTACTCTGTCCTATTGACCCCCACACCAACAAATGACAGAAAACTCTTTAATAGCTTAGTGTTAAGCCAGGTCATGTTAAATAAATTGTTTTTTAGCTTTGAGGTAAGGGTTGATCGGTAGATATTGAAAGTCTAGGCCTTGTGGTAAAGCTTGATTTTTATTCCCTCTTGATGTCAGATTTCCTTATAAATGGTCAAAATGTGAAAGATTTTTCTTCAATAATTTAATAAGTGTTACTGTATTACTACAGTGTAGAAGCCTATGGAAGATACTGGAAAAATTTGTGTCAGGATGTTGCCACCCAATTTGGTTCTCACTGCCTCATGAGAAAGACAGATATTAAACCAATAACCATAGCAATGAATAACTACAAGTCATATTAATTGCAGAAACAGGAATACATATAATATGGCCCTGAACCTTCTTAAGCTGAGAGGTTCGATTTGAGACTTTAAAGAGGGCTGGAATGAGGAATGATATCCACAGACAAGCAGACAGGAGGAACATGAATATGTGATATCCAGGGCAATGGACACAGGGGAAGAAATGTAAAACACAGACTCTGGGCATTTTGAAAAGTCAGACACATTCTAAGCACAGTGAGAGGGCAATGAGTAGGGTTCATATTAAATGATACGTTTTATTTCTACTAAGTTGACCAATTTGAGACTCATAGTGCTAATTTTCTCATGGGTTTGTGGATCCTGATAATATAACAATGTATTTGTCTTGTAACTAAATCCAGTAGACTGCCAATTTGCACACCACCTTCACTTTATAAAGGCCAATGTCTATAAATACATATACCAAATGTTATATGTAGCTTTGAAATATTTCTAAAGATCATGGATGCCTCAGTTAACCTACGCATACACAACTGGAGATTTTTAATATATTTTATTCTCAAACACTTTCTAGCAACATGTAGCAGGGTTGTGAGGTTATAGAAATTGTTAATGGGGCAACTACATAAGCATTGAGACAAACTCCATGCAAATATATATTTAATGAAAATATTAGAAACATTGCCTAGCAAAGCCTTTGATTGCAGAAATAAACCTGGAGGGATGGTTCCAGTAGTTAAGGACACTGATTTCTTTACAGAGGTTCTAGGCTCAGTTACCAACAGTGGCTCTCAACTGCTGCATGCAGTCAAACCCTTGTGCTTATTAAATAAAAAAGGGGAGAGAGAGAGAAAGGCACAGAGGGGAGGGAGAAAGCAAGAAAGAGAGGTTGATTTCAAAAGTGAAATGAACACAGAAAATTATTTCTGTTGTAAAATTAATGAGGGGTGTTTGTTGGAACAAATGCTGTGAATATTCCCAAAGCACTGAGCTTTAATGGTCATTGGTTGGATTTTTCTGAAGCCCTTTGTTTTGGTATTTTCTGGAAAAGCGATTTATGTGCAATGTTTGGACTTGTTCTTAAGATGTGCCTGCCTTGTTTATTACTTGTCAGTCTCCAGAGCCAAGTGGGATGAGCTAGCTCCATTTTTTTCACGCCTCTTCATGGGATTTGTACAACTCTCTTCATTCAGCCCTGATAACATGCTGCTAACATTTTACTTAATCTTAAATACTGCTCAGGAACAAAAGGACCATGTAAGCCTTCTTATGTTTATCCACCAATCAATTGGCGCCTTGAGCAATTATTGACTAATTAATAGTTATCCTAGGGAAATCAGAGAATTTGTTAGGGATTTACATGTGGAATTGTATCACATTGCCTTGTGTAACTCCATTTGTTGGTGCAGTTAATATAGATGAGTCCTGATATATTCAATGTTTATAAAACTTTTAGCAAAACAGTTTATTAGAAGAAAAACTATGATTCCTTGTTAAAATCTCTACTGGTAATATCCTTACTTGATTAAGATTTACAGATATGCATTAAAACTCCTGTATTGTTCATTTTAATGCCTTTTCTATAATAAATTACTATAGTGCTCTGAGAACAAGGTACAAGCCCAGCCATATTGAACAAAATTGAAATATGATATTTTGAAGTTACTTTTGTTGGCTTTTTGTATAAAATCACCCATTTCTATGGATTAGCTTAAATTACAATATACATCTACCTCATTTTAATATACTCACACATTTAAACACATTATATATATATATATATATATATATATATATATATATATATATATATATATATATATATATAAAGCACCCTAGGCTGGTTTTCAAGACTCACATCACTTGACTCACAAATACCTCCAACTTCAGTTCTAGGGAAACCAACATCTCCAGCATCTCCAAACATCTTTGTTTTACATAAATTTAGACAAGCACACATATAAAATATACATTTCCTTTAAGTTTGGTGAAATCTCCATTACAATGTCACAGTGAATACACGCTAGATGTCCAGAGCCTTAATCTACCTCAAATAAAGACTACTTAATATAGATATGAAAAATATTTCTTTCAGGTTTTCTAAATGTTTGTGGCTATAAAACATATGCTCATTCAAAGGAAGGATTCATTAAAGGCTAAAGAATATTTGTAAACATTTTTCTGACCTCACAACGTCGACAGTCTGTGAGAGAGTAACATCTTTTTTGACATGCAGATCATAATTTGACATACTGGGAAGAAGTTGACAGTCTGAGTGAATAACACATTTTATGCCATGCTGATCATAATTTGACACTTTGAGAGCTTTGCAGTTGGTGGTGACATGGGGCTGTTTGCTTCATGAGCAGGGTGCGTGGGGGGAAGGCCCAGCAATAAGGCCATCCAACAAAGGCTCTCAGGCTGCTTAACTGAGAATGAGTCTACTATGGCACACTGGTTGGAGTCATTAACAATGCATGTAGCCCGCTCCAATTCTCCCTGTACAAGAACCAATAGCACTTGGCACCCGGTAAGAACTTGATAAATATGTCTGCTTAATTAATCTCCACAAAGTCAGATACACAGATAAGCCTTTACCATCTCTAGTTCACCAATAAGGAGTTTATAATCTAAGAATTGCTTTTTTTGTTCCTAGTTAAAAGTCCATTAAGCTATTAGAGTAATGGATTATACACTGTTGATTACAAGTAGATAAATGTCTTCAAGTAGGTTGTTCCTTTAAAAATCAGTACTGAGTGCACTTTATCTGGCAGTGAAAGTACAGTGAACATATATTATCAAAGCAGTGGAATTGTATTCCTCAGTGCTGATTGAGAAGTTTCTTGTGTTTATTTATCTACTCCGGCTTCAATTTAAAAGTATTAAAAGGCATTGGATGATTGAAAGAAAACTTGGCCTCATGACCCAAATAAGCTCAAAGATCTATGATTTTTTTTTCTTAAATTTGGGGATTTTGTAAGTTTTGTTTTTGGAATATATGTGATTATTTTTAAAAGAAAATAAATATTTTGCTGGAATTAGAAATAAGGTTTTATTACAATTAAAATTTTCTTAATTTCAAGTATAAATTATTACCTATTTTACTGCTAATGTTTTAAAGAATATTCCTTTAAGCCTTTCAAATTATGAGATAAAATTAAAATACTACTCTATAACCTATATTTTACCCTTAATACATTATTTCTTAATGTTACCAATACACAACTTTTAATGAATGCTTTAAAGTAATGTATCATATCTATTTATGAAAATTTCACATTTATTATGAAGTTATTTTTCATGCATTTTGACCTGTATAATTAGTTATTGACACAGGCTATGAAAATGTGATCGCATAGAAAGCATGTAAATATCTTCAAGGTCTTTATTTAACATTGACAAATTACACCTTCAGCTAGATTCTTACGAAAGGACAGATGAAAACAGTCATGTTCTTAGGAAAAAAAGATAGAAATATGTTTTCATCTTCTAGTCAAGATAAAATCAAACTTGTACAAGGTATGGAACTTTATCCCTGCTCTTGAGAGACAGAAGCAAATGAATCTCTGAGTTCGAGGCCAACCAGGTATAGGAAGCAAGTCCTGGACAAGAGGGTTCTGTTACACAGAGAAACCATCTCCCAAAAACCCAAAAACAATAGCAAAACCAATCGACAAACAAAATTTTTGGATTATTTTTATTTTTCTATTTTCATTTTTAGTATGATTTAAATTTAACCTCACAACGGCAAGTTTTTTGAGATAAGAAGAAATTGAGTTCCCTAAATGTCTAGTGATTATTTTCTTATGTAGAATTTAATTCTATCTGTAATTAAAATGATAAGCTTTCAAAATAGCAAATTAATAGTTCTAGTTCATATTAAAGAGAGATTTTTATCCATGAAGAAGGCTAGAGCCTTTTCTCAATATTCTCGAACTTAATTTAACACAAGTGTTTGGCACTTCTATCTCATTTTCTTCAAGGTTCTTGGCCAGTCCTCCTAAAAATAAACAGCGTATACAATACTCCTATATTGGGGTGGGGGGGTTGGCCATTTACTCCTGGCCAACAATTGGAGTACTCTTTGCTGGAAAATAATATCTCTCCTAATTTCAGTATTTATTAGGTGCCTATAGTTCTTTGTCTAGTAGGAGGACTCATAAGCTTTTTTCCTTCACATTAACATGTTTATGAGTGTGGTCCTTGTTCAAGTGATTTAGTTGAGATAACCATCTAGAAATGTTGATAAGATTTCAAGAGTATAGAAAATAGTATTTATTTATTCAATGATATAGATGAATAGTTGTTATGTGATAGATAATTATATATATAGATAGATAGATAGATAGATAGATGATAGTAGATAGATAATAGATGGATATATACATAGATTATCAAGAGATACAAATATATATGAATTTAAAAGAGAAAAGAGAAAACAAGTGTACACAAAAGCTTTGGAAGGAGGAAAAAGAGGAAGCAATGATTTTGACATAATTTTAAAAAGTAAAAAAAACAAAACAAAACAAAACAAAACCTAAAGCTATATTTTAAAGGAACAGCAGTGTTCATATGTATTTTTAGTGAGCCTTAATGACTCATGTAACTGAAGTCATAACTTCATTCCTGCCCCATCTTTGCTTTTTATTCCATAACTGTATGGGTCACTTTCACAATCCCTTTCTCTTAGCTAAACAGATGAATCAACTTTAACAATAATATGAACATAAGAGCCCCTGAATCCAACTAGACATCATTTAAAACTCTTCCTTATGTTTCTTGATAGAATGATAAAGAAAAACAAAACAAAACCACAAACAAGCAAACACATACCAACAGGAGAAAGACATTTAAATGTGCTTCCTATTATTATGTTTTGTTCAATAAGGTGTAGAAAGGTAACTTTTCTTTCTACCACTGAGGCTATGTTTAGACAGAATATAGGAAACCATTACTCTAGATATAGACCTCTCCTCCCATATTCTTTAGAATAACTCTAACAAAACTTTTCATAGTCTAAGACTGCGATCTGGGATCACAAATTGAGTTTTATGTATGCAAAATATCTTGTGGTAAAATTCTTTTTTCCTCTGTTTGGAGTGTGCATCTAATGACTTCTTATATCTGAGAATCTAACTTAAATTTCACAGTTTCCAGTGGCAGCTCAGAAGGTATAGCTTGGCCATTTTTCTACATTTTTGGTCTGCACTGTGCTCTACCCCAAATTTTCTGCACTAGGATTCTAATAGTACCCAGAAAAGAGATTAGGAAAATTTAACTTTGGGTTCCTGTTATGTGATGTTTTCCTCTGAAATTGGAAGTGTGTGTATACTGTTTAGAGCTAATCTGTTGTTTGACTTCCAAAGTCAAATTTTGTTGTCTTTTCTTTAATTTGTTTTCTACCATGATTAAATATATGTTCATTTAAAATGATAATGAATAGATAAGTTTTGAAATTAATACAATGGTCTTAGTAAAATCTTTATAAGTCTCCTTTCTTAACTTTCAATTTATTATTATTTCGGATTAGATAATTATTTTTTCTCTTCAATGGTTTAGGCAGGAGCTGCATTTAGTAACAACCTACGTTCTACCTATTATATAATTGCAATGATCCCTACTGACATTGACAACTGAGCTTATTGCCAAGTATTTTTCAATTGTCCCTGAGGAACAGTCATCACTCTCTTCTCAGAGCCACTGACTTTTATGTGGTAAGACACTGGTCATTTCTTCCACCCTGTATCGAATAACTAAGAGATTTAATCAAAGAAAAAATTTCCACCTTAATCTACTCCATGGGAAGACCCCTTGTAAATTAAACCAATCTGTGAAGCGTATATCTTCCAGTGCTAAAGGCCGATTATACTGCATATCTAGTCTATATTCTTTGGAAATTAGGAAATAGGCACTTGGCAAAAAGGAGATAACAAATAATCCTTGGATAAATTAGATTGATCATCTCTTCCCTTTATTTCCCTTTCTACTCTTGAAGAAGTCCAACTCATTTTATAACAATGGATTTGAATATTCCAGGGCTATTTAAAATTCTTGAAATTTTAATTATTTCCTAAAACTGAAATGTGTATTACTCTGTCGCTGTCAGTTTTCTTTCTTTCTTCTTCCCCTCTTCCTTCCTTCCTTTCATTCTTTCATTAATCATTCTATTTGTTTACATTTTAATAAAAAAAACCCTTTCTGGTTACCCGCCCCCACAGTACACACCATCCTATCATCCTTCTTTCCCTTCCCCTTTGTCTCTATGAGCATGCTCCTCCAACCAGTAGTCCACTCCCAACTCTCTGCTCTAGCATCCTCCTATGCTGGTGCATCAAGCCTCCACAGGACTGAGGTCCTCCCCTCCTACTGATGCTAGATAAAGCCATTCCTTATCTGGAGCTATGAATCTCTCCATGTATAATCTTTGGTTGGTGTTTTAGACCGTGGGTGCTCTAAGAGGTCTGGCTACTTGCTATTGTTCTTCTTATGAGAATGCAATGCACTTCAGCTCTTTTAGTACTTTCCCTAGCTCTTGTATCTGTTTTGGTCAGGTGCTGGTAGAACCTCTCAGGAAACAGCCATTTATCTTCTATGGAGTCTATGTTGAGACTGTCAAATCCAATCATTTCCTTTATTCCAGTCATTATATTTCTACTTTCCAATTGTAATTTGCTCACTATACACACACACACACACTCACACACATATATATGTTTACATTTATTATCTTTTGTTTCTTTTGTTTGTTTGAAATCAAGTACTTACTCTAAACCTGCAACTTCTTCCATTTTCCATCCCAGTATAATCTCTTACTCTTTCGTACAGTAAGTAAGGACTTAGCTGTAGTTATCAATTACCCTTTCACAAAACAACATGGGGATATTTTCTTACACTGTTTTCTTTCTTCTGTTTTTTTTCAATTGTATATTTTATTTATTCAAAGTTCCAATGTTATCACATTTCCCAGTTTCCCCTCTTACTCTCTTACACTCTTTTCATGATAACTGAATATGGCCATTTCTTCTTGTTTGTATTCCAACAGGTGCGAGACTCTCATTTCTATACCTGTCATTTTCAGGAATGAGACCCTGAGAACACTGACTTTCACTAGCCCAGGTGAATTTGTGAACAAAATCAAAGGAAATAGTGGGCAGAGAATTTCTGAGTTTCGAAACTCATTCATGATATCTTTCAGTCATGAGTTTTTTTCACTTTTCTCCTTTTGGACATTTCTCTTGCAGTTAACAGATTTAATAGAGCAATCTTGAGATCCACATCTGGGCACTTTTTTAAAGGTTACAACCTGTAGAGACTGGAACATTTAGGAAATGACCTATGTTTTATTACTACTGGCTCTGCTTTAGAGTATGCAGCACAGATCTAAGATACTGGTCTCATGTTAATTAGTTATTTATAACAATCACCTATTACTGACCTTAACATGACAGCTTCTTACTCATAAGAATTTCTAACTCATTGAATTAATGTTCTATGGCTGACTTCTAGACATTCTGGAAGAAACATATTCATGTTGGAATACTTTTATTTTTACTTATTATTTTCTAAGACAAAGTTGTTGATCTATAGACAGATTGGCCTAGGACCTGCTCTATAGTCTAGCCTTGACTTGAATACATAGTCATTCTCCTGCCTCAGTTTCCTAACAGCTGGATTATATAGCCTTGATTAATTACAGTAGACGCAGCAGACTATTTATAGTTCAACCAGTCTGTGTGTTGCTATTTCATGTGGTCAGAATAAGAACATTCTTGGACTACAAAGAAAACCTAAGAGCTCTCTCAGGGACTTGTTTTCACTGTGGTCCCTGGACAAGTAACAGCATTACAATGGAGTGTGTGTGTCGGGGGGGGGGGGGGGGTGTGGGTGTGTGTGTGTGAGAGAGAGAGAGAGAGAGAGAGAGAAAGAGAGAGAGACTAATAACCCTATTAAACCGATTCTTTTCTTCTGAATGTCACTCAGAAACATCTGCCATTGTAGAAAATATGGTTTTCCATATCTACAACCAAGTCCTATATAACCATTTACCCAGCTGAGGTCAATAATCTTAACTTGAATGCCACCAGCCATTCAAGACATCCCATGTTTGTGTCTTTCTGAGTTTGTTTCCTTTATATAGATGATAACAGTGTATGATCCGTAACTATGTATTTGAGAATTTCTAAAGGAATTTTTTCTCTTTCCTTTTTTTTTTTTTTTTTTTTTTTTTTTTTTTTTTTTTTTTTTTCATTGTAGGCTGTGGGATATTTTCTCTTATTTTCACCATATGCTCTCTTTTGGATTTGAATCTACATAAGCCTCAGGATTCGATTGGTAAATTTATTTTAATTGTTTTATTTTTTGGCTATTATCATTTTAAAATATTTTCTTTTTTTGCTAGAGGAGTCAAGCTCCATATAATCCTGTCTGCTACACTCAGTTTGCAGAAGGCATCTTTAGAACAACCTAAGAAATTTCCGGTAAATGAGGATTCACCTTGCTGTTAACAAGGTTGCCTTGGCAAACCTGTCAGCACTGGATTTGACGCTTCTGTGTTACAGCGTTTGCTCCAGCTGGTGCTATTGGCTGTTAATCAGATGTGTTTATCCTTTTTCATTCTCACTTGATTTTCCCTAGCCTGCTTGACTTGGTACTCAGAGTAGGTTCATTACTGAGAATATTGTTGCATCTCTGTCCTGACATTTCACTATCACCTGCCTGTGATGGGTCAATATCGCATCCACTGCTCATCACAGAGTAGAAAATATGCCATCACACCAATTACATCGTTGGAGCATTTTTCTCTTTTTCTATTCCATATTCCTTTTAGCTGCCAATACTGGCATGGTATTGAAGAGGAGGAGAAGGCACATACCCTTGGTGGAGACTGCTGGAAAGATTAGCCTAGTGAAATACAGGAATCTTTAGTAGGACAAACTTCAAACTAGGAATTGTGGAAACCTGTGAACCCTCTCATCTGTGCTCATGGGTCGAAAAGGCAATGATCAATCCTTTAGATTTGAAGTAGCTTATCATTAAGTATTTTAAAGTAGGAAATTGAGCAGAGGCTCTTGTGTCAGCTTAAAAGTCTGCTTTCTGCACTGTATTTGTGAGATTAGTTGCACAGTGATGAATAAAGGGGATACTGGGCAGTTTTAAGTCCAGTTTGATTGGTGGCCTTCAATTTACCTCCTTTCATTTCTCTGTCTACCCGTTCTCGTTTCTTTTTTTTTAAATCCTGACTCTTGTCATCTAGATCTAGAGCAGGTGTTTTCAATCTGTGGGTAACAACTCCTTTGGGGGTTCAAGTAACCTTTTCACAGGGGTCACCTAAAACCACCAGAAAACAGGGATATTCACATTACAATTTCTAGTAGTAGCCAAATTACAGTTATGAAGTAGTAACAATAATGTAATGGGTCACCTCCAGATGAGAAACTGTTTTAAAGAGTTGTGGCATTAGGAAGGTTGAGAACCATTGACCTAGACAATCTCATTACTGGTGTCTTACATGGCATTGGAAAATTCATGCACTGCAAAGTCATAGAAAACTGCATCTAATATCTGATTTGTAGTTTTATTGTGTTTTGGGGCCCTTAATGAAGCAGCATGCTCTGCTTCCAATCCAATTTAAATCTGTTAATTTAAGATAAAGTTGTAAATAAAACCACAGAGGTGACACAGAGTTTTCATAGGTTTCTTGTGTATGTGTTAATTGTTTATTGATGTTGTACCAATTAACAACTGCTGAAGCTGAGGATAAATAAGAAAATATCTTACTTAGGAAGAGAGTTACAGAACTCAGAGAAGGGCCACATAGTCAAGAACTGTAACATGGTTACCTTATATAAATCATAGATTAGATTACATCAAAGATTGAATGATATATGAGCAGCTAAACATGCTAGGGAATTTTTTTTTATCAGATTTAGAAGTCTAGGCTCTGGTGGCTACTCAGTCACATACAGACCCATGAGTAGTTGAGGAACTGTTCATGTGAAGTACAGCTCAGTGGTAAGAGATAAACAGTAATCAGAAATGTGTGTAGAAAGCCAGCTGTTGGTCTGCTAAGCTATTTGAAGTGTACAATCTATTCAGTGTTTTCCAATCAGGAGGTTGAGAGTTAAACATGACTTAAAATGTGGACGATATTTTTTTAGTACCTTCATGTTGCTATAATCCAATATGTAATACTGGATAATTTATGAAAGGAATATATTTGCTTCTAGCTGTTTCTGAGACTGAGAAATTTATGATTAGGACATTGGAAAGTTCTGGTGAAGGCTTTTCTCTGATTTTAATATGGTGTCTTAATATCACATTCTTTGAAGTGGAGGGATATTTTGTCTTCACATGGTAGAAGGTAGAAAATGACCTCATCAACTACCTTTGGAAAATCCTCACCATCTAACCGCTTATTTAATCCCACATTTCTCTATAAAATTGTGTTAGGGATTAAGTTCTAACTTGAATTTTGAAATGGACCAATAGTGAAATCAATGTGAAAAAAGCTTAGATTATAATAAAATCATTGGTATTATATAAAATAGGATATAGGTTCTCAATTGTTAGGTTGGAAGATAGATTTATAGCCATCCTGAAGCAAAGATTGTTAGAATTCTTTCTCTCTCTATGGATGTAGTATGTGATAAAATTGTAAATTCTTTCTAAACCATTGTCAGCAAACTTTTCCTTTGAGTGGTCAGATAGTATTTAGTTTGAGCTTTGGGATCCATATGGTCTCCATCACAATGACTTAACTCTGCACTTGTAACATGAAACAAACATGTGGCAGCATGCCAGTGACAGAAAATGTAAACACAAAGATTGCCATAAGTGAATCCATACTATTTTCTTTTGATTATTTCACTTTATGCCTACATAAGATGCAAAACAGAGAGGCAAAACAAAACATATTCCAAGTTTGAATGCCATCTACAAACAGACAGTGCTACAGCCACCGTGAGTGTGTTGTGTTGTTATCTTCTCTTCTATAACACTATTCAGTGTTCCTTATTTTCTGGGCAATAATGTCATAATACTTTATTGGTTTTTAAAATATTATTAACCTATAATAATATTTTAACTGTAAATCATTTTTTCCGCCCTCTACATGAAATTCCTCTATTTTTCATAGAACTCTTGTCCTGTAGATTATCCCCTCCCCCTGACATTTAAGAATTATACTTCTAACACTTCATGACCTTTACTTCTGGACACATTCACTTCCTTTGAAATGACATGGAATTTCTTCTCCTACCCTATAACACAGATAATCAATTTTCCAACCTTATTCACTAAAAACATATTATTTACAATGTGATCATTTCCATATTCATAAGAACTTGATTCTGATTGGTTTCCTTTCCCTAAATTGTCTCTTCTTGGAATATAACATGTTTGCTTTGAAATACTGGATTAATTTGAGGAAAGTGACACACTATTTAATAGTTAGTTTTTGTACCAGGTGATGACAACCTGTTTAAGTTTATTTTTTGGAACCATCTATTTTCAGCAATAGTCTATAATGTCCTCATTTGTGACCGATCATTATTGGTTATAGACTTTTGTCAGTGAGTATATTTTTTCCTTTTCATTGATATTTGAAAAACAATCACTGCAATTGTGTTTTATATTAGGCTTTTTCCTCCTTAACATGTGCCTTGTAAAATTTAAAGTGTCAAGCAGTTCTTGCCCCATTGAATTAGGACATGAGACAGCCAAGAGTTAGACAATAATAAAATCACAATACTAAGAGGTGTTTGCTCAAATGTTCGCAGTATTATCATGAGATGAATTTTGTGTGAGACTCATAAAGAAACCCAGACATATCAGGATAAATGGTACTGTTACTTACTAAATTATTGTTTGTTAAGGCCATAGACTTATTCAATCACATTAATAAAGTGAATCATCTTTTGAGGTCACCTCTTACTCTATTAATCTAACTGAATGTGTATTTGTGTACCTATGTTAATCTCATATACACATGAGGTTACCATTTCTTTTGCAATCTTGTGATGTCTTAAACTTTTCTATAGGGTTGACAGAGCTTTGCTGTTAACGACTTTTCTTTTCCTCTGTTGAGATGTAGCTACAAATTTCCTTGTTCCCCTACCTCTATGAACATGTAATATTACATAGGTCTTTTGTGTGAAGCATGTTGTCCACATCTTAAGCCTATTTGGTTTTATTCTGAATATCTTCACATCTGTTGATGCCTCTCAATTCCCATGAAAGAGATTTCTCACGTTACCGTTCCTCTACCTCCGAAGACCTTACTCCTATGAAGGTACATGTTGTAATATTTTATCCCTTATTGATTTTATTTGGTATTTATGGCTGTCCATTTGCAACCACAATGGAAACTCACTATAACCCTCAATCTCAAGCACTACCAGTATTATTTTTTTTAAACACAAGCTAACTTGTATATGGCATGTTTGTCTTCCTTCTTACATCTCTTGCTTTCCTCTTTTGCTACATATGGTGCCTTGGTCTATTTACTGCTTATAACAGAGAGAAAATTGATTCTAACATCTTTGGAATCTTCAACCAGATTGAATAGTTAGATCTGGAATCTCCATTAAGAACATTTTTCTGTAAACTCCATATATTTTCCATAGAGTAAAATGATATTTTCATTACCTTTTCTTCACACAAAGCAATTGTATGAGTCTCTCTTATTTTGCAACAATATCAAGCATAGGCATTTTGTGAAAACATTTAGAGTAATGGATTTCAGTTATAAAATGCAAAACTTATGTAAACATAGTCATTGAATTTTATTCCTCAATAAATATCACTATATGTCTGATAATAAGGAGACATCTAGTCTGATAGGCAAAAACATTTATATTTTAACATCTTCTTTTATAAAATATTTTTTTCTTTAACAGTGCATAATGTTCTAAAGGCACACACACATATGCACACACATACACACACACATACAAACACACAAATGAGCAGCATTAAAAAGCTTCAGCAGGTTACACAGAACAGTAGTAAAGTATATATTAGGTTATGAATTTGAGATGAAGTCAGGGGACATTGTAGGGAGATAGAGTCATAGAAAAAGTGTACAAAGTATATAAATTCATTTCTCATGGAGAAATTTTTCAAAAACAAGCTTATGAATGTAAAGAGAGTTAATGAATAGAAAAGAGGGCAAGGAGGTATTGCAGGAACCTTCCTGGAACATGCACTCTCACCAATGGAAGTAGAAGTGAAGGGATGTCACTGGGGACTACACCAGGAGAGTTCCTAAAGGCATACATATGAGGTCCAGTTTGCATATAAACATTGTAAACACAGAGTTCTCTTTTCATGTTAATCAATTAAAACGGTATGAGGCAACCTCAAACAAGTCTTTAGAAAGGATGAAGACTCACAGTACAAATGATAGACAATGAAGAACAGTCTGGACTAGACAGGGATCCTGGAGGGATCCATTACTAGGGCCTCTTATAAATGATAATGCTAGCACTTTTATCTGGTCATACACTTTGAACACCTTGTCCAGGTTCATCAGCACTGGGATAGAAGCAATACAACTACAGATAATACAGCAGCAACACCAATCACTTTATGATAGATTCATAAGATGTTATGAGGGTGATTGAGATGGATTGAGATAAAATAAGGTAGAAAAGGAGAGTGGCTAGATATTGGTTTATTGATTTCTTTAATGTGCTGATTGCACTGCTTCTTTCCTAGAATGGCATCTCCTGCTACCTGGCACAGAGTGATCTAGAGCAATAGCTCAACAATGGGTCCCTGTCCTTAACAACCAGATACCTGCCATATATGCTGCTGTAAATTCTCTCTTGATTGTCCATCGAAGTTGTGGGCTTGAAGCATAAAATAGGAGCTCATTCTGGGCCAGGTATTAAGGGCTTTCGGGACCTATCTTGGCTGTAGCTTACCTGTGACATATTTGTCTTCCAATCTTGTTGTCAGAGTCCTCATTCCAGAAAGATTGTGACAACAGAATGGGGGGAGGTGAAGGAGAGTTTAGATGGAGAAAAAGGAGTTGAGAATTGATATAATTATAGTATAATTTACAAAAATAAAATTACTAATAAAAAGAAAATTTTAGATGTAAATATAAGGTCATAATTCATATGTGCTGTGTTTTAAAATACATACACTTATACAACTTATATAGGTAAGACTCTCACCTCATTCTTTTCTCTCACCAGTACTACCAAAGACAAAGAATGAGGCTTTTAAATGAAAATAGGATTTGCTTTGTACAATATTTATGTTCAATTCGCATTTACCCCTGTCAAGTTCATGCCTACAAGGCCTCAAAGACACTTGGTTCAATGTTCACCCTACACTTCACCTGTCAAGAAAATACAAAGGATAGTAAAGTGTGTATCTAATGCAATCATATAAACTATTTTTTAAAAAGATATTCATTAATTAAAATGTACATGTCTAAGGATGAGCAGTTTTTATTCCTGTTAATATTCAAATTAAATACAAACCAAATACAAATAATGTACCTTTGGGCGCTTGAAAGTGTTACAGCAGGCAGCATGTGACAGAAGTAGTCCACTTTTGACCCACTACTTGGTAGGTTTTAGCTTATCTCTGACTGTACTGCTTAACTAAAGAGCATTGTCCTTCCATAGCACTTACTTGTATTTGTATAGGATTGCTTTGTGTAGCAAATATGATTATGTTAAAAATTAACATAGGATGCTACATAAAGATGGTAATGTCATTGTTTGGCATAGCACAATGTGCCCAGATAGAAAAAATTTTGCTACTTGTGAATCAATAGATTAGAAATCAATATTTTGCTATTGATAGGAAAGAGTACCAGGATTTACTTGAAGAGTGCTCCTCAACCCTCATCCCAGACAGAACCCTAATATAGAAGTGATTGAAAAGAACTTTGAGGTTCTAGTGTCCAGGGGTGTGATCAAGAGATGCTCACTCAGTCAGAATCCCAGGGATGGTCTTATTGTATTAAACACCTTGTAATAACACATGTGGTAATCCACACTCTTGATAACAACTAAGATCTTGGCTCACTGTGTGTCTGTTTTCTTGTTTTCATTTGTGGAGCATAAGTACGTATTTTCTAGACTCCTCCCAAAATGTTAAATATTTACATAAACATTTAATATTCAAAAATCATTATGCTTAATCTATATACACCAAGAAAACTTCACCTGTTTCTCTGTTATGTTCTGTTCTACATGTACTTTATACTTAAGGTAACTAGTAAGATTTCAATGCATACTATCAAACCTGTAAAAGAATCAAGTACCGACAAAAATATATTCATATAGTTTTATGCCAAAATGCTTTTAAAAATCTGTACATGTATCTCCCTTTTTAAAATAAGGTTGTAAGAAAAAATTCCAATAAAAAGTTTTAAAATAAAAGAAATTAAAGAGCAAATAAACTATCAAGATGAGAATAATAATTATAGTTCATAAAAGACACTAAGAAAGGATGAAATTTTGGACTTTAAATAGCCCAGATAATTTTGAGATATTTGAAAATACAGTGAAGTAATACAAATAATCTTATGCTCACACACACACACACACACACACACACATATACACACATATATACACACACACATAAATGTTCATATACAAGCACATGTATAGGCATGCATACACCCACTCTCACCTAATCTCAAGCGCATGTACCACTTGTCTTCATGTGCACCAACACATGGGAGCAAATATGTGCCAACATATGCACACGCATGTGTGCACATACACACATATACATGCATGTGCACATACACATCCAAACACACACACAATTTTGAAACTGAGATAGAAAATAAAAACATAGAAACATAAGTTAAAAAATGTAAATATATGGCCATGCAGTATAACTTCTAAAAGAGAAAATCTAAAACAATAGAAGCTAATTTTCCTGGAAGGCTTACTGAGATGCAAAGTAGAAAGCCATTAGTAACTGGGTTGTGGTTCCTTTTGTGTTAGACATCACTGTTAAACTTGTAACCAGTTCTATTTCAGCCTGAACTATCTCCTCTATTAGTTTGTGTACTTTTTAAGATCAAGATTGGTGTTTCTGTTCATTAATGTGAGCTGTTAAGACCTGTTTATTAACACACATTCTCTGCACATTCTTAACTGATTAGGAGCACTCTGGCTTACTATGAAGATTTTAGGTTCTGGTATTTTTAAAGTATATAATTTGAATATTTAAACTTCAATTTAATAGTTATACTCTTGCCATTGACTTTTTGTCCAGCATCTCTGAGATTTGTTACCTTTTTCTATAATATTAGGAGAGGATAGCATTTTCTGTCATCAATGGGAGGAGGGGTTTTTGGTCCAGCAAAGGCTCGTTTTCCCAGTGTAGGGGAATGCCAAGATGCTGAGGTGGGAGAGGGTTGGTGGGAGAGAGAGCACCTTTATGGAGGCAATAGAAGGGGAAGGAAGAAAGAAACTGGGGAAAGGAGAATAACATCTGAAATGTAAATACAGACAATATCCAATAAATTTTTTAAAAGGACAATAATTATTAATATAAGATTTCTGAAATTCTGAATAAAAGGACATGAACCAAGTAATAAGATTCTAAGAGGGATTGGATACTTTTTCTTATTGTTATATGACATTTCTTTTGAAATAGTACAACTAAACCAGCAAAGAGACAGCAATTACAGCTAATAAACTATTGCATTCGATTCATTGGGCTTTCATGACTGCTTCTACAGTTTCTAAGATTAACTTGCCACTTGTTCTAATATTACTGCTGCAGCAGCAAGCAGCATAAAAAGATGTGGCACTTCAGAAGAAATGTAGAACTTCAGAAATCGCAGTCTAATAAGAAGTCCTCCTCAGTAAGCAATATAGAATAGAGACTAAAATGAATTTGCAATTGAATGTGGACAAGAGCATTCAGCTCTACATTGGTGTTGTGATATATATGAATGGAGAATGAATGGGGTCAGGCTTGAATGCAGTTTGATAATGCTGCTACTTCAATTTGGGATGTCACAGAATAGATATCCCCTGAATAGAGATGCTCCTGACTAAGGCTAATAGAAACAGATTTATTTTAATTCAGTGTTTAATGCAGAGCTGATACCTGACAAGATCTAGTTAATAACCTTATGAAACTTGATGGATGGCTTATAGAAGGGACAAGACCTATCTTAGTAGTGCTGTTTAAATAAAGTGTAGCAAGTGTATGCACACACACACACACATATTCAGATACATACTGATACATACACATACATAAATGTACATGTATACATAATTATGTGCTTCAGATAACTCCTTTTCAGATAACCTTTTTCATGTTTCTTTAAAAATGAATGCAGAAATCCATAACTGCTCAAGGTTCTGGGAATAAACGACTGTTAAATGCTCAGTCCTAATCATACTGTCTGGACAATCCCTTCCAATGCCCAGACACATTCCAAAAGATAATACAAAGACTGTAAGAGCCTAATGGTGAAGAGATATGGACTGTTATCATCTAATGGGTCTTACATAATCACTGCAATCATGGAGGAATAAAACCTATGGTTCCATGCACAGAGAATGCACCTGGGCACTCAATTTAGGCACAGATGAAGAGCATGACATAGGGTCCTGCCTTTTTTAAGGAGCTTTACCATTATAATTAGATTATTTGAAAGAGGGAATTATTCTTTTTAATGATCTAGCCAATGGTGAGTTGCTCATGCTACCATGGTTAGCTCCATACCCACACCCACAAAGAAAAACCTGGTTAAACTCAATAGATTAAAAAAGAATATCAAATTGTATGGAGATGAATTGACAGCGGTGAGAAAGGAATAAGAAAGGGTGAAGGGTGGGTATGATGAGAATTCATTACACACATGTAGAAAAGTAGTGGAAGAATAAATTTATTTAAGTAAATAAACCATTTCACATAATCCCAGGATAAAGGATCAATGGAACTGTTTTCTTTATTTTCTTTCCTTCTGCATTATATTTTAGACTGTATTTCTTATTTATTTCTATTTTTTATTTCTATATCAATGGCCTAATAGGACAAATCCTGAATTCTTTCTCATGGAGGATCTATATTAGACAAATACATCTCTCGATGGCTTCTGTTCTATAAAGAAGTAGAACATTAGCATCTTTGATCCCATGGGTGTCAACATGGGTGTGATAATCATAATGAAGAATAGGAACAAAGTGGAAACTAAGGGTATAACAATTGGTCCCAGAATTTAGACTTGATTACCGGTCAAAACAAGTCAACATGCTTTCATTTTTATTTTTTCAACATTTTTTTTAAATGATCCAAGACTGTATTTTGGAAAGAGAACTGGGTGTTTAATGCAAATACAAAATTCATACAGAAAAAAAAATGTCTTTGCTACTGATTTAAAACCAACTCATGGCATTTTTAGAGTTGGTGTTGTTAATTAATTTGTTTGTTTTATATCTCACAGGCTTTTTCTGAACTTCCACCATCTTCCCTATAGGTCTTTTGCTTATATTGTGGTACCCATTTTTGTGTCTTTATGCGCTTTCTGTGTGTGCATTTATGTCTCTACATTTATGTGTTACTTATGGTTTTTCTTTGGCTCTGCTGCTTGTTTCTTTGCTTGCTTGCTTTGTCCTATTCAGGTTTGGTGTTAGTTTTTATTGTGTTTTTCTCTTGGTTTAAATTAGATGGTCATTGTTTCTAATTATAGAGAATAATAAAGCATATAGGTTTTGGTGGGTGGGGAGGTGGAAAGAATCTGGAAGAAGCTGGGTTAAGGAAAACTTAAAAGGTGCTTGGTGCTATTCTTAAAGCAATGGTTCAAATAAAATATATACTTGAAATATGTTTAAATACAAATTCAGTAAATTAAAAATTAATGATTGTGTATTTAAACAAAGTATTAACTATGCTAGATTACTTAAAATGTAGAAATAATTTAAGAAAATACAGGGAATAAATAAACCCATGTTAAAATATATTATGAAATATATAGTTCTTTGAGTTATAAGTAGTTTATAATAGAACTAATTATATTCTTTTACTCAAGAAGCAACCACAAAGACATTAAGAGCCCTGATTAAATTTAAAGAGATAACAATGACAGCATGAACTGTTTATTTTTACAACTTTATTTAAAATATCTTATGACTATATTCAAAGTATAATTCAAAGCTTAAAACCTGATTTATTTGATGCATCTGTATCTCACAAAGAGGTGTAAAAATTATGTGTCCCACCTGTGGTTATACTGCTTGTAATTGAGTCTAGATTTGTTTCAACTAGATATCAAACAAACATAAACAAGATTTATTGTGATATCAGTTGAAATTTGTCTAGCATTTTAAAGTGATTAATCAGATACCTGACTCTAAAGAAACCAGTAAAGATAAAACAATTTATATGAATTACATTTAAGGATAAAACACAGAAATAGTTGACAATACTATGTCACCATGTATATTATTACTTGAAGTTCCCTGGGGAATTCTAGAAAATAGTTCAAACTTACAAAATATTGAATTCACATAACTAAAATGCTTTTTTCATTTGTATGCTCCATGTTTCTAAAAAATATATTTCTAATCATTAATAGTTAAATACATTCAAACAATATATTCAAATTATCTATGTCTAAACAATGGGAAGGTAGGAGAATTAATGTCAAACACTATTGAGTATTCTTTCATAAAGGCTAAATGTTGTATCACAAAAGCAACACAACTCTTGTAGTGGCAAATGGAAGTTAATTCCATGATCATGTAAATTCCACTTGTCAGTGGATGCAGTGAGACTCTCTTCAGCATACAGGCATAAATGTTTGTAGTTATTCCAGCCTCTGGTAGTCTCTGTCACTTCAAAATATGCCTTTTAAGGACAACTTAGGTGTCACTGTCTAGTAAAATAATGGGATGGAGAGAAGTACAGAGTAACAGAAACGTATTTAAAAACCAGAATAGTAGTATGTTGAGCCAGTCTGAAAGTACCCAATAGACTTAGTGAAATCACTAACTCTCTCTTCCAAGGAAAGAAGATGTAGCAACTTATGCTCCTAGGATGAAATAGAAATGAGCTTTATTGAACACAAAGTAATTGCTAGCATACAATTGTAACACTACCTGTGAGTAAGTAAACAAGTTGCTCAAGTTAACTAACTCGGAGTTCTATTCTATTAAAACAAAGTCATATTTTCCCTATATGTCAAAAATGCTGATTGCACAGTCTAAAGTAGTACTTTTAATTATGCACCAAATTTTTTCATTATTATCAGTAATCTGTCATCTATTTCAAGAGCAGCACATTGCAAGAGAACAAAAACCAAAATAGTGCAGGACGGTATGATGTTAAAAGATTTCATTGCATATAGTGACTGTGAACCTGGGGTCAGTAGTGAGAGTATGCATTGAGGCTAGGTCCCTTGCCAAGCTTCAGTAGGTAGTAGACAGTGTATATAAATGTACATGTTGAGGATTGCATATAGATTAATAATCATGTCCAGTTAGCCACTTTATATTAATTACTGACAAGAAATCAGAAGTCTAAATTATAAAAGGGGAGCAATTGATATGTTTCAGGATAACTGGGGTTAATGGAAATCTTTGAAAAGTAAAGTTATGTTGTATCTATCAGAGCCAAATTTCTGATGAAATATTGTTTGCAAATACCTTCTTTTTCAACTCCATTTGACACTTTTGTAAATTGATATAATGTGTAAGGATAAGATATCAAAGGCTAATGGAGATTTTTGCTCTATTTTTCACAGTGATTTTTTTTTTATTATATTTAGTTAAAATTTAGGACCCAAATTGTTACTCAACAAAAACAATGGTGTGAGTAATACAGGTTGTCAGGAATCTAATCACTTCTAATGTGAAAAGATGTAAGCTAGCTAGGCTGAGAGATCTTGGCATGCTTGCATCTCAACTCAAGAACACCATGGCCATTTTGGCAGAGAGAGCTGATAATGTGTTAAATTGAGCTCTGTGAATGACTTCTTCATCAGAAGTTGTCATGTCACTGGTCCTCAACTCTAAAGCTTACATGCCTAAGATAGGATAAAAGAGCCGGCTAAAGTGGACACTTGAAGTCCCTACAACATCTGGGTGCTAATTAAGGAAGAGATATCAAGATCTAATTGGGTTAAGGAGAGAGGAAATGAGCAGTTTCATGGCAAGCTAACAGCTAGCATCCTGGCAACAAAATAGCCATGTCCTCAGCCAAAGGCTCAGGACTCAAATCTGAATCATGCAAATGCACAGGATAAGCAGCACCCTTTCCAGTGCAAGATTTTTGTTTACTTGAACTAAATCAAATCACTTATATGATTCCTGCATTTTTTAGTATCAGAGCAAATATAGAGGTGTACTTAAACAGCCTAAAACACACATCTCTTCTCTTAAGAAGTGAACAATATTATGGCTATAAAGAAAAGCATTCAAATTCTGAAATACTTGGATGTGAATACATGTTTAATGAAGTGAGAAAAAAAAGATGTAAGAAGCAAGGGAAATAAATAAGCATAAAATACTTTAAAATGTCCAAGAATCAGGGAAATGGTAGGGTTTCCAAGAGGTGGGAAGAATATCTTAAGTTAGGCCTTGGAACTGGCTGAACATCAGGAAAGATTGAGAGTCCTGTGACATTAGACAAGCACTGTGTATTGTGGCTTCAATATAGGAATGGATGTGGCATGCTTCACTGAGGAACTGATTTGAAACCTCTGGTTCCATTTTTAAGGATATTTTCTTATATATTTAGAGGAACCTCTTCAAATAATTTTCTTGTGTGTGTGTGTGTGTGTGTGTGTGTGTGTGTGTGTGTGTGTCTAATAAATATTTCTTTCACCTTACTTTTTCCTTTCTCTTTTAGGTATATATTAGCAGATACCCAGTATAATACCTCTTCCCTCTACCTTTACTAAATCAGATATGTGTGTTTGTGTATATAACTGATATATCTCATATACTATATATTACATATTTATTTCATATATTTTATATAAGATAAACTTCATTTTGAGTGCATCAGGACAGGTTAGAACCTATGTAGAGATTTTTATGAATCTCACAGAAATTAAAGCACAGCAAATGAGGTAGTTTCCCATGTATCTAAGCACTTACTACCAAACCTCAAACACAGTCATGTGTCCAGAAATAAACAAATGCAAGAAGTACATTCGCTAAGACTCCACAATAAATTGATTTACTAGAGGAAAAATGAGTTTCAGAAGTGTCTAGGAGCCAGGGAGTCTATACAAATGTAAGCAACCTGAATTTTGTTAGTAAGAAACTATAATTTCTTTCAGGTCTTGAAAGCTGCAACTTGTAGCTTTATACTCTACTGTGAGCCAGAATGCTTGAACATGAACATAAATCTTGAGTTTGCCTGAGGAGAAAGCAATATCTAAAACTTACTGAGGTGCTGTAGGAACCAAATTGTGCTCCAAGTAGCCATCTGCCCTGGTTTGCATCTTACAATTCACAAGATTTCATTACAACAAATCTTACCAGGAGGCAATTATTCCTATTTTCTTGGTACATGAATTCCCTGATGCCGGAGCAAGGCTCAGATACTCCAGCAAATGTTTCAAGCACTTCTCAGACTGAGACCCAGTGTGACATATTTCAACAAGATATGAATCCAGACACACACAGATTGAGAAATATTCCTTACAAGTGTAAATAAATATAAAGATATGTTGCTTTTTCTTTCCTGACAGGAAGTAATATTTGATTCATATGTTTAATATGCTTTGCCTTTTACAAGGAAAGTAACACCACAAAAAATTTAAAACATGTTTCTTATATATAGGAACTAAGATCAGAGGGTGAAATGCTGACAGGGTGCTTAGGGATTATTCAAGGAAGATTGGCTGAGTTGAAAACCCTATGTGTTTAGAGGTTTGGAAGAATGATAAAACAAGATGAAGAAAGAGAGGCCATGGTCCTTTCTGTGGACCATATAATTCCCCAGGTGGCAAAACACATGCAATACTGGAGATTTAGCTACAATTCAGTCTTGTGCCTAGGACAGACTGCTCTGATGGATGGGATATTTTGAAAGCCTGGCTGATATCCTTTGTTTGGCCTCTTACAAGGACAAAATTTTATTCTTGACTTCCATTGGTGTATGGTTTACAGCATCCTGCTGTTGTTTTTATCTCCAACCCACTATACTTTATGATTTTCAATGCCAGATGTCCCTTGTTTGTACATGTGGGGTGTATTCTGTCAAGTGATGTGCTCAGAAATTTAGTTTGAAAAACAAGGACAAATTTTCAATATCTAGAGCTGTTGGCTGTGAGGAGCTGGCGTCACTTGCTAGAATGGAATCTAAGAGACAACAGGTTATGTCATAATTCATGAGATTAACAGATGATATCATCATTCATGAGATAACAGGTGACATCTACATTCATTGGCAGGTAGCATTTTTATTTCATAAAAGGAACAGCCTTACTGTCTCATTCTCTTAAAATATGTTTACCTTCTTAAAGGAAGTCTTGATAAGTCTTTGTTTCTTTTATGAATGAGTTGTTTAGGAAGAAATTTTATACTCTGCGAAAAATTGTGCTGGAATAAAATATTTAAAAATTAAAAATTGATTTATTTTCTTTTTATTTTAATTATTTTATTTATTTGCATTCCAGTGTTACCTTACTTTTTGGTCCCCTCTCCCACAGTTCTACATCCATTTCTCCTCCCTCTTCCAAGAAGGTGGTTGCCCCACACCAGGATTTCCTTTTCTTTGCTGCCTCAAGTCTCTCAAGGATAAGTACATCTTCTCCCACTGAGGCTAGACCTGGCAGACTTTTGCTGGGGCCTCAGACAGCCACTGTATGCCTCAGGCTGGTGGCTCAGTCTTTGTGAGCTCCTTGGTGTCTGGGTTAATTATGACTGCTGGTTTTCCTATAGGGTTGTTCTCCCTTTCAGCTTCTTCAATCTTTTCTCTAATTCAGGCATAGCGGTACCTGACTTCAGTCCAGTGGTTAGGTGTATCTGCCTCACTCTTAGACATCTCCTGGTAGGTCCTTTCAGAGGACAGTCATGCCAGGCTCCAGTCTTTAAGCACATCATAGCATAGAAGTGTCAGGTCTTGGTTCCCCCACAATAAGATGGATCCCATGATGGGCCCATGAGGACCACCTTTTCTTCTCCATTTTGTCCCTGCAGTTCTTTTTGTCAGGAACAATTCTACACCACAAATTTTAAACGTGTGTTAGTAACCCTGTCTACAGCAGGTGGACTCTTCAAATGCCTTCTCCCCAAAGTTGGGCGATGACCATCATTGAGTTCTGAGAGTCTCTTACCTCCCTTGTCTCTGGTACTTTCTCGAGCTGCCCCCCTCCCACTATCTGAGGTTGTTTATTTCTATTCATTCTCTTGGCCCTGTAGGGCTTCTCTCCTGTCCACCCCTCATACCTGATCCTGTTTCCCCTTTTACCTCCCCCTTCCCTCTCCCACTGACTCTATCCCTCCCTCTTTCTCCTATGATAATTTCTTCCTTCTTCTAAGTGGGGTTGAAGCATCCTCACAAGGGCCTTTCTGCTTGATATGCTTCCTAAGGACTGTGGGTAGTATATTAGGTATTCTTTACTTTTTGGCTAAATATTCACTTATTAGTGAGTACATACCATGCTTGTCCTTTTGGGTCAGAGTTATCTTACTTTGTATGCTATTTTCTAGTTCCATCTATTTGCAAAATTCATGATGTCCATTGTGTAAATGAACCATTTTTTTTTTTGTATCCATTCTTTAGTTGAGGAACATCTGGGTTGTTTCCAGCTTCTAGCTATTACAAATTAGGCTGCTATGAACATGGTGGAACACATGCCCTTTATGGTATGGTAGAGAGTCTTTAGGGTATATGCCCAAGAGTGTTAGAGTTGGGTCTTCAGGTAGAACTATTTCCAGTTTTCTGAAGAATCATATAGATTGATTTCCACAGTGGTTGAACAAGTTTGCAATCCCACCAGCAATGGAGGAGTGTTATAATTCTTCTCCATCCTTGCCAGCATATGCAGTCACTTAAGTTTTTTTTATTTTAGCCATTCTAAATGGTGTGAGGTGGAATCTCAGGGTCATTATCAGGTTCAAAGGAAGAAAATATGAAGCTTCCAAACTGCAAAGATATGTCTACTCTTTCCCATTGAGAACCACACAAGAGCATAGAAATACAGACCTCTGCAAAGGATTGGTGGTCTTTTTCTTAAAGGAACACATAAAAATTAAGTAGATTAGTAAGCCTGTCGACTTGAGCATAGTAATGAATCCCCAATAATAGTTGGAAAATAGTGGGAAAATTTATAAGTTAATATGTTTGTCTGTGTTTCCACAAAACTTTTTCCGTAAACCTTTAAAATGAAAGCTCGTACAATTTTCCAAATTATACTTCTTAATCTTGTTTTTATTTCCTTCAGACCTTAAAAAATACAATAGGTATATCCATAATATATGGCCACATGAAAATATAAACTTGAACAATTATTTATATATTACCAATATAATTTTTAATTCTCAGAAGCCTCCATTGATACCTTCATTAATATCCTGGTTAATGTCTTGTCTGTGAACTAATTGTTGTTTTAAAGCAAAAGAATGCATCAGAACATTTACCTTTGTTGAGCAACATAATGTTCTTTCATATATATATAATGCTATCTGAATGTATATTCTAATTAATTACTAATATATACGGGATATGGTGTTTTGCTTGCTAATGAAAGAATAATTTTATGTGTCGTGATATCCTATATGGCTTGAAATAGTGCTAGTCAGTATGTGCTCATGTGATCATATCAATGATATGAATAATCATACCAAGTACACATTTATATCCTAAATAGTGTGCAGGGGTAAAGGAGCAACATAATTAGATATTTATCTTTTTAGTTGCTGTATGTCTCTTTCTGGTATATTTCAGTTGAAGGCTGATAGCTTGAGTCTCTGTATTAATTTTTTTTTCTGTGTATGTGAATACCTATATTTTTACCTCTCCAAAATATAGAATGAATATGTACTCAGTTGATCTTTATGCGATCTCAAAGTAAAGAAGTTTTTTATTCTTATTCATTTAAAATGCCTCCGAGCTCCTATGTACTTTGTTTAGTATGTACTAAATTACTCAGCTGTACAGCTCAGAAACTTGGGAATCATCCTTGCTTTCTCCATTTCTTTTTCCTTTTTCTCCCTATCACCATTCAGCTGTCATGAGAAAATTTCCATCAGTTTCCTACTTAAGTATATTATTCACCTTCATTTTCTGCCATCAGCACAGCTCCTCTCTCATCTCTCCCTTTCATGGCAGTGGTCATCATCACATCATCAAAATGGTTTTGATTGTTGTCTTAATGAAAATTTGACAACATCATTCTTAGTGAGGGTGTTGTTTGTTTTGCTTTTTTGTTTGCTTTTTATAATTTCATGGGATGTGTATGTGGCTTTGGGTAAAGTACTTAAATATTCTCACATAGCTTTGTATTAATCCTTGAGACACATACACAAACACACAAACATACAAACACACAAACATACAAACACACAAACACACCAACACACAAACACAGAGTGGGGTGGGGGAGGGACAGAGACAGAAACAGACAGACAGAAAAAGATGAAGATAGAGCAAAAACAAGGCCTACGAAATTTCTTGGTCTTTAGATGGAGATTTCATATTTAATTGTCTTTCCAGGCCTTGCTTGGTCAGGTCATGACTACTCCTCCAACTTCTTAGTACCTACACCCTTGATTCTAAGGACAATATTGTTCAATCAATTCAGACTGAGTTCCAGTATTATTTTTGTAGTTGTATGCCTAGACTTACTTTAAATGAGTTTGCTCATAGAATATCTCCTTCCCCTTAGAATGTATACATCTTGTATGTATGTTAGAATCTTAAAGGTTTTGCATTTTACTGTGTGTAGTCTCTTGCATAACACATGAATGAGCATTTCACATAACAGCTTAGTGGATGACCAGCTCTGTTAATAATAGAGTAAGAATCATTCTGCGTATGACTTAGCATATTGTGTTAGCATATCCCTTTGAATTCATATATTCTTAATATAATTTCTGTGGCTATTGACAATAAACAAAGACTGTGAAAAGATATAGAGTCCTATCTACCAGGAAAACTGATTGACAAATAGTTCATTTCTTCTTGCTTTTATGCTTCCAATTTTACAACCAGGGAAGACTCAGAGTTAGACATCACATCTCTATTCAGGCCTACCTTGTGATGCTAAATAAGAATTTGTTAATATTGTGAAAAGGCACTCTTACTATGTCCACATACAATCTCATGACATGATCAAGAGAAAATTATTATGAGTATAATGAAGATTTTGAGTTGCATATCCAAAATGCTAGTGTGAGAATTTGTACAAATAGTTTCCACATACATCCCTTGAGCCACCAGTTTCCTCTTTTTCACATCTACAAAAATGCTATGAATTTCCTTGCTCATATTAGTAAAGGATAGGGCTACACTCAATGGAGACATATCTGGTTTGCCCTGAGAACTAACAACCAGATACACATGAACTCCAACACTGATCCTGGGAAAGCATTTCATCACACTGCATCCAGAGCCCATGGTATATGTAATATAATCATAAGGACAGAATTAATTAGGCTTCCAATTAGAATAGAAATGTTGGGGAATATGGTAGTAGTTGAGCCAGGAGGCTAAGCTGAGAGCAGATGGATTCTCTACTGTTCCAAAATAGCTTATCTACCACCAACACTTTCCAAATTGGTTTTCTTTGCTTTTTTGCCAACCCTTTGCAGTCACAATGAGAAAATTCAGAAGCCATACAGTGTATTTGAGTACCATACTTTCCTAATTTTCTATATGATTCATACATACAACTAAAGAATAATACGATGGCTCTCAGTTGGCAGAGAGTACAAACTGGAATTGTGAGATGCTAATATTATTATACTCTTTCTAGGTTGCTTAAAAATCATGTGACTTTCACTTAGAACTGGTGGCTCCCTTTAAACGAGAAGGCTATCCTTCAAAATAAAGAAGGGTCTTATGTCATATCCATTATCATCCTGCTTTTGGAGAGGAAAGGAGCAGCTAGCACCCTGTTCAATTCAGTTGCATTTAAAAAGAGACATTGTCCAACAACACTGAATTCTGTACATGTAGCCTAAGATATTTATTTTGACATTTACATTGAAGATGATGTTTTATCCTACATTGTGAATAGAATATTTAAAGTTGTCTCTTGTCCATTTCTGCCTTAAACATGTCAGGAATTAAAAAAAAAGGATAGAGGAGAAAAAATGGCCAACATGTTTTTTGTCAATAATGAAAATATAACCAGAAAGGCAATCCAGTGCTAAATAAAAACCTTTAGTATGAATAATGTTTTATCAGAAAACTCATGTTTGGCTTAGTTTTTTTTTTAATTCACACTAAGCTGGTGGTATGAGGGATATGAGACATTAAAAAAGGATGCACATATAGAAAGATCCTTGGGACGTGCCATGTACTGCAGCAATTGTGAGGATGCCACTTGGGAGAGAAGGTGTCCCCTCCTTTTTCTTATTCCAGCTGTAATTCTGCAATGAATTAAATTGAAAGAAAGGGAAATTATTTCTTCTCTTTAAGCAGAAAATGTCATGGAAATGTCAGAGTTCTTTGTGTGATCACATATCTCTTCAAAGTTGGTAGGTGCAAACCACTGAAACACTATATTGAAAAACATAATTTCAGAGTAAAGGCACCATTTCCAAGAGAATAGGCCTCAGAAGCTTTGGAATTACTCAAGGGTATATGGTGTGCCATGGCCAGTTAATTTTATGAATAGTCTTTAGCTTCTGATGTATTTGACTAATTTATGTCACTTACTTTCTTCCCTGTCCTCAGGTCACATTCTTGGAGTGCTATTTTCAACTCTAAACATCTCTACATTTAAACATACTTGAAATTCTCTTTTCAGGGTTCAAATTTTAGGATTACTCCCTTTGAAAAGGACATGTTTAGATGTGATATGGGATGAATAAGGCATCTTGTCATGGTATAAAGTTTTCTCTAGCTTTAGGCAGAGATGATATATCTTGAAAATCATCATCTCATACTTTAAAGATTCTATGCCAGTATCTTGTAGAAACCAGAGTACAGTTATATTAATTCCCTTATCTAAGAATATTTCTTCATAGCACCTCAAGATAAAAATTATTCTCTTTATAACAGGATGATGGGTAATTGGGAGGAATTGTGGAAGATACCTTAAAGTGAGATGGGACAATATTTACAGAACTTTTTTCCTATATGTAACCTCAGTGGTCTTGAATTAACCAATGACATGTTTGGTATAAAGGGAATAGAAAGAATATCAATTATAAGAATTAATACACAGATATTTAATATTGATTCAATCCAACACTGCAGGCCATTCAAGAACATTTTATCTTTCAAACAGTTAATACTGTGGTAGAAAACACTAATGCATTACCATACAGTTCAAAACACTGATAGATAAAATGCTAGATCAGCTGTGAAAGAAGTGTTATTTTACTTTTAGTATGTTGGAAGCTAAAAGAATTATAGATGGAAGGCAGGTGAGTGTAGAAGTAAATAATGTGATTATACAATTAGAAGCAAGAAAACACTAGGCTAATTTTTGGAGGCCTAAAGACTTCTGCCATGTAAGACATATAATCTCAAGAAAGAATGGAATTGAGCAAATATTGAGTTATGTGCTTTAAATACTAGGGTGAGGTAATGCATTTGCTGTGGGCAGGGATTGGGCTGAAAATCAGAACAAGTGAATGCAAAGCTCAGGCTTAGGTTCTATCCTGGTAAATCTGCAACTAGAAGGTAATGTAGCTTAAAGACCCAGAGACAACACTAAGATCTAACACTATAGAATACTGACCTTGAAGGTATTCATTCTTGATAGTCTTATATTATTGTTAACTGAACAGGTAAAATGATCCATGGAAAGAAGAAATAGGACTATAAAATGTTTCATTAAATTTTTAATATGTTGATAGCTCAAGGAAGGGATTAAGACTTACATAATCTTAGATTAAACATGAACAGTGCCAGACAGAGGTAAAAGTCCATCTGAGACAAGATAAGCAAATTCAAACATTCTAGCTCTTGTAGTTTGTATTTTTACTTACTCTATATTTTGAAATTTTCATCATAAAGCTTTATCTACTTTTTTGTACACACTTTTCAGTCAAAAGTCCCAATTAATTGGGAGATTCTATTTAATATAGTCCATGGATTTATGAAATTGGAAATAAGATCGACTCCATGTACTTTGTGATCTTACCCATATATTACATATATTTATAAAAAACATTTGATATATATGCATTTATATATACACATATATGCTTATATTAAATATAATACATAAATATATATTATATAATAATTTTAACTTATAAAATACACATAGTGAAGGTGTGACCTCAGTACAGTAAGAAAATTAATGTTAATTGCTAAACGTGGTAAATGGGTCTCTTGCATGTTTGTGAGCAACCATTGTGATTACATTAATCGGTGTGGGAAGACCCATCACAGAATAGGCAAGACCGTTTCCTAGGCATGGAGTCCTGGGTCGTACAATGTAAGAAGGGGATGTCCCTAGCTTGCCTCACTCCTTGCTGCCTTCTGAAGGCAGTTATAATGAAAACAGCTACAGATGGCTCTTGCTGCCTTGACCCCCGACTTGAAGAATGATGTGAGAATGTAAAGGAAGTAGTTAGTTGCCTAAGCACTTCCACACACTACAGCTATAATCCTTTTTGTATTAACGGTGGAAAAAAAAAGCACAAATTTATTTTGTGCCCTACTTAATTTAAAATTGAGGATTCACTCTTACTAAAGCCTTTAGCAGATACAACACTTGGTCTTTTTTTGTAGATATTTGTTAATCAGAAACATTCATGTTTTTCACTTTGAATAATCACTTTATAGCCTCTCTCTTCCCTGGCCACACTAGGGAACCTTAACTGTATACAATACAACAGTTCATCTGCTAACCATGGAGACTACTAAGGGACAGAGACTGACTCTTCAAAAGAAACTCCACTTTAAAGTGATTCACATCTTCAGCTGGCTGGTGTGGGACGGATAACTCAGAGTGCCATAGCTTTGAATCATTTAAGTTATTTCTTTTGGGATTTCTCATTTAGTATTTTCTGTAGTGTTGACTGCAGGGTAAACTAAATTCTCAGGAATCAAAAGCACAGATAAGGGTTGAAAGCACATCTGTAGATATCAAATTTTCTTAAGATTTTCTTCTGATTCAGTGTTGAGAGGAAAGGGCTTCCTTCCTTGATTTTATTGTGCTTTGTTTTCTTATGTATGATCTTACTTAAAAAATACTCTTGAGAAGAGGGAGGTTTTTTATTTTTTCATGATAAGTAGTGCAGTTTGTCAACGAACCATGAAAGGAAGTTTAGCTGGTTCACTCTTTTAGGTATTTCCCCATCACAAGATTTAATAGACAGCCTGCCAGATGAACTTAGCGTCTTTTCTCACTTTATCTGTTTCTATGTGCCCTAAGGCTTGGCTCAAAGGTATAACCGTGAGACATTTAATTTTATAGAGGCTAAACTACACAGTATTAGATGATAAATTACAGGGAAATAATCTCAGTTGCCATGTTAAATATAATATTATACAAATATTTTATATTAGAGATTTTTTATCATGAAAGTAGCAACCTCTGTATTACAGTAAATGAGCATATGAATGTCATTACCGCCTTTATTCCTATTAAAAAGGATGTCTCCTTTATCTCTATTAAATGCTTCAACAGAAGAAACTCAACAGTCTCCCTTGTGACTTCTGTGCATATCAGCTCTGGTTTGTTGGTTCCCATACCACAGTCTTGGCCTTTATGAGCAGGGCTGAGATGGTGTAGTTTAGAGCACTTGCTGTTTCATGACCTATTTCATGGATGAAGGCATTGTTTCTTAGCAGTGTCTTTTCCAGGTTTAATAGAAACTCTGATCCTCTCTCATTTTTTTGAAGATCTCCTGGATATGTAGAGGTGACGGTAATGATCATTAAGCTCCTCACTGGTCACTATGGATACCTCATTAGTCACTATAGAGACCCTTCTGTTCACTTAACTTTGCGAACTGCACACCATCACCTTCAACCACAGCTCCCGTGACAAAGCTTGTGCTCCCCTCATTGCCTTGTTTCTAGTAAGTTCTGGCCTAAGCTTTAGCCCCTCCTTTGTCATAAAAGGGTTGGATGTCTAGGACCAGCCCACCTCTCATTCTACTCTAACCCTAACCCTGTGCTCCTATAATAGAGTCTCTACCCCAGGTGGTGATTTATTCTCAACACCTAATTGCTTTTGCTTCTTTTGTAGAACCCCCTGAAACTTTCTTTTTCAGTCTCTGCTCCTATTACTCACTTGCCTGTCTTTAACTCTAAACATATGCCACTGTATTTTTCACACCACCTTTGCCATTGAATGCCCACTGAAATCATATATTGAAGCATATATAAAACTCCCACTGCCTGTGAGGCAGAACAAAAAAGACCTTCAGAAACCTGGATGTGGAGTTAAATTACTACTTCCAAAACAGAATTTCAAGTGCAACTGGAAGAGTCCTTGTCGCATGGATATAAAAAGCTGAAAATCCCATTTCTTTTCAAGTTTCCCAATTAGTTAAATGGCAAAGGCATGTCAAGAGCTATCTTTTAAATGGTGGTCCAGTATGCTCTAGGAAAACCCAGGATTTGGAGAATCAATCTATTTCTGGTTCATATCTGATGTCGTTTTATGACTTGAGGCAGAATTTTCACCACTCAAACACTTTTTCTCTCTGAAGTGAGGAGATTTCAGAATTAGGATCAAAGTTTCCAGCTCCAACAGTCTTATTAATTGGAGCAGGAAAAGGGGACACATCACTAGCTGCCAGTGGTGGCTTGTTGAAACTTTTCAAATTGCTACAGAAGAGAGTTTACTGAGAGAGTTTTCAAGCTTTGGGTTCACTAGCTAAAGAAGCATGCTGTTAAATCAGCCCACTCTCAATATTGGATACTAAAACAGTGCTTCAGCAAAATTTCTGCCCATCTCCTTCGGGCTCCCAATAGAAGTAAACTGTCATGGTCCTTCAGTAAAATTCTCTTCTCATTTTTTTTTCACCTGATGAGTTTTATTTTTACACTTATTTTGGTTTTATGCCTCCTACCTTTATTTGATCTTCTGAATTATTGTTTGGCCGATTAAGTTAAATGAGGCATAGTCATGTTTGCCTTATGTCTCCTTGCAGTGTTTTCCAAAAAGAAACAAATACCTGCAAGACAGGACTTCAAACTTTACAAAATAAAGCCATTGCTTTTTGAACTATAATAAGGAACTGCAAGAAAGATGTTTTAGACAGGAAATGTGCATTACCTTATTCTTAATGATCTCTGATTTTAAATTTAAAAGTAACTTTTTGTAACCACTGGCAATGTCCCCAGAACCACTGTTTCTCTCCGAGAACTGTTCCCGGCACTGTGGGCTATAAGTCTGAGTCAGTGCTATGGAAACAGACACTGGAGCTGGAGACCATTGTGCTGACCTACCTTTCGACTTCCTTCTTATGGGTGAGGTTTATAGGTCATGGCTAGTACCTGCCAAAGCTACTGTCTTACTTTTAGAGTCGATGTTAAACACTGCTGCTGTTTTTGTGTAAGTTGGTTAATGTGTTTAGACACCACTGGGGTCCAAATACTGGAAATCCAGCAAACTGAATTAATCGATTTTCCTCTAACAAGGTTGTCCCGTAGAAGTGAATACTGGCACACCACACTATAAGCTGCTTACAACTTAAATAACACACTGGTGATGAACTTAGCTTTGAAAGGGGAATTAGAACTCTGTGGCTCAAGAATACCAAAGGGAGCAGGGACAAGGACCTGAGGCAGAGTCTGAGTCTCCAGAGGGCTCATTAGCCGAAAATTAAGTGAGGAAGTCCTGCCCCACTCCCTGTTTTTCAACTTATAATGGCTTATTCATTTACAGTGAATTCCTTCAGAAGCACTCCGATGTGCGTTCTGTGCTTTGGTGTTTGACCAAAGGAAGTGGGTCTGCAACTGGAGCTGGGGTAGCATTCTCACCAACAGAATTCATAGGCATCCTCTGTTCATCTCTGGAGGAGAAAGGGCCTTTCTCACACTCTGGCGTTCGAACCTGAGGTCTCTGGGTTTTCCGTGGCTATTTATTACCAACAGGACACAATTCAAAGTGTGAACTTAGATATTTACAGGTCTGTTTGCTTTAGGCCAAAGATATTCTGAAGCTGATAATTATGGTAGCTGAAGTTTTCTCCCACCTTTCATTCAAGAGGGACCTGTGTACCCAGTGATGTAGCCAGGGCTACAGTGAATTGATAGGACCATAGAAAACAGTTATACTTTTTTATTAATAAGGTTTCAGTCCTTGACATAGCACTTTCCATGAAGACAAAATATTAAAAGAGAATTTTAATTGAAACATAACTTGATAATAATAGTAAACCAATTCCAAAACCAAAACCAAAACCTGTCTAGAAGTATGTGCATATGTTATGTAATTCTACTTTCAACATGGTTAAGAATCCCAAAATTTCTCTAAGAAAATGGACTGAGTTATAGAAAAAATAACTATCTTCTATTTGAACATAGGTGCTCAACATCTAGAGCAAAGAGAAGATGCTCTAGAATAGGTACATGAATATAAAATGTTTATTAAGGGATTATGTGTGATTATTAAAACCTTATTTCTGAAGTGGTATCCGATGGTAGGTTTGGTAGGCAGAGTTGTGTCAAAGAATTTCCATAATTAGCATAATGTTAGGTGAGATCCATGCTACTTAGTTGTAACTAAAAAAAGAAAAGGAGAATTTGCATGTATATTGAATTTATGCTGAAGTGCATCTGTGTATGTTTACCACACAGCTCTTTATATAACAAGAAAGGGAAATTCAGATTATAAAGGAAACTTGTCTTCCCCCTTTAAAAATTACATCTTCCTTTCCATTGAAATAATAGGAGCCTTAGTATCAGGATAATGGTTGCAGACACATTCTCTTTAAATATCTACACCTGGGAGAGGCTGGGGTTTGATATTTGCAGTATTAGAAGAGCTTCCTTCTTAATCATTTTATTTGTTTGGGTGAATAAGAGACTAAAGAATTTAAATTGTCCTTTTATACATTTATTTGTTATACCCTTTCAAAACAGCCAACTCTCAGCCATGTTGCCTTGTGTGGTTTAATCTCATTACACAGTTCTCTGTGACTAAAGCCTTAAACTAACAGCTCATAATGGGATTACATGGGCTTGCTCATTTTCTGCAGTTTTTCCAAACAAGGTTACTCAAGGATAATTCTCTGTCCTGCTTCTTTTGTTATTGTATTTGTCTATCTTAAAGTGTTTTCCCCAAAGTTTTTGTATCACCTTCTTTTCCTTCTAATATTTATTTTAAGATTTTTAAATTAAAATTCTCTTTTTTTTTCTCCCTTCCTCTTCTTCCACCCTTCCTCCCCTTCTTTCTCTAGAAAGCTTGTCATAACTTCAGGAAGAATTTCAGCACATTAATCTGCAATGCACATGTGTGTACAGAACATGCAGGAAAAAGATTTATGATAAGAAAACCAAATAAGGTTTCTTTAGAACCTCAGCTGTTGTGGGTAAAAGAAATATATTAATGTCATACTCTTCAAACAAGCAATGGATTAAACTTCATAGATACCTGAAAGTTTCTTCTGTAACAAAAGTAATTTAACATATATGTAGACAGTAAAGAAGACAGACACATGAGAGTCTTCAATTGAGCATTAGTTAGAGATACTTCTCTTCACAATATTCATCCTCCTAAACAAAGAGTAATTCATCACAACCCTGCATTATGCAATTAAAATTTTATATGTAAATTACCTAATATAAATGCCCAAGTATAAGTTAATTCTTCTTTCACAAACACCTCCTGGAGCATCATATTTGTCATTGTGCAGTTTAGTTGAGATGAAAAAGACTCATCACCTTCCAGTTGTGTTGAGAAATGGCTTGAGTTTCAAATGATTTATAATGAAGATTATGGACATTTACTTGTGGAAAATGTTTTGGTATATATATATAAGTTTGCCTATACACGTGATGAGCTAAAGCATGGAGTACAACCACTCCACCCATCCTGAGAGTCTTCAGTATGTACAGAATGAGTGTTCATGGTTTTCGCTTTTGTTTTTTTCTCTCTAGTTATTTCAAACAATCTAACATGAGGTAGAAATGCCTTGTAGGCTTTGAAAGTCTAGGGGAAAATTAAATTTCAAGTCTGTTTTACTAGAAGAATAATCTTGTTTTAGGCAACATTATTATGTGAAAAGTAAACTATAAAATCTAATTTATGACCTGCTTAGAGATTATGTCACCACTTAGAGACCTTGTCACTTCATGGTCACCATTGCTCTTCTCATTAGAGTTCACTAGCTGTCTTCTTCCTGCCCTAGTTGACTTTTATTTTTCATGAAACACTGTTGTGAATACTTTTGAGAATCAGAAGCTAACTAACAGTTTCAGAATTATTACAATAGCATCTGTGGTCTGAGACTAAATTATAGGTTTACTGATTGTTGGCTTGAGAATGGGAGAACATTAGAGCAAGAAAAAACATTAATGCTAGTGTTGTAAGACAGAGTTTTGGAAAATTCATTCTAATTGATTAATAAACTCCCCTGATGCACTCCTTTTGTGAAGTTTTGGCTGTGCTGATTGGATCAGAACCTGTGATATCCAATGCAGAGTAGATATAGATTCAATACCATGACTTGGGTAAGATGGACTCATATAATAAAGAAATATGGAGCATAGACATAATACATGGGTTCAGAGACAGAGTGATAGGCATGTGGTGCCTTTGTATAAATCCAAACTTGGGAGAAGAGAATCTTTTCTGAATTATTTAGATGTTGGTGTACAAGCATGCTATGGTTGCTAGACTGATAGATTAGAGCGCTCATGTTGTCACTCAAGAACTATGGAATTGCCTCTGTGCCTTGTATCCATGGTCTTTCATTTGCTTTCTTTATAACTGAATCTGTGTCTGCCATTATGAAAGTCAGTTTTAAAAACCACAATTCCCAGACCCACTTTATCCAACAATTCCTGAAATGCCTACTCTCCTTTTCATATTTCACCAATTTCTTTTTCTCGACACCACCTGCATACAAAGCAATTTGGTATCATTCAGTACAAAGTAAATAAAGAGCTAAACATACTCACTTTACTCCCAGCAAAGCATCTTGAGAGAGCCTTCACTATATTTTGCATTGACTCATTTCCCATCCACTCCCTGAAACTCCCTTTATGACCTTTATCACTGCTTAATCAAAGTGCTTACTCTGGGAACCATCAGTTATAATGTGAGGTACAACCTAATGCCAATCTTCAAGTCACCTCTTGCCTCATAGCCTAGCAACCCCTAATGCACCAGTCACATTCTCTTTGGAAATCTTCCTTCACTGCAGCCCTCCTGACTCTCAGTTCATCTTCTTTTCCTACCCCAATATGTGCAGATCCTTTCTTTTTATCATAGGGAGGTCATTTCTCTACATAGAACTCCTAAAGGCTTTCTGTGAATACATTTCATTCTGTTCAGATTGCTACTTTCCAAATATTAACTCCTAGAATCTCAAGAATTCCCATCAGCATCAGCATATTACAAGTTGTCTAGAACTAGTAACTATTGACAAACAGCATACTTCTCTTCATCCTGTCCATTTTCCTAGCATTCTTGAAAGTATCCAATTCCATACTGGACTTTTCCATGTAGATGCCTAATGAAAATTCTAAACTCTGATCATAGTACTATGATTTTGTTAATATTTATCGTAAGAAAGTGCTAGAAGGAGAACATGAGGGTTTGATTATAACCAATTATCTCTCCCATAACTGGGCATGCCCAGTTGAAAAGAACATTTTCCTTCTTTCTCCAGATATGAAGTAGTTGAAAAAATCAACATCATTGTTTTGTTCTTGACCATTTTGGTTGTTGTATAGAAAATGGGTTGGAAATTCCAGAATGAGATGAAATCAAGAAGAGAGGGGAAGGGTAGCTAGAGAGACAGAAACAGGCAGACAGACAGAAACAGAGAGACACAGAAAGAAAGCAGTTGGTATTACAATATTTTTGGAAAATGATTATCAGATTAGACATGAAGGTACAGAAAGATATTATACTTGAAATTCAATTTGAATTGAATGAGAAAAGAGAGTGAAACATGTGTGTGTGTGTGTGAGTGTGTGTGTCTGTGTGTGTTTATGTATGTATATGTATATAATTCCACATAGGCCTCAGATTTTTTTAATTGCAGAAGTAACTAGTATTATTTCCATAACCATAGTTCATTTGAACTCTTCATATTTGTACTATAGAGAAAAATACTTTTTAAATCCAGTAAAAGAAAACAAAGAAACAAACAGCCTCAAACCATTCGCAACTTCAAGTAGGACCAGGATAAAGCACATTTACAACTATTTTGGGGATAAAATGGTGTGCTCCATAAACAGTTGTCAGATTTTCAGTCGCCCCTGATTCCTGGCTTTGAAGGCATGGTTTGATAGTGTACCTTATAACAAGATGCTACCAGTAACCCCACACTATCTGTGTTCACTTTGATCAGAAACAAGCATCATGGATAAGTCCCTCCCTGGTTTTTGTGAAAGGCTTTTGTGCCTTTAGAAACCTTGTTGAAGACACATGGTCTATTCAGGCTCTCTAGCCTTCTTCTTAGTGCTTATTCTGTTCTGTATAATCTGGATACTCAGTCTACCAAGGCAGCTGATGGGCTGATATAACTTTTGTAGAAATTTTTCCTTTAACTTTTCCACTACTCATTCTCTGTCTCCATGTCTGAAATTCCATCAGCTACAGCAAGGGTTCCCTTCCCATCTTTTCTTTTGCTCTGAATGCTTTCTAAAATGGAGTGACCTTACAGAGTTCTTTTTCTCCCAGAGAGCAGAATCTTCAGAACACTATGCCTTGTACTAATGAAATATTTAGCATTCTTAGAAACTTTCATTTAGAATGAAATTCCCCAAATACAGTTGAGGCCATTTGCAACCCAGTCATTCACAAGAGGATTTCCATCCAATTTCCCTGTAAGCAAAATATTATTTTAAGTACATCAGTGTTTCTGTGGCCATATTCAGATAGAAACTGTATCTCCACAAAGTAAAGAACTACAAAGAACTACCCATTAATAAGCTTAACTTTATTTCTTATGTAACCTTCCATGGAGTCATTGCATCAACAGCTATGGTTGTGAAGACCAACTGCAGCTGTTCTCCATGACTCTTAAATGATCATACCCTACTCTTGCTTTCCACTCTCCCCTTTCTGCAAAGAATTTTCAAAGTCTTGTGAGAACTGTGGTCTACAGGAGGTAGATGTGATCATGGCAGGTGGCAGAGTTTGCAAAGAGAAGAGGAAGAAGAATCATCCAATGTTTCCCATTTTCTGGACTGGCAAGTGACCTTGTTTTTGAGAGAGCTGCCTGACTCTGGGTCAATGTCATTCCATGAGGCTCTGCTCCTGAAGCTTCAACATTAACCTGAAATAAAAATGCTTGTTCTGCACAATGACAGCCATGCTTGGCTGCCCAATATCTGGGTAAGGATTTGCTCCTCTCTCTAAACTTTTAATTGTATCTAAGAATAATTAAGTTTAATTCTCTATAAGTGCAATGTAGACTATGTGACTAAAAGACAGAAGATAGAGAAGAAAATTTATCTGTTCGTCTTGACAATTAGACTGTCTTTTCACAAACAGGGAAAAGCTGTTTCAATCAATCTTTATAGCGCTTCCACAGCAGACCAACAATCAATACACCAATGAGCCAGACTTAATGTCATGTGATAGTGTCTTCTTCCAGCTTTGTATTTAAAATCATGGCCCTCTCATTTGTTGTATAGCTCTTTATTTTAAAAATGAACAAAGAATCTAAACCATTACATTTCTATGGTATGGCTTCACAAACTTAGACAGGTATCTTGATTTTGTTGACCCTCAATTTTCACTTTTGTAAAATTGGCTAATAATAGGGTCAATATAAATTTTGGGATGATGATAATTAAAAGATGAAGCACAGTTCCAAAAATGCAAAGTAATGCCACACAGTGCCAACAAAATGCAGAGCTGGTTGGCTGAATCATACTAAAGGTGGTATTTATTGACTTTTGGATAGATTTTTGGGAAGGAGAGACTTGTGCATATAAATATTGGAGGAAAAATGCAATTCTCCCTGCTTAGCTAATCCTTAGTGTATCTTTAGAAAGAACCAGCAAGAGGCTAGGGCCTGCCCAGGGATGATGACATTGCTGGAAGTCACACTGCAGCATGGCTCTTGTGATTATCTGGAGCAGACCACTGTATACATCATAAGTCAGCCCCATTTTGGCTTTTAAAATGCCAGTGTTACAAAATGTTCCAAAGACTCTTCTTAGAGATAGACTCTTGCCAATATTTCAAAAACATAGCAGTGGAGAAGTGTCTGAAATATAGTAGCAGTTTTCTAAATTTGGGGACATTACTTCAAAATGCTGTCCCTATTTGATTATTTTACTATGATTTTTGTATTGCATTGGATTTCAGGGTCTGATCATACCAAGAGCTTCCTTCACCCTCTACCTCCTTGGCATTTATGGCTACCTATATTCATCAAATACTGGAAAGCTCAACATTCCACACAGGTTTGTCTTATGAAGAATGAGTGATAACAAAATAACTGAATTAGTTTTAGTAGTACAACTTTCTACCTGCTGTTCAATGTTTTTATTGTGTGGGTATTATTTAATTGTACATTATATACTCCCAATGCTAAAATGATAACCACAGGGTATATAAGTGAAGCAAAGAGAGCAAAGGAATAAAAGAAAAGGCTTAGGGGGAGGATGTAAATGCACATAAAACTGGCTCATTTGATAAGAGGATTCCAAAATTAACAGGTTCTAGAGAAGGGCATCACAGTTTCCAGCCAGTGGCTCTACCTTGGCACTCAGACAGATAATCTTGAATTGCATTGTGCTGTTCTTTCTGATACTTAGCCTTACTAATTTAAGGAATCGTAGGACAGGAAAACTGTTAATTGTAATTTGGACCCAGCTCTCTCCCTATTCTAACAAATTGATTTCTGTCCAATTTCCGTAAAACAAGAAAGCCCCTCTGTCTTGGTGTGCCAGGCTTATATGTGATATTTGGACTGGGGCTATGTTTTAGTAATTTTTCTCACATGTCACACTGGGTTGAAATATAAGTATGTTGGGTTACTTGTTTTTTCAACTCAATGCAAATTGTTTTATGCTTTGAATTTTGCTGATCTTCTCACCTCAATTGGGAAATTGTCTGACTATATTGGTTAGCCAGAAGAAGGACTCACTGAGGTCAAGTGCATTTTAGGTTCTTATAAAATTGAGCTCAGTCATGCTGCTTTTAAAATAAGTCTTCTGACAACAAAAATGGTGCTAAAGAAAGTGGAAACTACTCTAGCATTTAGCCTTCTCTATATCAAGGAAGCTTTCTCTTATTACAAAACCTTTCAGGAGGATACAACTTCCCATAACATCTCCTGATAACTTCTTATAACATCTCCTAAGTAACTTCCATTCATCATCAGTGTCAGCTTCATTGTGTCTTCAGATACATTAGTTTCAGTCTGTAGTGGTCATTATTAAATCTGGTGAGAGAGCAGTGTGACTTTAAGAACTTATTTCCCTCTGTAAGTTCATAAGTATGAGGATGATGTTACAAGCCATGTCTGTCTTTTAACACTATATTTTGAAGTTCTAAGAAAATAAGGACAGTCTCCATTTTTGTTCATTAGATCCTCAGTAGAAATTGTCAACAATTTGTTTGAATGAATGAATCTAAAGTACTTGTGCTAAGCATTATTTCATGGGGGTAAATGAGGAAACAAGGGGATACTGGTCCTCCATAAAGTGAAAGAGGACATTTCAACTTTGTTCTGTAGGGCCTTTTAATGGCAGATACTCCTTAAAAGTTTATTCTGATTGCTTTTCATTGCTTACAGGTAACTGAAACTTAATGAAAGGCCTTTCAGTACTGGTCAGTTCCTCCTCTCAGCGCTTCCAGTATCTGTGGACTGCACTTGTGTAGGTCCTTAGACAATGCAAGCTAATTATTCTACCGGGTAGAGATAACCTCAGCCCCAAAACATAAGGCCCTTTTGAACTCTCCCAAGTTACAAATACATGAGATGCTCAGCCTTCATCCCAGTATAAGGTTCTAAGGATTTGGACTTTGGCATCCTACGAAGACACTCTGCTACTAACTAGAAACACTTAGAACTGTTATCTTCAATGCCAGGATTCTCTGAATTCTAGACATGAGGAGAGGATTCTGCGATAGCCCCTCTTTCTTTTTCTCCCTGCTAAAGATAGGCAGAAATATGTTTTTTAATATTGTTGTTACTTGATTTTGTTACATGTTTTTGGAGGCTGCTTGGCTTTTTTTCTATATTGTCTATACTTCTAGAAGTAACAGATTGATTGCACTTCTTGCAACTATGTTTAATGGTCTCCAAGTTTAGTGGTCTCCTTTGCCCTTTTCAATTCTAAAGTTTAACTGAGATGGATTTAAGTTTCACTCCCAGGAATCATTTCTGCACTGTGACATTTTCTTTATCTCTAATCAAGATTTTTCTTGAATATTATTCTAACATCTTAAATAGCTGGAAGTTGGTATTCATTTTTATCCTTATACCTAAATGTATAAAATGAAAAATACTGTGGATGTAGGGATCAAAACTCATATTTTATTTTAAGTTTTCTGTAGCTGGTATTTAAGCATATATTTTCCAGCTTGCCCTGTTTGGGGATCATCAGCAGTAGGATGCGTTCATTCTGGTTATTGCAAATACCTTCTGTTCCCTATTCCTTTAAGGCATGGCTAGCACCAGTAGGCGTGAAGATGAATAACATGGCAACAAGAAGAAATGCAATACTTGAAATATTCAAGTTCTCCCTTCTTGCTATGGAGATGCCAGTGTTTAAGTCTTAGCTTTGAATAAAAGTTACCAAGTTGATTGTCAAACTAAATAGCTGTAAAAGCTCAGTTCAGCCCATGCCATTTTACATACCTTAAAACATTTATTTGTAAAATGATGGAGTCTATTCAGAGAAATCACAATGCCAGCAAGCCCAAGAGACAGGAGTTCCCTGTGGTGTTTTAGAAATCTTACTTCATCTGCAACAATATTTACTAGTTTTACTGTAAAATCTTAGCTTCCAGAGAGAGCCCCACTCTTGATTTCAGCAAGTGCCTCATGTGAATTTAGAATGACCTATTCCATCTAACAATACAGCACCGGCATCAAAAGCACACATGTCAGTTGGGAGAGAAGGTGTGACTACCAGGCAGCTCACAATGGGCAGCTCTGTTATAGGGCACTTAGGGAGATCAGAACGTGAGAATGAGACATAGAAGAGACTTCATTAGTGCTAGCTTAACCCGGGCTTGCAGATGTACTTCTCTGTCACACGATAAATGGACTATACACATGTGGCTTATAACAGTTCTACTGTGATAACAGGCAAGGCTGTGACAACTCTTGTCTTCGCATGCCATCTGTGGAGATGAAATTATGCTATACAGGAATCCTATTATTTGGGTTTTTGTTTGTTTGCTGTTTTGTGTTTGCTTTTGTTTTTGATGTTTTTTGTTTTTGTAATTTTTTTTTTGGAAGAGACCATTAGTTTGGCATAAAAATCTCATTAAGTACCTTCTTTAATTGTTGGTGATGACCATAAGATTGCAGGTGAAATCTGAGCAGTGAATGCGCTTCCAGGCCACAAATACCATTGGTTGTTCACTCTTTGCTCTGGGTGTCTCCGTAGCAATATATTTTAATTGGTTAGACACTTTTAAAGCATGTTACCGTTTGCCAAACACCTTTTTTTGGCAGGCATCTGTAACGGAGTCTAATGCATTATGCATATTATTTTCACAGTATTTCATTGTATTAGCACATGTAGTATTTGTATGGAATATTTGTAAATTCATTACCAAGGTATTATCATATTAATGACTGCGGTTAAAAAGTATTAGTAAAATATTAATATTCATAGACACTGTACATTACATGAAGTGAGAATAACATAATTTAAATTCCAGAACAAAATTAGCATGCATATGTGAAAAATCACTTATAGAAGTATGCAGGGTACGTGAAAAAAAAAGACTGAATTACTTTGATGTTTTTCTATGAAAACTGTATGTTCAACTTTGAATTATAATGGCAATCACCATCAAAGATTAAATGATAATGAGATGCTGATTTTGTTCAACAGAATAAATGACTGGTAGAGAGTTTGAAATTTTATTTGTTATGTCTGAATATATTAATGCATTAATTTATAATAATTTTATACTCTAATCTGCTGAATTATTCTTTTATTTGTACAATTTTATACCAACTTACATACTTGTATGTCTAACTACTTGTCTATATGCACACAATATCTGTGCAAGTACACAAGGAAGTCAGGTCAGTGATTGTGTCTGATGCTATGGAACTGGGGTTAAAGGCTCTTATGCACTTACTAATACGATTCCTGAGAATCGAACATTGTCCCTTTTGACAGAGCAGTGCTGGTTGCTCTGTACCACAGACCCATCGCTCTAGCACCTAAACTATACTTTCTTATTTCTCCTCATCCTTGGACAGTGCTTAAGTCTTTCATCTCTGGTCGATCAGAAGAAAAGAAATAAAATGCCATGATATAATTTGATCATGTTACCTGTCTTAGCTGAAGCTACACAAGGAATTGCACTGCAGTGAGGAGTGATTCAGCTCTATTGAGAATCTCATGTTATTCCTTTTACTGTTTCTCCCATGAGGGATCCAGGGAAATTCATAAGGGATTAGTTTCTCTTTTCACTATTTTTTTTTATTATTTCCTTGGGATTCTAGAACCTTGATTTGTCTCTAATTTAATGAATAATGCTTTGAGTACTCTGCCTTTTAGAAACTGTTTCAAAATACAGTACCTTCTCACTGTTAGAAATATTTTGACTATTATTCTTTTCTCAGGATTTGATTTAGGTAACTCCTCTGTCCATTAAACTACAAGAATCTGTTCAAGTATAAGTTTGGGATGAATCACAACAGTCCTTTGAAGCAAAGCAATTTGTTCTCATTGCTACTTTTATAAAAGTGAACAACCATAACTCAACATAGCATTTGCTTTACAATGTGTGCTATACAGCACTTACTGGATAAATTCCATTTCCTTTCAAAAATATAAATCCATAAACATCTATCCATATATAAGTAGATAGAAGTTAACAGCACCCTCTGTGTTGCATACTATAAAACTAAATTAAATTAGAAAAACAATAACTTAAGTTAGAACCAACATATTTAAACAATATGACTCCTTTTTTAACATATAAATGAGTTGTCCACATTTTTCAACAGTATAAAAATTATATCCTCATCCCATCTCTTTTGTAGTTTTGTCCAGTGGGTATTTTTCTTCTGTATTTTTACAGAGTGCTTCCTTCTTGACAAATATTTGATTCTGAATATGAGCATAATGAATAACCACGTTGTCTTGTTTCTCCTGGTTACTGGACTAATTCTTGGCTAGACTCAATTTCCCTATGTACAAAGACCACTGAAGGCTTAAGGTTCTTTTCTCTCAACACCCCAAACTAATATACTGGGTACAAAGAGGCCATTTGGCAAACAATTTTTTCCTTTTGTTCTCAATTTTTTAACTTTAAAAAAATGTATGAATTTTAACAATGTTTTTTACAAAACCCTTCTCTCAAAACTATTTTTCTTTGAGAAAAAAGATGGGAAAAAGTTGAGAACTAAAAATGACAGATTAGACACATGTATGACTCTAGTCTATGCTTGTTTTCCTGCAGAGGTTGAAATGGGGTCATATCCTTTAGATTTCACATACATGCCCTTTCCCTGACCAAGAAATCTCTGAGTGTTTAAAAACTTGTGGAAGAACCTTCCTGCCAGGATGCAAGATTTTTCTCTTTTACCTTTGTTCATTCTATGTGCCCAAAGAAAAATAAAATGAATTTTGAGACCCTGGGTGTACAAAAGAAAGGCATATAATGAAAATATGATTTGTAGGAAAATATAATACTTTGGTTTTATAACATATTTTTGATCAGATTTGAAGGCATGGAAGAAGTCCATTAAAGAAATAATGCCCACTAACATGGGATGAGCATTCCCAGGAAATCATTTGTGCAAGACTGTGTGTAACAAGGGCAGTTTGTGTTGGTCTTGATTCTGCTAGGACAATATGCCTGTTGCGTGGGTGAGTAGCTGTGTATGCCCCTGCCTCAGTCTATTGGGCTGCTGCAGTATTAATTGCCAGAGCTGCATGTACATGTAAAAGCAGTGAACTTGTTAAGGAGCAAAATCGATTGAGAAGTAAACGTGAATATTGACAGAATTGGGCTAAGAGCTTTGGGGAACAGTGATACTTCTTGCATTGACATGTTGTGCAGTGGCTTATTTATGTAAGAGGCAACTTTTAAAAAAATATTATTTTCTATTTTTATTTTATTTTGTTTGTTCTTAAAGGAGTTTAGAAAGTGTTCTTTTATCCTTTGCTTTCTTTGTTGAGGCATTTTTTTCACACTGATTTCATTTGCTATGAACTGTCTTGAGATATTTTATCTAATGTCTATCTGTTGCTGTTTCCGATGGAATCCTGAGTTGATCAGACTTTGGCTTAAATTCAAACGTGCATCAGTGTGTTCAGGCTCTGAGTCTAAGTAGTTTATTTAGGCATTAAAACTGAAAATGCAAATGTCTTTCGCTTCTTGGAAAAAAATCATTTTTTTCCTAAAGGGACATGGTGTGTTCTAGGGTATGTTTTATTCCCTTAGTATTTATTTTGCTTTTGTTAGAAAAAAATCACTCCTTAATAAAGGTCCATTATATTGAGAAGAGCAAACTATAAAGTCTCTTTGTTCTTTAAAACATGATGATCTTATTGTATATTTTTGTTTCTTAAACTAACAACAGCAAAAATTATAGAACACAGTGGATAAAAAAGTCATTGGGCTGAAGGATGTCTCAACGGGAAGACAGCTTTACTTTTCCTTCTTTCAAAGGGAAAATGGCCATATTCCCAGGGCATTGTGAACACAATAAACTGTGAAGGCAGAAGGAGATTGGCTTCTGACTTGAATTTCTCTCTTCAATGCACACTGTTAGACACAGAGTAGAGAGTTCAGTGGTATCTTACAAATAGTTGTACCTAAGAAAGATTGACCTCAGTTTACCAATTGGACACAGCACCCTGAAACCCTGAAATCGCAATACTCAATATATAACATACTTACTTGTTAGTAAAAATCTTTCATTTCTACACGTTTTATGCTCTAATGTACTTTACCTCAGAAGCTATGTGCTTATAGTATGGTTATCCTTTCACATGTTCAAAACCCATACAAGAAAGGGGGAAAGAGGCTCTGCTTTTATAGATGGGGCAGGAAAAGAGATTTTGGGTTGGATATAGAGTTGGACTTAGAATTAGATCTGGAAATAATATGCAGGTATCCATTTATGCTTCCTGATGTTGGACATGTTCCACATTTTCTCAGTCTTATGTCCCGTTTGGTCACATGATAGTAATTCCCCCTGCAACATTATTCTAGTCTTACAGTACCTTTATGAATTAGCCTTGTGATGATGCTGAAGTGACTTTTGATGCTGTTATTCTTTACATTAGTGTCAGTTTAATTTCTATATTTTAAATGTATTCATTTTTAAAACCACATAAAAGAAACCTCTGTTTTTTCTTTTCATAGCACTTGTGATATCAAGAGTGTATGTGTTTACCCACAGTGCTAAGCAGTGCTCCAATTTGTTGGGTATCCAACAGTTGAATTCAATTCTCACACTAGTTACTCAGAATTAACAAGGATCCCACAGGTTAAGAGCTCTGTCTGACAAAGCTTTCCCCTGCTTTAGATGTTAATCACAAACCCAGGCTGACCACTGAAAATCACAATTCCTAAGCCTTCTGTTTTAGTGCTCAATAGTTTGTTGGCCAACCTCCAAAAATTCAAAGAAATATTTCCTTGTGTTTGCCAATATAAATAAAAAATGAAAACATTTTTACAAACATAGATGAAAATCTAGAAGAATATAGACATAGGTTAAAGTCTATTTCCCAAATGCAAGGGTTTCTGTTTCTATGGTGATGGGATGTACTGAGGTCTCATGACATATTTTTGTTTACAAACCAGGCAGCTCCTCAAACTTAGTTGTCTAAACCCTTGCAAGAATAAATAAACAAGATATTCTTTAATAAAAATTAAAAACAATGGGTTACTACATAAGATTATGAAATTACTGGATTGAAACAAAAAGTATTTACATCCTAAGTCTTAATGAAAAAAAGCACAACATAGTCATAGGCACATCAAAATGATAACAAAGGATGCTAGCTTTTCCCAATAATTCATGGGATTAAAAAGAGAAACTAAAGTAAATGAGAGAGAAGAGAGCAATGGGTAAGGGAGAGGGAGGTGTGAAAAGAACATAAAGAGAAAGAAACAAACAAACAAATTTATAAGCCTTGGTCTTCCCTTCTTCCCTTGGTCTCCCTGGAGGAATTAGATGGGATCAATTTTCCAAAATTGTAGACATTTGTTTTTGTTGGTGACCAACTCTATCCAGACCAATCTATCTCTTTTGTTATCATTCACCAAAAGTTATTCTACACTCTTCTGTGAAAATAGTCGTAGGGCTCGATAGGAACCTATTCTGAGCTTGCCATGTACAGGAAGCTGTTATTTTGACTAGGGTAGGAAAACCTTCAACTCTCTATGATGTCTCAGTGTTTTGCTATGGTTGTTTCCTGGCTAATTTCCTTCATCCTCAGCTTTTCAGCCTTTTAGTTTATGCTGCTGTTACTGCTGTTGCTTCGTGCATTTGTGTATGTGTATATGTGTGTGTGTGTGTGTGTGTGTGTGTGTGTGTGTGTGTGTGTGTGTGCAGAGTATCTTTCAACCTACCCAGCTTTTAGGCTGGCTATGCCCAGCTAAGATTAAATTTTCCTGCTCAGGGACTTACTTTGCCTCTCTGCTGTGTTCTTGGTCAACACAGAGGCATATCTAGTTCTGCAGGCAGGCTTCACACAGGTTTCGGGCATAGATATCCTTTCAGTAAGTCTGGAACCTAATGGCAAATATAATAATACACTCCCTGCTTGTTCCATTATTACTACTGAACACCTACTCTGGCAACCGCTTTACATTGCTTCTATTCATTTCCTTCTTTCATCTTCCACAAAAGATTGGGAATGATATAAACTTGCATTAACAAAGTATGTCTTCATGGAAGTATTAGGGTAGAGGGAAAGTAATTCTTGATAAATTTTGTTGTCCTGTTTGTTTTTCAAAGAACTTTTAGAAAAATATTTATTTAGTAAAGACTATTCAGTTGGTTATATAGAGATGAGAATCCTTATGAAAACCTGTATGTTAGGAATGGGAATCACAGAGGACTTCAAGACTGTAAGAAGCTACGTGTGTGTTTGTATGTGTGTGTGTGTGTGTGTGTGTGTGTGTGTGTGTGTGTGTAGGAATGTGTGTATAGGTGTGAACTACCTATGCATGTGCCTATAGAGAGCAGAGGACAATAATATTGTCTTCTGTACTGTTCCCTAAACCTGTATCTTTTCCATTTTAGTGAGCTGAGCTAGCCAGTGAACATATTCAAACCATCAGCACTTGGCGTGTCAATCACGTTGCTGCCCACCTGCATTTTTATGTGTTCTGGTGATTCAGACTCAGATCCTCATGGTTTTGAAACATTTCATAAACTGAACCATCTCCCAGATGCTGGAAATTTTAATTACATGTTGATCTCGGGCATAGGTTTTGAGTTGGGAGGAGGATTGACAAGATGCTCACAGAGAAAACAAAAGCCCTTCCCGGTGGAGGGAATGTGGGAAAAGTTTGAACGCAATAGCAACACAATCCAAACAAACAAAAACAAATGAGACTTAGAGCTCTATGACTTTTCAGCTGAGTACATTGTGGCTCACCTAGATTAAATCCACTGCCCAGGGTCACAAGCCAAAGACAGATTGTGTGTGTGTGTGTGTGTGTGTGTGTGTGTGTGTGTGTGTGTGTGTGTGTGTGTGTGTGTATGTGTTTGTATATATATATATATATGTGTGTGTGTGTGTGTGTGTGTGTGTGTGTGTGTGTGTGTGCTTATCTGTGTATGTGCCTATGGAGACAGAAGGTCAAATGAGGTCAATGACATTGTCATACTTACTCTCACCCTTATCAAACATGGAACCCACAGAAATAACTTTTCTCTGTAAACATTTCATAACAGAGCTGTTGGGCCCTTGATAGATGTCACTCTGTGTATGGAGAATGCTATTGGGTCCTATTTCTGCTAGGGCTGTGCTGAAATTGTACTACCATCAAAGATTCTGCATGAACACATAAGTGAGTCTGAACTGTGTTCTTGGTTGCTGATGTTTCTGGCTTTAACTGGACTTAAAGAAAAAGTAAGAGAATAAACTTGCAAATCAATAACTGCAAGGGCACAAATGAGGTAATTTTTAGAGATGAATCATGTGAACAGTAACTTCAGGAAAACAGGAAAGCAAAGTCCTGGGTGGCTAGGAGACCTCTGACTTGCAATTTTGCTTGCCTTTGCAAGATCTGTGTCCTTAAAAAGAACATTTAAATAGTTGTTCTTGAAGCTGTTTATCTGAATGTTTCTAGTTCTGCATTTAAAAACAAACTTAATGGAGAAGCAGATGTGTTAGGATAAACTTCCAGTCTGTAGAAACAAGTATCATTCCCCAAGTATATTTTTATATATTAGTCAAGATTTTGTTGAGACGTTGTCTTTCCTTCCCCTCCACTCTTCACACATCTTCCTTCCCATCTATCAATTAAAATTTTATTTTATAGATGTTATATTAACGATATTAGTATCTGACCCTTCCAGAGACAAAGCGGAAGGTGTAGAAAGTGATATAAATATCTGCCAGCATATTGGAGTCACCAAAGTAACCACTTTGTAACAATGGGGTATTAATGTAGGGAATTATATCCCACTTTCTCAAAGATACATATTGTTTTTCTCTGGCTTCTATCTTGGCTGTGTCTAGAAAACACTGGAATGTGAATCATAATTGTGGATACAAACCAGTAGGAAGAAAGTCCTAACAGCATTATTAACCTGATAGTAGTAGAGGCCAGCAGTGATATGATTTTCTTAGACACATAGGACAGACAGTAGCCTCTTCAGCATTGTTCTGAGGAGCTAGTCTGAGTGAACTTTCAATGAATATGTGATTATATATCACAGCAGAAGAATATTGATTGATAAAAATACCTCTTGGCCCCGTTAGTCTTTGGCTCTAAAACTTCGGATGTGAGAATCCAATAAAGCTGATAAGGCAAGCCATCATCAGAACACTGTCACTGTGCAGGAGCAAGTAGAGAAAGAAAATTCAATGCTATGATTGTCCAAAAGATGAGAACTGGAACTCGGGAGTACAATCGGCTGTATGAAAATAATGTTTGCTTTAGCATTTAAACAACTTTAAATTGAAAAATATCTGTGAGTTGTATGCATGGGGTATCAACTGATGTGAGAATTAAAGTAATGACATAAATAAATTTGAGTCCAGTTTCCTGCTCTTAGAATGTTCTTGATAAATGATTGTAGCGAGATTCTTAGTAATATCAGTAGTAGAGGTAGTTATCATTGCCATAGGCCTGGCTCGTGCTCAGAGCTGTTTGTTTTCTCCTAGAGTTTGTAATCTCCCTGTTCTATCATATTGAAAATGCATATCTCATTTTGCTCAAAAAACATGAACATAATTCTGAGAACGCGTTACCAATCAGTTTAGAATCAGCAGAGCACATGTGAAAGTAGTATTTTTCCAAATACTAAAATAATGAAGTTACATATTTAAAAGAGTCACAGATATTCAAGGTAGTGAGTGTAACAATTCGTGTGTTGAAGGGGATTCTTGCTGAGGTGAGAATGTGGTATCAGTTTATATGAAGCTGCAGACACATGGTAAACACACTGCATGTTGTTTATCATTTACACTGTAATGTACAATAATCATAAATTTAACAAGATGTGCAGCTGAAATTTATACTGAATATTAGAAGGAGTCACAGTAATTCCTTTTCTCTCTGTCATTTCAATGAAGTAAACGATACTTCCTACTCATTCACGATAAAAATTATTTTTACCAAAATTAAAAAATTCAAGAAATATAAGGACAATATGATAGTATAGTATAATAATTATATAAAACTTTGGTATTATAACTGTATAGTATCTCCAACCAAAGTTAATCTTTGTATTGTTTTCAGTGGTTTCTTATTAAAAATGAAAAGATTTTAAAAAGTGCTAAAGAACCATATAGACCCATCCTGTTTTATCAACTCCATGACTTCCAGTAAACATTAATATTAATTTATAGCTAATATATCTATTAGAAGATTTATTTTATTTTTTCCACATATGCATATATATATATATATACTATTTTATTCTGTTGCTTATTTTTATTTAACGTCATATATTTAAAAGTATACTCGTGTGTATCTAGAATATAACATTCTATCCTATCATATAATAAATACATTTATTTAGCCATTCTCTAAGTACTAAATATGGCCTCAGTGAATATCTTTAAGTAAATCCTCAGAAGGAGGTAGTAATTCCCACAGCATTACACATTGATCCTGGTTCAACACTTAGGTGATAGAAGGGAGCTCATGGACTTCAAGGACCAAGAATGACAAAATACAGGACCACTGTCTTCTCCAGAAATTCAAAGTGGAAAGATTAGAAGGAGAAGGCATCTGGAGAGAGAGAGAGAGAGAGAGAGAGAGACAGAGACAGAGACAGAGACAGAGACAGAGAGGGAGGGAGGGAGGAGGCACAGGCATAAAAAGAGGCAGAGACAGAGACAGAGAAAGACACAGAGATTTTAGTTAGTTTCTTGATTGAGCATGGGTAAAGAATGTGTACTGGAGTAAGAATAACTTATCAGTGGCTACATAACAGCAAATAAAATCCATAGTCTTCCAATGTCTCTATGCAATTATTTCCTTCCAAAAAACTTGGGTCAGATGGTCAATTATACTAGGAAAATGCTAAGGCTTCATTTTAGCTTAATCACTCTTACACCCTTATCTCAATAAATGATTAAATAAATAAATAAATAAATCCTATTTCTAAATAACAGGTTTTACAACTTTGACCAGTGGATACTGGTTTCAGCCGCGGGATGTACAATTCCACATCCACCTCTTCCTTGCGGGTTAAATGGGAGAAGGGGCAGCACAAGACTGCAAATGCTATTCTGCAGCAATAATAGTTCCCACAATGATGTGAGAATGATTCTTGTTGCTTCAAGGATAAGGACAGCTCTTCCCACAGAAGACTCCATTCACCTACTTCATTCACCCCCCTTATTGTTTGCCTCTTGCTGCTATAAATCAAACCACCTGGCCTCAAATCCCCTGTGCATTCCTACACAAAGAGATTTGTCCTGCTGAATGGTAGATCTGAGGTTTGCCTCCTGGCAAATGTGCTGCTTCAGGTGGTTGAATCTGAATTCTTTTCCCCTACCCCAGCTATCCCCTCCACCTTAAAAAAAAAAAAAAAAAAAAGCATCCAACTTTTATTTATGTTCATTTTTAAAGAGAGGAGAGGAAAAGAACCCAGACTCAGAACAGTAAATTAAAGTTCATTCAAGCACAGTTGTTGCTGATGAAAAGCACTGTTCTGCTTGGTTGAAATGAGACGCCAGGGGCTTGTTAAGCCTGCATGTCATGGTTGAACACCAGGAGTCAGGCTCTCTTAAGGGGAGGTGAGACCTATTTTATTTAATGCTTTGACAAATTAATAATTGAGCTGGAGAGCATCTTACTTTTTTTTTTTTTTTTTTTTTTTTTTTTTTTTTTTTTTTGCAAATGGAGAGACCTAAAAGGAACCATTGCCAAACATTTGAGTCTTTCCATAGCTGGATCTATGACCTTGAACAAATGGACCCCTAAGTTGTCACTTAGTTGACTGTTTTTTCTAAACTTTGGATTCAATGATCTGAACATTGTTCGACTTTAACTGTTATTAAAATCCTTCAAATCAGAAAATGACTATTTTTATTTATGCAAGGTTGAAAAAGGCCTCTGTCAGCATATAGGAAATGCAGTAACTTTTTAAAGACATAGGAACTCCTATTGTAAGAAATGTAATGACATGTTTTCCCCAGAAAGAGCTAAATAAAATTATCTAATTTATGCTTTGAAGAAAAAAAATGAAAAGTAAGGAGTTGCAAACATGGAAACATTACATGAAAAAATCATTCTGTAAATGCTTTCAATAATACACTTTTCTCGATTCTGTAAATTACAGTAGGATCTATGTCCCCTGAGATTCTTTAGCTAGTTAGACATTTTTAAATGTTAGGCAGACCACCTTACTGTCTGAACCCTCATCTTAGTTTTCAAATGGATATATTTGATGTGCTATTCTGAATCATTGCCTTTACTTCTGTTACATTGTGTTGCAATCTAACTAGTCAGCGTATTGGAATTAGAGATAGAAACAATGGGATATAATGGTGTCAGAAGCCACATCAACAGAATTAGCCCCACTAATAACAAATTATAAAACAAACAAAAACCACCATGTCCTGTCAGGTGGCTCAGAAGGTTAAGTCTCCTGCCACTCAAGCCTATGGCCTGTGTTCAGTTTCCAGACTCCATGACAGACTGAAAGGACAGACTTCTAAGTGTTTCTCCTCCAAACTCCACATGGGCACTATGACACTTGCATATCTGTACCCATACATACATACATACGTACATACATACATACATACAAGCAAACACAAATAAATACATACATAAATAATAAGTGAATACAAAAATAATGAAAATTAAAATAAACTCAAGTCTACCCCCTGTCCTTCAGTTATGAGGAGACTTTGCATATGAGAAGACTTTTCATAATCAAATGTGATCCTGCTTCAAACAATAATTCTTCCTTCGCCTGGAACTAGAAATTTTCCTCTCTGAACAATGGGAAATCATGTAACATTTGTTTATATGATACTCACGCTATAACATTTTGTTGCCGCAGCTTAATATACTAAGAATATTGACAAAAGAAATTCCATGTATTATATATATTCTATTCAACTGTGACAGGTAGCACATTGTCCATGGAATGCCCTTATAGCACATCATATTATATATTTTACTATACATTATTAAAGAATGCTGCAAAATGTGATATTTAATATTTCGGTCAATTAAATTTTACTAATTAAGTGGTAAGCTATTAAGTTGATATTAAAACATTTGAAGTGGGGTCTATTTATCAGAAAGCTGATTTTAAGATGTCATATCTATAGACAGGTGATTTTCATTCTTGTCTTATGTCTTGTTATCCTGGTGTATAGTATGCAGTACTCACATTCCTCAGTCAGAAATTTCCCAGTCACAGATTCAGGGGAAAAAATTCTAATTATATTTTTCTAACATTTATTTTTAAAATTTTCCTAAGTTAATCAAACTCTGCTTTGGGCCACATATATGATTTATTTTCTCTGCTATGGCACAATATTCCTGACACAAACCAAAACACCACAGTGGATGGACATGTGATAGAAGCTATTCATCACTTAACAGACAGAAAGCCCAGGGTGGGAACAGTACTGCATAGAGGGACAAAAAAAGCCCCAAGACTTGTTATAAGTGAGTGGTTCATGACCTCCTACAGGATCCCACATCTTTCTAGAGCCACCCATCTTTTGCCAGCTCCTGGGAGACAAACAGTTAAAACGTAAGCCCATGGACGATATTCCACCTGCAAACCATCACAATATCCTTCTGGGATCATGTTCTGGATCATTGTGTCCTGGAAAACACAATATTAGGTAACTGAAAATATGGAGAGACAAAGAAATACAGAGTCTTGAGGAATTTTATTGACCTTGATGCTGCTGTCTAGGTAACTCTCATATATGCTATAGGGAATTTCTCTAGCCCATTTCATGACTTTATCTTTTACTTTCCTTGTACAAGTTTCTTCTTCTTTCCTCTTATTCAAATTATACCTGAAACTTAATCCAATATCTAATTTAACTATCCCATGTGAATTGTTCCCCTCTTTGTTTATTAATGTTTACATTCCTTTAATGGGATACTGGTAAGACCAGGATTCACCTACTCATGAGATACAAATGATGGCATGCCAATATTCGATTTCTTCTTTCCATAATACATACTTTCCTTCATTTCTATCACTTCTATATTTGAAGTAATGCACAACTCCTTTCTGTGTAACTAAAAACTATAGAAGCATGATTTATCCAGTTTTCTGGAAAAGGACTCCACATTTCAGTGACAGGACCCACCATGTTCTATTGGTAAACACACCTCTTGTGTTTTCTCAGTCCAGCCACTGAGAAATCTTACTACCATTTGCTATTGTGCTGCTGAGAGAGTTCCCTTGCTGCAGAATTAAAAGTCAGGATAATAAGGCTGGGGAAGTCGCAGGGTCTGTACAGTATTTGCCATGAGGACCCACATTCTATACTCTATACCACATGAAGGTTGGACGTGTTGTGTGCTTGAGATACAGCACTGGTGAAAGAGGAACAGAAGGATCCTTGGGTCTCACAAGCCAGCCAGCCTAGACTGCTTCACAAGTTACTTGCTGCTAAGAAACCCCGTCTTGAAAAAAAATTAAATAAATGGCTTCTGAGGAAAGAAAATATAATTGTTCACTGACTTCCACATGAACAAGTGTATAACTGCCAGTATCCACACATATCCACCACCAAATATGTATGGTTGCAAGAAATCATAAATAAATATAAAGAAAGACAGACAGACTGACAGACTGACAAAAGAAACAAGAAAGAACAAAAGAATATGAGAATTTGCATTACCCGTGGCTGTTCTATCAAGACACAATGTCCAAATCTCCCTCATCTACACACTGTATCATATGTTTCCTTTAGTTATTTTCAGTCATTTATCAGACAATAATTCAGCTTCTGTGTGGAGAAAAACACAAGATATTAGAGGTGGCTTCAGAGCTACTTTATAACTCTCGAAAGCCTGACATTCACAGTGATCTTAAACTGGGGATGCACCTCCAACTGTATGTGTTTGATTAGAACATTTTATAAAAAAAAGTCTTAGACTTTGATACTTTCTTTATTCTAAGAGTACTACCATTAACACTAGGGATCACCCAAACTTTAAAAAATTTTGCTTGAGAAGTACAAACTAACCAACAAATCAATCCTTTCTATTAAAAAAAAAACATGTCAAGGTCTGTCTGCTTATGATGCCCCAGAAAGAACTCTGTCATGTATTGTCTAGACAGAAATCTTTTCAGGGGTAGCTTTTCTCTGGAAAGACACTGGATGCACTCATATTAGATTTGATGTTTTTAGTAGGTACTGATGAAAAATCTTCAATATAATGGATTTAAATAGTGGCTTGGTAATATTTAATTCATGCTGAGCCAAAAAAAGGGTGGGGGTAGAAAGAAAGAAAGAAGAAAAGAAAGAAAGAAAGAAAGAGGGGGAAGGAAGGAGGAAGGTTGGGAAGGAAGGAAGAAAGAAATTAAGGAAGGAAGGAAAGAAAGAAGGAAGAAGGAAGGAATGAAGAAAGGAAGGACGGAAAGAAAGAAAGAAAGAAAGAAAGAAAGAAAAAAAGGAAGGAAGGAAGGAAGGAATGAAATAAAGAAAGAAGGGGATGAAAGAGAAAGCCATCTCTGAGCCCAGGTTTAATTCACAGATCTCTCTTCTCCATGATGTTCCCCACAGTATGTCAAGGAAGTGACAGTTTCTCTGTCTACACTTGCACTCCAATTGACTGCATCCCTTCTTCTTCTGGCTTCCTGCAGCTGATTGTGTTTTAAGCAAATAAAAAAAAATTCCTATTTTGCTAGTGAGGATTATGCTGCTGTATTTCACCATAGTGGCTCTAACTCAGTAATAGCTGGAAGCATTTCCCAGAATTTTATTCTAGAAAAAATTTGTTGAAAGACACAAAGGAGAGGGTCAAGGTCTCCTTAGAATCTGTGATCACAGTATTTTGTTAATAATCAAGAGTTGATTTTAGTCAGAAGGGTACCACCATTTTTCACAGATATCTGCCATTTTCCTTAGAAGATAGTAAACTTTCCCTCACTAGTCTGCCCATATTTCTTAACTTTCTGATTCAGGAAAGGCTATATTATAGACAACTGGATTGATGTGTCTCATGGTGCATCCTTTAGTCCCTGTCTGCTGGAGGGACTGAGCTGTCATTTCACATTTACACATTTGTTTCTGGTCAAGGCACTAGACACGGCATGCCTTCTTCCCCCTATCCAGAGTGTCCACTGTTATAGGTAAACTATAGAAACCTTCAAATGCCTCTTCACTGCTTTTACATTGCAAAAGAGAAATAAGACTGATCATCAAAATGCCAATATTTTTACCCAATACTTAAGTACATTGATTTTACTTACAGGCAACAGGCTTTGGAATACTCCCTGCTCCGGTAGTTCAGGACCCATATGAAGATGAAGCTACATATCTGCTATATATATGCAGGGGTTGGGGTTCTGCCCAGTTTGTAGATGCTCTCCAGCTGCTTGATCAGTCTGTGACAACCCCAAGGGTCCATATTAGTTGACTCTGTTGATCTTCCTATTGAGATTCTGTCCCCTTCGGGGATCTTATTCCTTCCTCCAACTGTCCTGTAAGTGTCCCCAGCTCCATCCACTATTTGGTCATGGTTCTCGGATATATTTACCTTCCCTACCACCAGAATAAGAAATTGGAATAGAAACAGATGGGGCTAAGTGATGTGTTAGGATAGAGATGAACGGTTTTACTCTACAGATTGATTAATCTTACTTGGGGTTTAAAAATAACCCACTCACCTTTGTAGAAAATGACGATCCACAGTATCATATTATCTCCCAGGACCTTGTATAACAGAAAACATGGTGTGCTCATGTTATTGCTTACAGGAATCTAGCTATCACCCTGTTGGGAGCAAGACTCTACCATTTTGCATCCAGTGCTTCTAAACTGAGTCTCTTAACCTGGTGATGATAATGCTCATTTGTATTCTCCAATGCCCCACTGATTTTTGTGTTGATGCAATGCTTCACTGACCTAAGCTATTTAAATTTCTAATCTAAAAAGTCATCCTAATAAGAACTCATATAGGCAGGAAACAAATGAATCTCAGTAAGTGCCACCTCTGCTTATGTGCGCACTTCCAGAGCACTGGACTGAATTCCATCATGGAGCTTCCCAAGGATGCTCCCCTTTGCTTTCATTAGAGCACTGCAACTTCTTTTGGACTACCGAATCCAATCCATTTCTTCCTACTGCATGATTTTAAAGTCCTAGTTAAAAATTTCAAGTATAATGAAGGAAGATCCTTTAAGACTTTCAAAGATATACAGTTACTAAACCAATGTGTGTACTGTCAGCAAATGCAGACCCAGAAAGACTGACTCAATGACTATTAAATTCATGTGGGATGCTTCCTGGGTATTTTAGATTTTACATTTTCTATTTCACAGATTAAAGCACTAAAATCCAAAGATTAAAAAAGGAAGGAAAAGAAAACCGCAAAAGTTATTGCCCTCTAACTCTCAATAGATTAGCCAGTGCCTTGCAGACCTAAAAGTTTTCTAAGCCCATGTCATTGCTACACAGGCTTCAAATTTAAATATTACAAAAAAATATATCAAATAGTCTATGTATGAGAGGATCTCACCATTATATTGGTTCATTTCTTCCCACTTTTGATGATATAATAATAATGTTTCTGACAAGAGCATTCCTCAGTGCATTGTTTTTATAGGATTGCCTTCTTTCTAGCCCTTCAGAATAGTACAGAGAAGCCAGTAAGTGTGCACCATGGCAGAACTTCAGGTCTTCTTCTCACTCCCTTATCACATAAATTTTTCAAAAGGGAGAATCCGTGGTGGTCACAGGATGAGTCAGTTGAAGGTCAAACAACTACAACAAGATAAAGCAGACACAGCATAAAATTATCTGCCCTGGAAAACAGATGAACTAAAATTGACCACTTAAACACATTCATGATTGCACTGCATAGGTTTACATTCACCCAATGCCTTTGAACATCAATGTGAATGAGTAGAATGTATCCATGTGTGACACATGGTGTCTATGTGGTGTAGACTTATATTTATATCTGTAACTTATTATCAACGTACAAACTCTTGTAGCTTGACTTCACTCAAGCTGAAAGAAAGAATCATTTTTGTTGTTGTTATGATCAGAGCACCATCATTCTCATAGGTTTTTGGATGCATGGAAGAGTCAAGATTTCCTGGGTTATCCTTTTTTATAGAAATGAGCATGCTAGTAGGTAACTTCTGAGCTTTTTCCCCACAGGCTCATTTATACTTACACATTACTGATGAACCTTTACCATGTGTGAAAGAATAACCAACAATAAGGTTTTCCTTTATAGGAAGCACTTTTAGAAAAACAAACAAACGAACAAGCAAACTAACTAACTAACTAACTAACTAACAAAAAAAACTGGTTTTATAAATTTTCTTCCACACTAAGTCTAAAACCTAACAGAATAAAGATTACTATACTGAAAGCAACATAAATAAAAGGAGAAAATTATACAATAAAAGAGAAATATTTCAAAGAATAAGAACAATACTCAGGAATGGATAATTGGATTATTCATAGACTTAAAGTACATGTCAGAAGAGCTAGGTTTATATGAGAGATATCTCTCATATGATGATAATGATAATAAAGGCAAAACAGAAATAAAGCTAGAAATAGACGCAGACCAGAACAACATTTTTTTTTTAATTTTCTTTGTATGAGAGCCACAGTTTCACTCAGCCCTAATGTTCTTGATTGATATCATCTGGGGTTCAGCCTGGTTAATTAATGATATCTGTGGTTCTGTCTGAAAACAGACTGACAACAGATGTCCAGTGACTCTGATGCTGCTGGTCTGTGTGGTTAACAGAACCATTGTATCCAGAGTTCAACTGCCAAGGGTCAGTGCTTCCTAAAGGAAAAAGCAGAAAGGGGCAAATAATTATAGAAAATATCAGTTTCCAGACTGAGAGATTTAGCACATCAAACTCTTAATAAAAAATTAAAGAAAAACACATCCAAAAATACAATGATGATATTTTATCTTTTTATTGGATTTTTTAAATTTACATTTCAATTATCCCTTTTTGGTTTCCCCTCCATAAACCCCCTATCCTATCCCTCCTCACCCTTCTCCTACGAGGGTATTCCCTGACCTATCTAATACCCTTTCCCACCTCCGCACTCTGAAATCTTCCTACACTGGGGCATTGAGCCTTGGCAGGACCAAGAACTTCTCCTCCTATTTATGCCCAACAAGACCATTCTCTGCTACACATGCAGCTGGAGCCATGGGTCTGTCCAAGTGTACTTTTGGATGGTGGTTTAGTCCCTGGGAGCTCTGATTGGTTGGTATTGTTGTTCTTATGGGGTTGTAAACCCCTTAAGCTTCTTCAACCTGTTCTCTAAGTTCTCCACTGGGGACCCTGTTTTCAGTTCAATGGTTGGCTGCAAGCATCTGCCTCTGCATTTGTCATGCTCTGGCAGAGCCTCTCAAGAGACAGATATATCAAGCTTCTGTCATCATGAACTTCTTGGCATCAGCAATATTGTCTGGGCTTGACTGCTGTATATGGGCTGGGTCCCTAGGTGGATCAGTCCCTTGATGGCCTTTCCTTCAATCTCTGCTCCATACTTTGTTTCCATATTTTCTCCTGTGAAAATTTTGTTCTCCCTTATAAGAAGTATTGAAGTATCCACACTTTGATCATCCTGCTTCTTGAGCTTCATGTGGTCTGTAGAGTGTATGAGGACCCAGCCATACCACTCCTAAGCATATACCCAAAACGTTCTCCAACATATAACAAGGACACATATTCCACTATGCTCATAGCAGCCTTATTTATAGCTGCCAGAAGCTGGATAGAACTCATATGTCCCTCAACAGAGGAATGGATACAGAAAATGTGGCACATTTACACAATGGGGTACTACTCAGCTATTTTAAAAAGAAAGAAAAACAACTTAATGAAATTCTTAGGCAAATGGATAAAACTATAAAAAATCAGATTAAGTTAGGTAACCCAATCACAAAAAGAAACATATGGTATACACTCACTGATATGTGGATATTAGCCCAAATCTCACATTACCCAAGACAATGAAATTTTAGAATGTTGAGGACAAACATATTAATCATATACATGCAGAGGAAGTGAGAAGGTGAGAACAAGAGTAGGTGAATAACGGCTACTCCAGAAACTATCATCACATTTGGAGGTGGCAATGGCAAGAGATGGTTGTTTCCACTATATCTTGAATGTTCAGTTTGGTCCTTGATGTGAATGTGGATGATGTGAATGTGGATTGATTTACTGCTGAGACAATGGCTCAGTGTGAAGAGCACCTACTGCTCTTTCAGATGGTACACTTCCAAGCTCAGAATCATAACTCCAGATCCAGAATACTCGATGCCTTCCTCCCCCTACACAGACACCAGGCATACTTGCAGTATATATGTTCTAAGACAAAATACTAATAGACATAAAATGATATAAATATAATTTAATAGTTTTAAAAGGAGAGAAAAGAAGGCAAGATATGTCTTGGAATGAAAAAGTCTAAAATAACAGAATTATTTATAGAGGTAAATAGAAGCAGCAGGATTCATGTGTGTTTAAGCTACAATAGGAGTTGCCTATTAGATATGGTCCTTTAAGTCATATTCAAGTGCTGGGGTGAGTTATTTTTTAAAATCATCTCTGATAATTATCAACTGCATGTTACAAACATGCAGTTTATAAACTTTGTGTCAATACTTGCTTTGTGATGTGGTTGTCAATTACTTTGGACCAACAACATGGGAGGAGGGTCAGTTCTCATTTGAGAACAGCACTACACCATGCTGCTGTCTCCAAAGCATAGGCAGGACAGCCTCTCAGATGCTGGTCGTCCACCTGTGCCTCAAATTCCTGTTGCTAGTAAGAGAGTCAGACAGTGGATAGTTGTATTTGCTGTGTTGAAGCCTCATTTGAGATGTTGGTCTGCTTTGTATGGAATCCCTCATAATTGACTATAAGGTTTTAGACGTATCATCTTGTGGTTGGATTTCTTTTAGTCCTCTAAGATGCAGAAAGCTTTAAAAAAGCCCTTGACTAATATCAGAATGTTTCTAATATCAAAAACTGAAGGCTGATGTTTTAAATGGGTTGGTTGTGTCCTGTTTATTATAACAGGGATACTTATGGTCATGGCTTACTAATGTAGGAAGAACAGTACATTAGAAAATAGCTTTAGAAAAGCTATTTGTTGATGGACCCCTAATTATAATATAGTTACCTCAGAGAGCCCAAATGTAATTATGTTAAGTTTAATTATATATCATTAATTATATAAAATATTTAAATTGTTATGTTGAATTGTGCAGCAGTGGATGCTGTACATTTTGCTGGCGTGTGGAGCAGATGTGCTTGAAGAGTTTGGATGTCATCCAGAAGTTGGCGAATTGTAACTGTTTAACGGAGCCTGATTTATGCCATCTATTGAATAACAATAGATGCTTCTTTTTAGTGGTATAACAATATCCAGTGTAGGGATTAAGTGGCCTAGATAGTGTTTTGTTAATTACAGTTTAGTTTAATCCACCAAACATAGGAGCATCACAGTCTTATTTTTCTCCTGTGTAGCAGATGTAGTGGGATTGTTCTTTTATCTTGTTCAACCTTGGGAAAGCAATTTCCTATCCATGAAAATGATACTATGTAAAATGCCTGAGGTTTGAAAGAGACCAGGAATGTAACAGAATGCCTTTTTGCGTGGAAGATCGAATAGTTCACTATCAATTTAACAAAGTTAGTGTAATTCATTCATATTAAATCCCCTAACATAGCCAAGTTTCCATATATGGAGACTAAGTAAAAGGTATAAAAACTAACAATGCATTTTGTTTTTCTGTGGTGTGTAAATAAAAAAAAAAAGCCCAATTCTTAGGAAATGTGAAGCTGTGGCATGTGTGAATATATTTGTTCAGGTTTGATAAACAAGATGCCGTAATTTCATCTCTGAAGTAGCTAACTTGAAAATTTACATCAATTTGAAACAAAGCAAAGAAGAGAAATAGTAATTTAAATAGTAATGTTATGGAAAGAAAACTATGACTAATGTTTCTGTCAATCAAATACGTAACACAATTGACATTTTTCATCTTATTTTATGTACTGTCAGCAGTACTTTTAACCAGTTCAACTCACTGTATTTTGACAAAATCTCACAAGTTTTGGAAAGCTCATAATTAACTTGTCTAAAGGAAATAACTTACGTATTCCCTCCCCCCAATCCCCAATAGTGATTCGTCATAATGTCTGCCACATTTGAGGTGATTTTACTCCACAGATGTTCAATTTCAGGATGCCTAATGTGTATACTTCTACAAGATAACTTGTAGAAACAGATGCTTTTTTGCCAAAAAAAGAACTCTCAAAAATCTTGTTACAAATGCTTCGAGTTATAACTGTGAACACATGTAGGTATGTGTTTAGTTGGATGGTGGCCCATTCTAAAAAATTATACCTTCTATGGATTCACTTATACATAATGTCAAAGACATACTAGGGACACTGTTTGTTGCAAAACCTGAAAGACAGATTTTAACTAACAAGCAGGGTAAAGTAGAGGTCAAATGTCTGTTTCAGGTGAAGAGGTTATACAGTGGTGAGAGAACCTTCTAGAAGACTTGTGTTGGGAACTTGAAAGAGACTAGGTTTCATTCACAAGCCCAGAGCTCCCCAGAGCAAAGACAGTGGGAGGATATTGCTTTCTCTTTTTATTCCTCTGTGTTTCCTTTTATGTTTTGAGATTTATAATATAGTTACAATATGTCTCCATTTTCTTTCCTTGCTCAATTCTTCTCTCCATTACATCCATGGTCCGGTGTCCATGATTGTTATTTCATGCATACATGTGTACCCATGTACACATATAGTCACCAATATAAACTGTCGAGCCTATGAAATGCTACTTGTTTGTTTGTTTTCAAAGCTGACCATTTGGCTGAATTTCATCTTGGAAATATATGACCAATTCTAAGTTATTTATTCAAATTCTTGCAAACATGACCAATCTTGAGCCTGTTCCTGGCCCAGACATACCAGAAAACTTTTAAGCTCACTTTGCTTTTAAGAGGAAATGTGGGTGTCAGAGATCACCCCAGACTTCTCCTTCTCCATGACAGCCTTAGGAAGTAGGAATAATTTCTCCCTGACAGCTTTAGAAACATCATCTACTAATTTATGCACCACATCTCCTTGGATAATTGGGATCCAGCCACACTGTGCAGAACAGCCCCTGGCTTTGGGGCAGCCCATGCTTACCAACTGCTACCCCTGGAGGAGGAAGAGCCAGAGGGAGAGCAGATTGTGTCTGTTCAAAACAAGAAGAAATGAGGGATGGGACGGAGATGAGAAGACAAAGGAGAAGCATTTGATAGGTCATCTGTCTGTCGCACTGGTGCAGGTTTCTAGAACAATGAAAAACCACTTCAAAGTGAACAATGCCATGCTGAGGACTTGCCACTTTACTCAAAGAAGACCTGTCACTGCTCAACACATTCATTCAGGGGTGTCTTTTGATCACCCCATTTTCCCACTATTTTTCTTTTCTGAATGACTGGGGAAAATGAAAGAATTATCAAAGACTCTAAGGTTGCCAACCTACTGGAATGCCACACAGGATGTCTGCATTAATTACATATTTATTTTTTTTTTGAGATAGAGGTTGGCAGAGAACAGAAAATAAACAAAGTTCTAGATATCTTCATGTAATTTCATAGATTAGAAAACTTCCAGAAACAATTCTCCCCATGCTTATTCTAATTACCAATTGTACCCAGGACAGAATATATGATCTGTGGCTTCTGAGAAGAAGTAAATGACATTTTAGATGAAAACCTGTGGCAGATTGCAAATAAGGACTAAAGGACTCTTTTTTAAAAATCTTTTCATGTTACATTGAGGGGACAGCTGAATAAGGGGAAAGAGGACAGTAAATATATAATTTCATGCTGTTAGTTCAAAACATTGTTTCTAATCTGGAAACTGTCTGATGTGCTAGCCTATGCTGTAAATTTAGAGATGGAAGTACAAATGACATAATTCAATAAAGATATAATATTGTGAGCCCTCCAAGGTGTGTTCAAAGCAATGTGATAACAGTCCCCAGCTCTCTCTTTGGCAGAGGGACAGAGCTCTGACTTACTGAACTTCTCAAACCAGGGATGGTTTATATAAACAAGTGTTTCAAATGTCTGACCCATTATCCAGGGGCTGCACTGACAAGAGACACTCTTGCAAGTGACAAAGAGCTGGTCTTTCTGCTCTCTTGATTCTCTTCTTCGGTCCTAATTATGTGTATATATTACCATGAAATTATTTGTGTTCAACTCCCATCTTTGTAAGTAGTTAAAAACACTAGTGATCAAAGTCCATGTTTTGTTGTTGTTGTTTATTTACTTTTTTTGTTTCTTAACTACCAGAGTTGGCAGTGAATGAAATACATAACATTTACTTTTTCGTTCCTGTATTTGGGAATACGTATTGAGCTGTCATGACAAAATACGCTTCTTATTGTTTGTTCGTAGACCTAGAATTCGTTTGTAGGCCAGGCCGATGCTGAGATCATGAACTTTTCCCCTCCCCTTCCCAGAAGGTGTGCTCTTTACGCTTACTTATCTTTACAACAAAACCTCCACTACCAGGGACTTTCTGTTGTGGAAAAGGACCACGGAGAGTAAGTAGCGACTAAATCCAGAAAATGGTGTTGAAGTAATGAAGTGTTTCGAATAAACAGAAAACACTGTGAAGCACTTGGGGCCAGCGGGCATGCTCTTTCCATTGTGATAGTCTGGGAAGGTCTTAGGAAATAAACATACTTTTCCTCTCTGAAGAAAACTAAAATGTGAGCAAGAGGGTCCCTACTCAGTCCTGAGGATGAATGTTTCCTGAAAGAGACAGACATGGATGCCAGGGAGCAATCTGTGTCTGGAGCAATCTTCAAATATCAGAAGAAAAAGACAATATTTTGCAGCAAAGTACCAGTTGAGAGAGATAATAGAGACTCATTCTGAGAGTTTGTTTAGGCTCCTGGAGTGACCTTCCCTTTGTTGGCAGACAATGTGTACAACGGACCTTATCCACTGTTGTCTTTTGAATTTTAGAGAGGGGTCTTGGGCTAAAATGCACTGAAAAACACTTTTACTCTAAGGATCTGACTGAACCATTCACTTTTAAGTGTCTTCCATCAATGTGGTCTATTAAAAGTCAAACTCTTCCTGTGTTAGAAAAGAGGAAAAGCATAAAGAAAAATATCAGAATGACCCTGAGAATGATAGCTGACTAAAATGACTAAGTCTGAAAAAAAATTAAAGCAGAATGTCAAAAAGGAAGTCAGTTGCCTCTGTTACAGCCAAGATACTTAAGATCAAATAAAAATGCATTTGCTGCTGGACAACAATTACCTTTCCAATGCTAGGTGCCTTTCTGATGTAGATTTCTATGTAATGATGCTACACCAGACTTCTCATTATGAACTCAGAAACCCAGTGAACGGGCTGACCACCATTTTCTCACTGAACAGCACAATGAAACAGTGCTAAACACTGTCATTACAGTCCTGAGTAGCATTTGCACATTTTTCCAAGGCTTGTTCAGCAGGGTCTTTGATATCATGCTTCATTCACTCCCATTCATGGAAACAGAGATTACATCTCACAACAGAGCTCATATTTATCATTAGCTTAGTGACCCCTACTGGGAATGCTGGAAAAGCTTAAGATAATCATCTACGGAATTAAAGTTGGGGTGGCAGCAAACTAGATGCCTGGCCCTCAAAAATGCATCATTCAAGATTGATCTCACATATCAATCAGGAATGCCAGGATTGGAAGCGTACCTTTTCGTTCTAGGAGAGGACCGAAGTGTGTATGTTTTAAGTAGAAATGAAAGAAATTTTGTCCACTACCCTCTGCTGTAGCATTTACAGGTCAGGAAAAAAAAACATATGTCCTCATAGACTTAGAAAGATTTCTTTAACAAGGATTAGTTTTAAAAGAAGGGATTTTTTTCTTTCTTTTAAATAATTAGCATGTTCAATGAAGCATCATTCTCCAGACCACTTTTCCATTTTAGTGTATTAAAGAAATAAAACAGGACTAGGGAAGCATCAGTCAATTGGGTCATTTGACTAGAGAGATAGGTAATGGCCAGCAAACAAATTGCTTCTTCTTGGCCTTGGTTTAATTGCCTGTAAAATGAGGTTGGTCAATGATCTTTAAATATCATTTAGCTGTTGAAAACCCTTTGTTACATTCACCATTGTTAGTTTACATTGTTTTCTTCATCATCTCTTGGTTGGACTAACTGAATAGAGTCACTAAATTGGACACAGTGGCTAATGTCAGAGGCCTGAGAGCTCAAGACAGGAAGAAATTCAAATCTGAGTGATACCATTCCAAAGTTTGAATTTTGCCAGATTGATTATTTATGAGTTCTATTAAAAACAGGTAATTTTCAGAACTGAGCAAAAAGCTAAATTGAATTGGATGCAGTCTTTAGTATACTGTAGGAGTGCTTAGGAAATAGTGGTCAAAAATAGTTGAACAGCAAGTGGCTTTTATAGCTAGTATGTGCCATGTATCCATCCAAGAGACTTAAAAAATGCTCTCTAGTCCAAGAGATGAAATTTGTTGAAATGTTTTATCCATTTTGTTAACTGGGGCCAATCTGTGCTATGAGAAGTCATGACTTGATATAAAAAGTCATCTGAGAGAGGACACTTAGTGCTCAGTTCTACAGTCAACATGAAATGAGGTTTGTATTTTTCTTCTTTCCTTGTTTTTGTTTTTTTCTTTTTTTAAAGAAGCTGATAAACTGCATTCACACAGCTTAGAAGTTAGAGCTAGGCATCTTTTACCACCCCATGATCTTATTTCAGAGATTCTTTCAGCCTTGAATTCAAGCCATGCAAAGGTAATAAAGTTTATGTTTATAACTACATTGTAAATGTCCTGCAGTTAGAAACAGCAGTTTTGATATCTTCCTTTTTTTTTCCCTCAAGTACTTACTACAGAAACTAGATTAAAACTCATACTTTTAAGAGTTTTTATTTAATGTAACTCAAAGAGCACAAAGAACAGAATTGAGAACTCTGATAAATCAGTCAAATCTCACAATATGCAAGGAACAATGCATTTAACTTGTAAGTCAAAAGATGATATTCTTGTTATTTCGAAACTAGGACTTTAATATGCTGCCCATAAATTAATTCTTTTAGCACAATGATTGACCAATTTCTCATCCAGGCACTGTAACTAAAGCTAATTCACTAATGCTGAATTTGTTTCACCCCATCAGCATAAGGAGGCACATGTAGAGTGTAAACACCTTTCAAAGGGTAGAATAGAAGAGTCAACTAACTGTTTTGCGGCCCGTCTTTGATTCGTTCCTAAGGCTTATGTAATTTAAAAGCTTCTCACTTACTAGGCAGTAATGAAAGTCACTGGAGCAGGTGTGACTGATGTTAGGTTGCATTGTCCTGGTTCCTTCCTCCAGTGTCTACTACTGTTGTTGTAAGTGGTAATTTTGATGAGGGTGGTTAATCCATTATTGTAGCTACAGCTTTAATCAATGAGTGTGATCTTTCTGATGAAAGTGTAAAAAGTGGGGCTTGGAAGAAGACGCAGCTGGTAGGTAGTGATGATTAAGAACTGAGTTCGAATCCCAGCACCCATCTGAAAACCAAGGCATGGTCACATTCAGGCCTAAAATCCCAACACTGATGGGCTGTGTAGATCAGACAATTGTGGGTGCTTAATAGTTTCTAAACTAGTCCTAGATACATTGAGCGACCTTCCTCTAGAGAATAAGATAGACTGTGTCAGAGCAAGATGCCAAATGCCCTGCTCTAGCTGCCTACATGCATGGGGACATGTGTACACATGCATATGCAAACACCCACACACATACCCTCAAATGCATCACGTCATACACATTCATTGCAAACATATACACACACAATATACACATATACACATAGAAAGTAGGAATTGCTTTTCTTTGGGAATAAGATTCATTAGAAATTGGGGAAAGAATGAAAATCTCTCTATCTCTCTCTGTCTCTATCTGTCTCTGTCTCTCTTTGTCTCTCTGCCTTTCTCTGTCTCTCTCTCTCTCTCTCTCTCTCTCTCTCTCTCTCTCTGTCATTTGCTTTCTGACAAAAAAAAGGGCTTTGCTACAGAAACTGCCACTGAGGTGTTTTGTTTGTCTGTTTGTTTGTTGTTGTTGATTTTTCCAAGAGAAAGGATTCCATTTAAACACAGAAGGGAATAGTGAGATGGGCTTCCTTTTGAGCAAGTGCATTAATCCCCTTTCAACACGTTGCCTGGTCAGGTACTGTTATTTTACTGGCCAGAATACCCCAGCCTTCTGGGAAAAAAGTCACATGCTTTTTAAGGCTCAGTACATACCAATCAAGCAAACGGAAGCTATTCTTGGCATGCAATACAAGTAAAGACTAGTGGTGACTGAGAACTATGTCAAGACTTGGATGAGGTCTGTGCTCTTGATTACCCTCATCAGCATCCACACCTTTGACTGACACCTGAGAACTCCACCCCCAAACCTGCTGTCAGCTGCTGAGATCTCTAGGATAGTACAGCAAGAGAACAAATAAAAGCTAGAAAACAAGGTTGCCACCTTAAAGGCTGGAGTTCTCTGGGCATGGTGTGTAATCATTCTCAAGCTTAGAAAGCAGCCTCCTGGTCTTCCAAGCAGTGATGTGTCTAATGGAAACATTGGGCTTATCCCTGCTATGTTCATTAAAAGCTCATTTGGTTTACTGTCACTTTCCCTAGGGTTACAAGGTTGTGTTGTGTTGTTTATGCTGGATTTGTGTGTGATTTCAAATATTAAAAAACAATAAAAAGAAAACTGTGACTCTTAAATTATTCGTTGGTCAGCGATTTCAAAAGTCTTTTTGTTCCTAGTATAAGATGCTCTCATTGTAAACAATCCACCTTGTTAAAAAAAAAAAAAAAAAAAAAAAAAAAAAAAAAAAAAAAAAACTTGGAGAAAATAATTATCATCTCTGTGTGTTTACAGAGAGCACACATGAGTCTGTGCACATATTCAGAAACATAGTTCGTTAAGAATTTTGTGCCACAAAAGATTTAATTAACCTTTTCAGTAGGCGGCCAGACCCATTTGCTGCTTTCATTACCCCCTCGCCTGTTTCTGCTGCCATCCTATGGCTCTCACACGAGATTCTGTCCCTCCTCTTTTATATCCCCATCCTCCATTGCACACATTTTCATCAATGGTCCTATTGTTAAATTTGCCAGCTGGGATTGGAAAGTCTTATACCCTCCATTTTCTATAGCAGCTAATATATTCCAATAAGTCAGGTTTCACTTCTTGCATTTTCGTACCCTCTGTGTATTCTAAAATGTGATTTTATTCTTGAAACCTAAGATCCTTATAAACATTGGATAGTATACCAGAAATCAAGCTGTGGGCTATCCATTTTTTCTCTACATGGTATAGCAAGACGTTTCATGTGAATATTATATGGAGATAAAAAGAAAAACAACTACAAACACACATTTTATCGATTAGTAATAAAGGATTTACTACTTCAATTATTACAACTTTACAATATGGTTCTGTGAAGAGCTTTTAATATTAAAAATGGCAAAACAATACTAGAAACACAGGAAGCTTGCACCCATGTAGCACTAGGGTGAAGTTGTAATTAGATAGAAGTGAGTTTTATGTGTTTTGATAAAGTGTTCATTCTTGAGCAAACTTTAAGAGACTTTGTGTTCATTGTTTATAACTTGCAGCTGGTTCTCCCACTGATGTTTTCCTAACCTATTGTGAAGAGAGTGAGTATGTATATTCATACTCCCAGCCCTATTTATGTAGTGCCTGGACACTTGGTTGCTAGGTAACCGAGAGAATTAGAATCCATAGTGTGTTCTCTGATTAGGCCGAAAAGCAGAAGCCTGCACAGACTAGTCCTCTGATGTTCTTTGCATTTTTGCTGAACCAAACAGAATTGGTACTGCATGACATAGTACCACTTAGCTTTATTCAGCTTCCTGGCAGCTTCTGCTTAATCATGGCTATAAAGAATCCATACTTGCTTGATTATTACTACAAAAGAGTGTGCTGATTCTACTTCCCTGAATTGAATCTTTGATGCACAAGATCCATTCCCTTTGTATCTTTCTAAGTTACTAAAGTTCATCTTATCAGTGGAAGGAAACTGAGGTGTTCATTTCTAATCTCTAGATCAAGCAACATCACCAAAATCCCACAAGTTAAACCAAAGCAAAAGAAATCTGTTCTATGTCTTATCAGTCTTGACTAAGATAATTTGTTTATGTAAAAATGTCAGGCATCTGGAGGAAGAATATAAAGGTGAAATTTTATTCATGAGATATTTCCTTGGTGCCCACTGACTCTTGAGTTTGACCAATGATGGTATGGGAAAAGACAGGGCATTTGGCCTCTTATGGGGGAGAAATATAAATAGATAATGTACAATATGTTAAATGTCTAGGAAAAATGTAATTGGAGAGTTTCCAGGATGCAGACGAAGAAGCAGGCAAGTTGTCTAGCATGAGATGAACATCACAGGGTCAACTTTTGTCACAGAAACAAAAGGCTAGCCAACACTGCCTTTCTAAGCTAGTTCCTGCTCATCCATTAACACACAAAAAAATTTGTTCTGTAAGATTCTGTCTTGGGTTGATTTATAAATTGTGTTTCCTTTGTGGATGTCTTTTCAGCTCCTTTCCCTTCAGGAAAGTTGTATCCATTTCTAACTACAAATTGAGCAGTATTATTTAGCATCTTATCATCGACCTTTCTCCATCATTATTCTCATTGCTCCATTTAAGAAAGTGTAGACAGAGGTGGTGCTTATATTGATCCCCTAGAACACATAAAGCCTCACACAAAATTTAAACCTAGTGAATATTGGCTACCTGTGTGAGAAGCCTTGAAAACCTTGTGAGGTAGAGACCTGTCATCCATGAAAGATATGAGCAACTGGGTTTAGTATCTCTACTTTTGATTGAAAAGATGATAAAGTTGTTTCCTTAGTGGTGTGTGTGTGTGTGTGTGTGTGTGTGTGTGTGTGTGTGTGTGTGTGTGTGTTGTATACAGTTTCGCCCAACATTCTATTCTATTGCTTAGCCTTTGCCTCACTCTTTCAGAATAGGACATATGTTAAGGTGACATCTTCAGGTGTTTGAAATACAAAATAAAAAGTGTTTTTTTTTTTTTTTTTTTAATGACAGCAACTATACTGCCTGGAACTATAAATACAATGATGATGATGTAATTACCTTGCTACATGCCATCTTTTACGTTCTTCCTTCCTTCTGTTCCTCTACTCTTAACCTAGTCAATGAATGACAGAACTTGACGTCTACCCTGGCTCTATTTTTTTCCCTTTTCACATCATCATTTACTCTCCATATCCCCAAAACCAATCAATATACATCAATTATTCTCAGAGATCAAATGTGTCAGTTAAATTTGCATGCCATCTGGGACATGACATGTCAGTTGGAAATTAAAAAAATATTTTAATAATATTAATTTGATTGATACTACTGAATTTCATTATTCTCAAAGGAGATATCATTAGGCAAATGTTTCAAAGGAAATAAAGAAATTGTTTTGATTGATTGATTAGTTAGTAGGAGAGAAATCAGGATCTCTTGACTCATTGAAGCAAGGAGTCCCTCTGATTGATTCTTTTTGTCAACATGTATTAAATAGTGAAGAGTTGCTCCTGACTTTAACTAGGATGGGGATAACCAAGATTGGCCCAGGTAATTCTCTAGAAAAGAATGCTTTTGGATTGAATTAGAAATGAGACATCATTCTAGCCTTTTTGTTCAGCAATATGATTTTAGTAAAAGGCAACTCAGGATGTCCTTGAGAATAAGAAGAAGGGTTAAGTGGCACTTTTGTGCAATTTCAAACATAAAAAAGTATTGTATCTTCCAGATTCTAAATAGTGGATTTTTCCTATAAGAAAGTGTTTCCATTGTTATAAAATATTTCAAGATGAATTCTCACTTAAATTCAAGAGGTTAAATAATGTTTTCAATATGGTTCATTCTGGCAGCATTGAGATCTCAGTAACATAATTTGAACTAAAAATGTTTAGCTTGTGAAAGCCACATGGAACTCAGCATTGTGAAACTGCATGAATGGGAAGGCCAGTTTGTTAGTTGTGCTCTGTGCCTAGCAGAGTATGTATTGCTTCACTCTACACGCTTTGCTCTCACAAGTACTTCCAGATATAACCCAGTTCATATAGTCCTCAAGTGATTTCTAATCCAATCAAAGGGCACATTAGGTTGGATGGGAATGATGAGTCACACCTTTATCCAGACATAGTTTTGTTCATTTGAGAACCAAGTAGTCCACACAGGAAGTTAAAAGCCAGCTATTGCTACATAACAAGAACCTGTCTCGGGCAAAAGAAAGCAAAAGTAAAGCAAACAAATTGTGTATTTAGATCAAAATGATCAGATGTACCACCTCACTGTGACATTCACTATACAGAGCAGCCACTAGTGACACAGAATAAGCAAAACAATAATGATAGTAAAGCCTTCCTACAAGAAAACCTACAGTCCACTGGAGTTAGCAAGCATCAGTTAGAGCTGATTTGGAGGCAGTTAAATCTCAGGCATAAGACCAACTGGATGGGAGGAAGCCGGGCATTCTTTCTGAAGTTTCTGTCACTTTCTCAAAGCTTGCTTTAGGAGCTTTGGGATCAAAGATGAACACTACCACACTCCATCTCTTTTCTTGAGCTCCTAATAGAGGTGATATTGCTTGCATCTTGAATGGTTTATTCACTGAGCCATCCATCTCCCTAAACCTTGAAGGGTTTAAGCCAAAGATGATGGAGTGAGATCTGGATCCATATGTGCCATGACAGAATGTCATGCCATGAATCATGTGGTTGAGCAAATTGACTCATTTGGTGGTGGATGGAAGGTGGAGAAATAAGGCCATAAGAAGTAGAGACAAGACACGCCCTTCCAAAGCAAGATCCCACTGACGCTTTTCTTCCTTTAGATCCTACTTATGAGGCACTCAGCTCTACAAACAATAATGGATTATATCATTTTAGGTTAAAGTTTAGAAAATCCAATTACCCCCCAGTATCACAGGCAACTGGGATCTAAGCCTTTCTGGTGCCACTTCTTATCTCTACCATGATATGTGGTAGAACACAGAGGGAGTGATAATAGTAAAGGAAGCTTGTGAGCATAAAAGACACGGAACAAACAGAGGGAAGAAGCCACACATCAGTTAAATGTTAGTTCACAAACCAAAGGAAACACTGTTTAGAACCAAATGATTACTTAAACAAAGCAAATAATTTTAAGATATTTGTTGAGGTTAGTATTTTTAAGACTTTGTCTATCTCTATAACCCTGGATAGCCTGGTCCTACTACAGAGCTTGGCAATCCTTCTTCAACCTCCAAAGTGCTGGCATGAGTGGTCATATATATATATATATACACGTGTGTGTGTGTATGTATGTGTGTGTGTATGTGTGTGTGTGTGTGAGTGTGTGTGTGTGTGTGTGTGTGTTGCTGCATCTACACAATTTTAAGTTATTGCTTTGCTTTAAGCCACTTTTATATTTGGGCTATTTCTATGAATATGGGTAACGATTCCAGAGTCTCTATTTCTTAAGGCCTTGAAAAGAATACATATCAAAACCTCATGAAATGTGTAGAAGGCTACACCAGACAAATGTTGTTGTATAGGCAATACTTTAAATCATGTTTTACTCAGAGCTGAAATTCTGCATAAACTCAGTTAGCAGAGTGAAGACAAAACACAAGGCAAAATACAATATAAATGCTAATTTCATAATCTGGATATTTTCTATCTTCAAAATGTAATTACATTTTTTTATTAATTAATATGCTGATCAACTCCAACTGCTAAGTATCAATTTCAGAAATATCTTTGCTATGGACAATACCTGATCTAATTTAGTCACTGAAGGTCTTAGAAGAGATCTTTCCTTCCACCTTCAAAATTCTGTCTTGAAGATCTTTAAAATCATGTGGTAATTTAGGTACAAAAACCTGTGTTTCTAAGGTTTGAGGGCCTTATAGTACTAATCCTCACAGAATCCATGGCTGCAAACCTCAGCTTTTCTTCCATAAGGTAACAGAGGGCATCTTTCATCTATTAACATATTTTAGCCCCTATTCTCAGTATGACTTTCCATGGCTCCCATTACCTGCCAATCAGTCATGATCTGAAACTATTCAAGGGAAATTTCCAAAACTATACATATGGATTGCAGTTGGTACACTAAGAGACTTTATGGAAACTTCTTTATGGAAACATACCCAAACTGTCTCTGCCCTGGAAATGTATTCATTGAATACTTAATGTATTCATATCTGACACTGGTCACTTAGTTTCTCAGCCACTGTCTTGATTGGAAGTCTTAATATTATAATATCTGTGACATAGGGCTAAGTCACAGTACCTACATCATTCATCTACCTGGAGTGTATCACACTTGGCATTGAATCTTCTCATAGTATCAGTAGAAGAGCAGGCACTGTACAATAAGATATAATTAAAAACTGCAATAATGTAAATTTGACCTTAGTATACATATGTAGCATATGCATATAATTATTTTGTCATATTATTATCATTATTAATATGTTACTCTGGATGACTTATAAATTCAAATTTATGATAGGTATCTAACATATTAAAGCAACCATGTATGATTCATCACAGCTGTGTTTGATATAGGATGCACAAAACCCTCATTTGTAGTGTATTGTTTCCCTTCTAAAAGGGTTTATACCTTTGACTTCTTGATTTGAATGATGCTTAAACAAACACAAAACACTTCACATCTTTGCTTTGTTAGTGGGTGTTCATCTGACCCCCACTGTTCATTTATTAAAGTAAACATTTTATTAGCTTTGTGGCAAAGCTCTATTCTGGATTTAGTGGCTATCTGATCTTTGCTAATCATTGCATGGCCAAATGCGATAAAGTGCGTGAATTGAAAGAGTGAATAAGATTTGTAGCTAGTAAGTTCCGTGGAATCACAACCAGTAATTTTGAAATGTGACTGAATTCTTCCCACAATTAAAATCTTTCATTATGCTACTTCAAAGCTAATTTCTTTCTTGTTTCTCTGAATAGTTGCCTCCATTAATCTCACTCTAGGTAATGATGGTAATGATACAATTATATGTAATCATTGCCTGAATTCAATATGTAACACATCAGTTCTTTTGTGTGGTGATTGTACAGTTCTCTGCAATACTGGGATTTGGAAAATTTCCATCAGGTCATGCCAAGCTCAGATTCAGAAGTCTGTGACATTTTGCATAACATCAGTCAATCAGGTTTTCCAACTGTCCTTTACATTGATTGAAGGAACTCCTCCTTATGGTTAGTGCCAACTGAAGCAAGGGATAAAGCAAGAGGCAGGCAAAGCAGGGCTTGCTGTTTACACGCTTCCCAAAGCACTTAACAAATTAATAAAAATCGATAAGAACTTTTTGTAGACCTTCAGCTGTTCCAGTGATTAATCAAACTAAACTATCAATGGAAGAAATTCTAATCTCATGAATTTATTTTACACCAAATTAATATTTTAGAGTTTTAGGAGATTTTTGTTAACATTTAAAACTACTGTTAATAAGAGTTGCTATTTCATATTAACCTGACATTCAAAGTACCAATAAATAGATATATATTTATCTTTTAAAGCTATATAAGTGTTGCTTATATTATAATGACACATTTTATGTGAAATATTTATGTAAAAATTTATCTAGGTAAATAAACATGTGCTATTTGCATGATTTTTTAAAATAGAACTCAACATATGTGTTAATCTTGTTTCTAACTTTTCAACTATCCTGTGAAGAATATTCTCTTTGCTTTGTACACACATACCCTACTTTTTTATGAGAAATATGAGGATTTTCGTTGTTTGACAAAAGTTTGGATGTCATAATTCTATTCTTATCCATTAACTTGAGTTTGATTCTTCTTCATTTAAGAATGTCATTGTCATGGAATGAAATGTATGAGATGATTTTTACATTTATTCTCTCAAACCTAAAATGAATACTTAATCATTCTTTGTAGCTGCTTTAAGTAGATCTATGAAATTCTAAAACAAATCTTTTGACTCAGTCCTTCTTGTGGTCTATTAATTCTTTGAGGTTTTAATGGATGTAAAAATTAAGTAAGTAGACATATTTGAACTTCTCTCTCAAATTTAATGATATGAAACTTACCCATGTCCAAGAACAAAGATAATATTTGTCAGTGACTCCAATTTAAACAAACAAAACTCAAACAATAAGAGCATTTACTGTTGGCTCTGAACCTTATCTTTTCCCATCTTAACATTGGAGGCTACTAGTTACTGGGCAAAGGGACACATCCTACATCTTTCCACTCCTACCTCTGTCACCTACCCCCTTATACAGCTGACATCTCTCCCAAGACTACCAAAATTGTCTTTTTATAGATATGATCTTCCTCTTACACTATTTTAAATAATACTTTTACATTTTATTATTTATTAATGCTTATGCAGAAGCACATTCTGTGCACTGAGGGACCTGTACATGTAATAGTCAGAGAACAGCTGTCAGATCTTTATCTTCTCCTATCAAATGGGTTTTTGAAACCTAACTCATTTTGTAGAAGTTGGGAAAAATAACCTTATCCCATTTAGACTCCTCTGTATCACAAAATAACAATTAGTATTGAACCTCTGGATTTGCCCTAAGCTTACAGTTAAACCTAAATAACTTATACTGTCTTTCAATTCCAATGTGATCTTTTTCATTGTTGACCTCAGTCAGTAATCTCTTGGTCTCATGGCTTAGCTCTTCAAATGCTCCCTCCTTTTTTGAGTGTCCTTTTGGGCATTCCAAAGTTATCCTAGGGATAGAACACTTGTACTGTATGTTTCCTCTGACTATAAAATGTCTGTTCTTGATGTTCTGAAAGAAGCCTTTCCTGCCCATTAGTCGCCTTTTGTCATGCTTCCTTACCTTGGTTTTTCCATTTGGGTTGATGTAACAGAATATCAGAACTGGATATCTCATGAACATGCAGTGATTTTCCCCACAGTTCTACATGAAATGATATTTCATTTTCAGCACCATTACAAAATATCAAAGCAAAGATTTTTTAAAATGATAGAAACCCATTTGCTGCAGTTTTGCAAGCTGTGAAGTTCAAAAACCAGAATTCAGGCTATGGTGAGAATAAATGTTATCTCACCACATTTAAATTGTGTTAGATGTTCATCTAAGGATATTCAGAATTATTAAAATGATTCTGTTTACTTTATCCTCTACCTATCTTTCCTACTTTATTCAGCATCCATTGTTTGTTTTTAATATTTCTGGAGAATGAAACAAAAGCTTTGTACAAGCTAGGCAACTGTTTTACGACTGAGGTATATTCCTACCCTTAAATATTTTAAGTATTATTATTTTCCAGCCTTGCAAGGTACATGTGATATACAGGTAGTACACACAGAGTATGTCCCTGTACTTACTGTTGCAAGCCCTTCCTTACCCATGAGATGAGCTCAATTATGTATACTTGCAACTTTGTCAAGACAAAGGTGGCTGCTATATCAGAAAGCTGATGGTATGAAAGGGAAACAACCCATGCCTCTTTACGCGAGCCAGGTAAAAATAAATGTATCAGTGTAAATCCTGTGGAAAATTATATTTTCATGCAAAGACCTAAGTTCCAGCCTACCATGATACATATCTGAGATCTCTGGAGTTGACTGCTGATCTGATTGTCTATCTGCTGTCAGCACATCCTGTGTTACTTACATAACTACCCCAGTGAGGAAAATTTCTCCTGAGACCTCCTAGATATTTCCTCCAGAATATAGTTGTGGTTTGTTTCTTATTTCCTGATGGCCAGTTTTTTAACTTGTTAGTCTTTTAATCCCACAGACTACATCGCACTATGTCTATATGGTCTAAGGTATCATAGAAACATTTATTTTACTCTTCATCTCTTTCACACTGGCTGTCTCTGTTTCAAGAGGTTTTTACATCATGATTTCTGTACATCCAAACCAGCTGCAGGTGGTTTTTCTACATTTGGGAAACTACTTAATTCCTTTAAAATTATGAAGTGTATGTGTGTGTGTGTGTGTTTGTGTGTGTGTGTAAATTTCTATTTTGCACAATGAAACACAATTAGAATTAACAGTATTGAATAGCCCAAGAGGGATTTTCCAAATGAGTTAATATTGCCTCAAATTTATTGATCCACCCTTCTACAAAAATTGCCTAAATCCAGAAGTATATATGTGAGAAAGTAAAAGTATATCTTACTTCATACTATCATTTTAGCCAATTATAAGCACAAAAAACCATTCCTATTCCTTTTGTGTGATAAGATAGTCTTGAGTAAAAGAAAACCATAAAGCTTGTTCCCAGAGTCCCTTTGCTGACATTCTTGGAATATCACAAGTATATGTGAAGTCAATTAGGAGAGCTGGAGCTAACCTGTTAGTGGTAGTGGCTGAAGTCTTAACATTAAACATACTCCCTGAAAACACCCCTTTTACTTTTAGTCTGAACACTCATTCTTCACATTTTCTCCTTCTGAGAGTAATAGTGCGTGCTAACCTGGGAGTCTGTCTCAGTGTAATTCTGGTCTCAGCCACATCAACTAGCATCTCATTCTTGATATTTCATCCAAATTCCTTCCCTTTTGCTGCTGCTTCTCCTCACTGACTGTCATCTTTTTATTATCCTTAATCACAGACTGTTACTAATAGTAACTGAGTGTTTTTGTAGGGAGAAGTTGGCACCTACATCTTCTGGCCCCAGTGTATAAATATTTAGCCCTTCAATGATCCTGTTTTAAAGAATACAAATATTTGTTGTTAAGAGATTTCATTTATTTTAACCTGACCAAGCAGGATGGAGATGTCTTCACTTCCCCTCTTTAAGTGTTAGTTAAATACCTTAAAAGTATAGGAGTCTTTGTGCAAAAATGAAGGTTTCATACTTATAGCACTACATTCTGATATTATTTTGAAATCCTGAGAAAAGAGGAGGAAGAAGAACAAAACAAATAAACAAACCAAAGTTTGGAAACTACCAGTCAAGTATTGCTACTGATGAAGTTCTGTGAAGGTGACAAGGGTCTGTAGGATTCAAATAACATCAGATTCTTTGAATGGTTAGTGTAGATGGACCCGAACAAAGAAGCTCAATCACACATGTCATTGTCCAGGTGGGTACAATTCAGTAATGATATGGATGGTTGTACACAAGTCATAAAGAAAATTAAACAAGAACATTGCTTTATTTTCATTAGTCTTCTTCACTTGCCTCCATCCTTTGTTTATTTCAGTCTTTCTTCCTTGGAAGTGTCTTTGAACTTCGAAAGCACTATGGAGACAATCTACTGAAATCTAACAATCACGTGTCTATATTGACTCTCATTTCCTTTATAGTACACTGTTAAGTAAACCCATATGCGAACCTAGTTTTATGTCTATTTTGTTTTCAATCAAGAAGCTGTGAGATGTATTAGCTTAATAAACTAAAAGGAGGGTTAATTGTGTTTCTGCATGTGTGAAATCATGTCAAAATATTAGCTAAATTTTAACCCTAAGGTCAATATAGTTTTAATATTTTAAAGAATTATTTATTGTAAAGCATAGTAGTGTGCAGGTATCATTAATGTGGGATAAAAGAACAAAGACATCCATTGCAATTTTTCTAGTACCTTTTCTATGTAATGTCATTATATTGATATTATAGAAGAAAAAATAGAATCCTAAAGTTAGTTATTTATTTGCTTATATGTGATTCTAAAATAAAACTCTTTGCAAGAACTTAAGGATTTTTAAGTGTTCAATAAAAATAGTACTATATAATAGCTCTTCATGAGTATCAAAATGGGTGGATTATTTAATATTCCTAATGCTAAGTTTGATACTAAGCAACAGTAGCTTATCAATCTCCTCCATTGAATTCTAAGTACAGAAAAGATTAAGAGCTCTGTGCATTTATTTTGATTAAAATAATTTATGTAAATTTTAATTCAAATTAAGTTCAGATTTTGACACTTAGAATATTAATGTGGAAACTAGTCCCTTTAGTTTAGCTTCAAATGCTGGGTATTTTTGGCCAAGGACATTGAAGTAAACATTTTATCTTTATTAGCCATCAATTGGCAAGCATTTATTGAGTTGGCTTCTAAACATTGGGGAGGAGACTGGACCTCAAAGAAATTGCCATCTGTTGGGGAAATATGACTAAATCAAATGAGGCAATTTGAGCAATGAAAGCAAGAGAGTTCATAATTAGGTGCTAATTTGCTACAGAGTTTCAAGTAAGCAAAAGGTGATAGAAAGTACTATATTAGTAGGAAAAAACAAACTTCATGGAAGACAGTTTCCCTTGGGTAGCCTTCAACAGACATAGGAAAGCTTTGGGAAAATCGAACTAAGTGGGACGAATAGAACTTAAGAGTACTCCAGTTGGCACTTGATGTTAGATTCAACTTATCAAATTCAAGAAAATTCTTCCAATTGTATTGGTCTTCCTATGTTGATTGTAAACTCAATAAATCTGTGGTCCTTTGTCATGTCACAAGTAGCTACCATTATGCAAAAACATAATAAATAATGGCCCTTCAATATGAGACTAAAACTGATACAGTAGGGATTGGTAATATATATGATCTAGGAATAGAGAAGCAAATGGGTATCTGATTCCTGTTAGTAAATACTTTATTGATACCACTCTGCTGCAAAGAGTCCATTAGATGTGAGTAGAATTTATTTGACCACTTAAGTATACTTAATAATGGCGATGAAGAGTGGACTAGGATGAGATACTTCATTTCTTCACAGACATTGCTACTCAAGCTCTTGTAGTAGATCTTCCCGAAAGACAATCAATGCTACTGACTGGTTTGTACTTGCCTGCTTGAGTGTATACTAATAAACTGGGGTCTTTGTCCACTTGAGGATGTTAAAAGAGGGGAAAGATGAATCTGAAGTACTGATTGAGAGTGTCAGTGAATTCCTGGTACTGTAGCCTCTACAACGTGATCATGAGGATTTACAACTATGGGTTGTATTGGGCTTTTTAATCTTAATTCTAGTGAATAAAAAAAAGCAAGCAATGGTGGTATGTGAATTGGAGATTGGGTCACAATAATTATGACTCACCTCTCTTCTGAACTTTTCCTCCTTCTTCTGTATTTTTGCCTACCTCTTTTCATTGTCTCCCTCTTTTTCTTCCTCGATGGCATCACCTTGATAAATATCTATTTGTTCTTCCCTGACTCTCTCTGACTTTACATCATCTTCCATGCTTCTCCATCATCCCTCACTCTGGAAAAGATTGGGAGTGCTTTTGGCTAAAACTGAGACTTCCTGCCTTAATCTTGTGAGGAAGATCGCAGCAGGTCTTCAAGTCCAGCCAAACTTTCAGATGACCACACACAAAACTGACAGCTTAGCTGGCCTCATAAGAGCCCATGAACAAGAAACCCCGGGCTACATTGTGCTCAGCTGCTTTCCCGCTATGAATTGTGTGAGGTAACAGATACTTGCTACTTGAAGACAAATCAGCATCTCTTAGAAACAAGAATGCATTCCATGATGAGCCCAGTGTAGATGGAGACAGTGACCTTGATTGCTGATGGTTAGGAATTCATAGGTAACTGATGAAAATAATACAAGAAGAACCAAGTATCACGGAGCTCTCTGGCAGTGGTGGCATTGGTGTTGGCTTCTGATGGATGGACACACATGACACATTACTCTTTCTTTATACACAGAAGTTGGGGCTAACTTAAACTCTTCTGCTTTATGATTTTGTGGAATTCCAGAATGGAAAGGTTAAGAGAATCCAATTAACAACACTTGTGAGCCAAAAGAAAAAGTCCATTTGCTTTATTGTTTGTATATATTGAGTAGTACAGGTAGTACTCAATTTGACCACCATGAGAAAGAGCCAGGTGCCATTGGTAGAACTTCCTCCATTGTGTCCATTTTGTCAGCAATGAAACTCAGGCTCTGAAGGTCTCACTGGCACATCCAAGGTCACATCACACAGGCAGTCAGGGATCCACACGATATTTCTGCTAGGTAAAAACAAGTGATAAATCTCAATGAATATAGTGGAATAACCTCAATTAATTTAAAAGGAAGCTCTAGAGAGGGTCAGAAAGAGGAGAAAAATACATTCTAAAGTTTTTGTTTGGTTTGGCTTGGTGTTCTGAAAAAAAATTGTAGTTGTTGTAAATGGTTCATTAGTCAGAAAACATGGTGTCTCCCAAGAGGTTTCACGGGAAAGCAAATTTACTGATGTCAAATGTCAGGTACTCAGCTTTGAATGCTCTCCAACCTGATTTATCCAGTCCAGACAGAGGATTTCTTTTCTTGTAATTTATTGGTACAAGCAGCTCACATACAGACACTAATTCATTTGCAATAAGAAACATTATTACCAGGTGCTCTAGGGTATGCCTTTGACATGACTAATCTAACTCATTCCCTATTAGATGATCCCATGATTTTTGTGATTCTTTTACAAATCTACTACTGTCCCATACCCTCATGCTGGGACAGTTTAACTGGTGCTACTTGCATTGGAGATGGGTCTGAAATCAGACACTCCTTTCAGCATGTTGAGATCACTTCCACACATTAGTCACTCAGACAGAAATCACATGCCCAACACTGTGAATTGGTTTCTACTGTCCTTTGTAACCTTTTCCTAGGACAATGGGCAATAGTCCTCTCTGCTTTTTTATGTCCTAATAAATCTGTATGAACAATAGCTTTCTTTAACTTATTGCTGCATAGCACACATCTCTGGCTCAATCTCTGACTGCCTTGACCATGTTTCTCAAATATATATATTTTTTTCTCTATATTGAAATACTAAAGATGGGGATATGAACATAGTGTTTTAGGAAATAAATTATAGCTCACTGTATCTTCTTTCTTCACATTTCTACCCTAACCAGGATAGACTATGTCTACTCAACAGCTCCTTTGACCTCTGAACTTTTTCAAAGGTATCTCTGCTCACACTTGAACTGCCTTTTCCCATTAATTGTTCTAGAAACAATATAAAATATCAATTTTTTCCTTTGTAATAATTTGAATTTATTGCATATTGATGTTCCCTTATGCCAGGCATTTCTCTGTGTTAGAGTTAACGGCTCATGGAGCTAGAGATGAGCTTGAGGAGACATGGTGATGCTGAAGATCCTTGGCTGAAGGTGTATGAGCTGTTTCTCATGCACTGAAGCCAAGGCCAGTAATGATATTCTCTGCCAGGGTCATGATGTCAGACTATGTCACATGTGAACAAGCCCAACTTAACTTTTCCTGAAAAAAAAAAAAACAGTGTAAGTTTCTATAAACAAAGTTTTAATGGTTAGCACCTTGCTTCCCTTCACAACTGCACAGTCACTTCTATATTAAATACTGCCTTCTGCATTCATTTGGGTGTTATCTTTAGGTGTCATGTTCATTCACAAAATTTGCAAATGTTTAATCATAGTGCATATATTTTCAAGTGAGGTGGTAGCATATGGTCAAGAATAAAACAATAGGTTTGTAAGGCTCAAGGGCAGAAACCATAACCATAGTCAAATAAAAATATAAGCCCCTAGAAATCAAGACCCCCACACATACTGCTTACAAAGAGTTTAGTTGGTCTGAAAAGCACAAAATCTTGCCCTTCTTGTGAGCTATGATCGCATGAGAATGTCTTGCCCTCTCCTCTTTACCCCATACTATTTTAAAAGGAACAATGATTTCTAGGAGAAGAAGTTGATTTTAAGACTGGATGGAACAAGGAAGATTAAAAAAATCACCCAAGAGCATCAAGTAGTTACAGAAGCAAGAGATTGCTCAGAAAAAAAGTTAAAGATGTAGGAAATACTGGAGACAACAAGAAGGAACACATAGCTCTTACAGCTAGAACCCAACCTAAGCAAAGACAACACTATAGTGCTGCTGACCCCTAGATCCTAATAGAAAAATAAATGTGCATCTCTATTTCGTGATGCAAACAGTCTAATACTAGTGAATGGGCAAAGAGTCCTTCCTCTTCTTTCATAAAAGCAATACAAATTAAGTGTAGAGTGAGCATAGGAACTTCACACTCATTTGACTGTTCAAGAGGAAGACGAGTGACTTCCTAATGAGAGTCCTTGGAACTTCATTGAGCTAATGGAATAAGGAGCCATCACCACTTAATCATGTCAAAACCACCTACTCTCCATACGGGGTGTCATGACGTCTCTTCTCAGTCATTTTCAACCAAGCTTGTATCCCTAGAATTTAATTATGGCAAAATCTGTTATTTTATACAACATCCAACTAGTATTCTTCTTTTTCTGGATCCTGAAGTAGAAGAACTTTAGTGTGTGTAGGAGGAAAGAAGGTGGCATCACACTACAATCTGAAGTTAACATAATAGAATTTTAAAAAAGGTTTAAAAAATGAGAGCAGATAATTCAGTCCCTTCAAGCTACAGAATCCTTTCATGTTCTATGAATGTGGTTGGATAGGACCTTGTCTTAAAATGGAATATTAAACTTGTAGAATTGTTGCTGTTCTCTCTATTTATTTTTCTATTTAAAAAATGGTCTACCCTAGCTTTTTGCATTATATTTAGACATAGATTACATTACTCTCTACTACAGATCAAAGGGCATTCCCCAAACAACATCAAAACTGAGGAAAGGGCTGTACTCAGGTATGTATCAGTACCAGATGAATCTCATTGGTGACCAATGTGCTTATTGGTGTGTGAACTTGGACAAGTCACCTTTTACACCTGAACTTAATTTTTAAACTGGAGAATTAAATATTAAATTACCAATTTGGTTCCAGCTGTAACATGATAGAATTATCCTAACTCTATATGTAGAACAGAACAGGAAGGGGGACTAAGATACTCTCATGTGCACCACAGTGACACCTACTGGATTAATTGAGGTTTTTCTCCTGAGTTTTGGATACTGTGCAAGAGTCATTTAGACCTGTTTTTTAGCTCAGCTGTAAACTTGTATAGAAAAAATGGAAAGAAGTGGACTTTCAAGGTCTCTTTTCTGACTCCACTTTTATTTCCATGCCTTACCTAACATATTTCTCACTCCATCAAAAATGAAATATGCCCATTCACAGTACTTCTTTATCCTCTATGGATCTCAAATTTTGCATTTTTAGAGATTAAGAAAGCATACTTCAGCTGGTTTCATAAAGCAGAACTTGGAACTCCATAGTTTCATGGCTGCAGTGTGATATATGATGTTTGATTTAGATGGATGACCTTGAACTTGACTGGCCTCTTAGTACCTGTCATGTTTCAAATGAGGAGTCTGTTAATATTGGATGATAGAGTGGTCTAAGGGCAGAATCCTGGGTACATTTCTTCCAAAACGATCAAAGAACCAGAATGTCACCAACAGGACAGATTTAGTATTCATCAATTATACACATAAATAATTAGGGGAGATAGTTTTAAGGTAACAGTTTCCCCAGTCTTCACAAATGTCTTCCTGCAAGTATTAGGCTGCACGTGCTCTTAAATATAACATTGTACTGTATAAGCCTGACTCTAGCATTTTGACGTTCTTTACCTAGTTTTAAATGTGGCAACTCCTGGTCTTTTGTTATCATTGCCCATTCATGTGGTAGGAGATACAGATCAATTTGGTTTGACTAAGTTGGAGCTAGATAAAAGAGCACCCCATAGTTCATCAGTCTAGAAGCAGCTACTGTATGCTGTGCATCCTTGTCAGATGAACAATTCATTGTTGTAAAAATCCTGAATCTACTGTGGTCAGTGCAGGTATTTCCAGGGTTTCCTTTGCATGCCTGTCTTGATATTTATTACCTTTTCAGTTCGCATCCTTCAAGTCAGGAGTTGTCACTCAAATGCTTTTGGTAAGAAATTTCTACCAAAACAAAACTATTGCTCAGGGAAAATATTCTGGCTTTATTAAATACTTGAATCAGACCAGAATTCTGTGGAATACAGTCATCAAGACCTATATATGGTTATACAAAATACAAAGACTGTCAAGGGTCCCATGTCCTGTTTTAAACTTCTTCTTTAATGTGTCTCAGCTACCATAGCCTCAGCATCCCTGTTTGGAGAACTCAAAAATTTGACTTTGCAGCACAGCCCTGGCCCTATTTTTTACACATATGTAATTTAGAATGATACAATGTAACATCTCCAGGAATCTCCATGTATCTGTAATGTGACAAACTAGAACTGTGGATTCTACTTCTTCTGTATGATTCCATTTAATGTACAATTTATTTCATTCTTAGCCTTCCAATAGATAACTAGCTTACATGGTAGTGCCTTATTGTGTTTCTTCAATTCCTATATATCTTTCCGTTCCCAGGTTAAATGTCCTGTTATTCAAATATTCTTGGCCAGTTTTTTTTCCAGCATACCTTTTTTCTAATGCACCCCCTTAGAAAAATGTATGCCTTAATTCAGTTCTAGTGATTGTCATGTCTCATTCATAACTGATAGCACGTTAGCATGCAACCTATTCTTGAAATGTTAGGGGTTCAAAAGGGAGTTTTCCATTAGAGTACCTGTGGGTGTGGAAGCCTAATTGTAACTTCAGGACATAGAGGAGACCCCTCTTCCTTCCTCTCAATGGGTCTTAGAAGTTATTGTTCTCTGATGGGGACTTCATTTGGCCCTATTTTAAATTTCCATGGTTGTTCAGTATGACTGAACCTTCAGAATCTAAATTTTAGATGAAGAGAAGAAAATAATAAAGGAAGGTCATGAGTATAAGGAGGTATCCATAAAGTTGCCTTGTTTAAATAATGGAATGCAGAGGCTTCAATGGTTCACTATTTCTCAGCGAGAGAAAGACAAGGGGGGTACTTGGAGGGGGAGAGAGACAGAGACACATAGTGAGACAGAGACAGAGAGACAGAAACAGTTCACATACTGAATTTCATGTTCATTAAATTTAGTCAATATTTAAATCATATGTGTGAACAAGCTGTATTATTAAATAACTATTTTAGTTCAAATTTTTATCTGAAATATGGCAATGATGCCACCAATGCATCCAATGTTCAGAAAAAGTACTTTTGAGTGTCAGGGCTAAAACCACCCATATACATAAGGGCATTGTTAAGTAGAGGACTTGCAAATGCCATATTTCTAAACATAAAGTTGAATATGAAATGCAATCATTCATCCAAGAGATTCCATTGAATAACAGCTGTTTAAGCCTTCTGGAAGACATTTTTGGAAGTATGATTGAGAAATCTATTTTGAATATAGCAGGCACCTTCTTATATCCTCTGGTATTCTTCATTATCATTAAAGGGTATCGTCTGCTCCTGCCTTCTTAGTGTTTTAATTTGCAGTCCCACTTCTACTATGAGCTCACCTAGTTGACTCAGCTTGGGAAGACTAAATCTAATTTTAGCTTACAGAAAGCAATCAGGATATAGGTGCACCTCATGAAGTTGCAGAAGGCATGGGAAGAAATGGGTATTCTGCATTCCGATGCTCCTAATTTCAAGAACACAGTTCGTTAGTCCAGTGAAAGCAAGTTACAAACCTAGGCCACGTTCGAATGAGAGGAGAAAGGTGTCTTTGAGAACTTTAAGGCATGAGGGACTTCAAACCATTCATAATGCTCAGACATAGTCAAAATTTTATACACTGCCTAATATAAGGTTTCATCATACTGTGTGCTGTGATTTCCTTATCTTAGAAAAGAATGTTAGTTTTTCTTGCCTAATCATAGAATTTATCTAATTCAGGAGTAATTTCTTGTAAAAAAAAATAAAGTACTTAATTGCTTTTATGGAGGAAGAACTGATTTCATCTCCCTCCTTCCTCTCCTCTTTCACCATCCCTGGTCTTTTCTCCCCTCCCTCCCCTCCCTCCCCTCCCTCCCCTCCCTCCCTTCCTTCCCCTCCCTCCCTTCCCTCCCCTCCCTCCCCTCCATCCCCTCCTGGGGCCTTCCTTTTCTTCTCCTTGATGTTCTTTATCTCCTGGAGCGTCCCTCTTCACTTTGGATAGTGCATTGCTCACTCCCATGTTCCATACTTCTCTCCATGATTCTGGAAAATATAGACTATTTTCATCATGATAGATGAAGGCCATACAAGGGAGAGTTCCAAAAAAGAGAAGTGGGAGTACCTACCTTTCTTTGAGCCCAGCAGTTGAGGCAGAGGCAGGAGGCAGGAGGCAGGAGGCAGGAGGCAGGAGGCAGATCTCTGTGAATTTCAGTCCATCCTAGTCTATGTAGTGATATAGTAAGATCCAGGACACCCATGTTCATGTAATGAGAACCTGTCTTAAACAGAAAAAGAGTGGAAATAGGAGGGAAGAAGCATGATTAAGAGATAGAGATGGGGAATTCCAGGGCCGCAGGTGTCACGGGGCATAATCATGTTTAAGACAGAATTAGCCATTTAGCTTTAGTCACATATGGATAATAGAATAGGTAGTAAGAAGTTAGTCAAGGTGAAAATATTAATTAAAAAAAACAGAGAGATATAACATAATGAATGTGTATGTATATATAATGAATACACATATGTTCACACACATGCATGCACACACACACACACACACACAAACACACACACACACACACACACACACACACACTCACACAACACCCACAGCTCTAAAATGTAACAATTTGAAAACTTCCAAAACTCAGTGGAGATACTATTGGGGATGAAGAGGGCAATATATAAGATTATTCTTATATATTTGTGTGTGTGTGTGTGTGTGTGTGTGTGTGTGTGCGCGCGTGCAATAATATGTGTTGTTTGGTAACTCCCATCCTTAAAGGCTGTTAAAGCACAGCCCAATTAAAAATACCCTTTATGTTCATGCTCCTCAGGTAACTTGTGTGGTAGGTAGGAGAAAAGTCGCCTTGTGTGGACACATGCATGAATATCCTAAATGGTCATATGTGTCACCGGGAAGCAGATATGTTTGGTCTGGGCTTTATTTGAGACAGTAAAGGGGCATATGTAGTGCATCTCTTCTCCTCACACAGGGATTGACTATGAAGAGAGACTGGTGAGTGATGGCACTTCAACCTCCATAGTTACCGAAGTGAAGCTGGGAGGAAATTTATCTTTACTCCTCTCCATGTCCTCTGATCATTCAGGAACAAACTCATCAGAAACCCATCGGAAATGACAAGTCAGATGGAGATGGGTACCAGAAAATCTTTTGTACTCTGAAGTCACACTCAATCCCACAAGATGATATTTGTTCACAGAGGGTTATGTGGGACAAGAAAAGTGGGTGTCATGAAGTTAGGTCTGCAGAAGGCCCTCTTCACTTAAGATGTCTGTCATGTCCCTGTTTTACTGGCACACTTAGGGGATCATCAATGCTCTACTTTCTGAGTCAAAATAAACAGATATGACCTGAGTTGTTGAATGCTATATTCTCTCCTTCTCCTCTTTACCAACAGCTCGACATATATATCATTCATATCACACACAATTCCTTTCTTGACCAATGCTTTGGCATGTAGACAGGGAGCATGTCAATTATGTTCATGAACATGCCAACATCCTTTCAGGAAAATCTGGAAATCTGGGTCTCTTTTGTGTATCTGTGAGAGTAAAGAAAATATTCTTCGAGCATTGTCTCTATGACTACACATGTGAAAAAGAAATATGATAAAATATGATGAATGCTGTGTAAGTTGTAGAATATTTCTAATTTTATAAAATATACTTTGATTTGCACAAACACACACACACAAACACACACACACACACATACACACACACATGTGCATGCCACAGTAAGTATCCTCTCTTCCCTGTTCTCTAATTCAAATTCTATTCTACTTCCCATTTAAGCTTTCCTCCCTTGGACTTTACTAGAAATTTCTAGACACAGGTACCATCTTCTGAATGGTGCTATGTTTAGTCTCTCATAACCAAGACTTCCTAAGAACAAGTTTTTCAGACCTATACTGCACTGCAACTGCTACTTGTATGCAATGGGCATTTGTTTTGTCTTTCATCATATTACCCAGAAATAGACTTAGTAATTTAAAAATCTAGGCAAATTCTTCCTGTGGCAATTGCCAGATCCAACTTGTACAGAACCAACTATTTTGTAAAGGAAAGCAATTAGGAGTTTCTAGGGCAGAGAGCAACTGTTGTTCCAGCAGCTGGATCCCTTAAAGCACTGGTATGATTGCTCCAAAGGACCACATGATCCTGCCTGGTTGGCTTTACTACTCACTGCTACACATTGCTCAGCAGTAGGGGGTTGATAGCGAACCCTGCACAAAGCTCTTTACAGCAAACCTATTGTCATGGTAAATTTCATTGGCCATGCTGGATTGCATCTATGATAGCCTCTGATCAATGACTAATATAGTTTGGGAGATTTTCCTAGTTAAGTAACATCTGGTGCTTTCTGATAAGGGCTTATCTAATATAATACATGGCCCCAGCTCATTTTTTTCAATATAATCAGTATATCTATATTACATTAAAATATCTCCTACTGTTTTCTCCCTTCACTTGGCCCAGCTAGTATTTTTTTTCTTTATTTAGCACAGTGTGGTGTTTTTGTATTGTTATCCGAGCCAGAGCAGCTACCATCCTGCAGCCTTTTCCTAGGCTATGACTATGACGTGTAGGGAGACTGTTCTCATTGACTGAGTTAAAAGGCCAGAGATGCTTGGTTTTCTTTCTTGTAATCTCAGTAGGACACATGACAACCTACACACACACACACACACACACACACACACACACACACAAGTCTCTACTAACTTTCTCACAGACTATATAACTATATACATACTACAATATGGTGATATTACATCAAACTATGATGAAATGCAGTGTGGTAGTAAGCATGCTTTTCTTCCATACCGTGTTCATTCTTTTTTAAAGAAAAATAAACAACGTACTATTCAGAAAATAGTTCTTGGATATTTGAGAGCTCTCGGGTTGCACGCTATGAATCCTTGTTCATATGGATGACTTCTGTTACAAATTTATTTCCAGAATTACTGCGAAGTGTGGAATTATTGCATGATATTTATTATAAGGCATCTTTATCATCTTTTCTTGATCTCTAATCTATGAGCTAAATGAACTATCCTCCTCTTTTAGATATTCTTGCCTTGTTAAAGAAGCCCTTCAACTTTTTTATGTATGTTTGTGCATCATGAGTATTGTATGTAGGTGTACATGTTTGTGTGTGTGTGTGTGTGTGTGTGTGTGTGTGTGTGTGTGTGTGTATGTATGTATGGTGGCTGGAAGAATCTGCTACTTTTGCTACTTTATAATATAAATATTGAATTAAGGAGTTGTGTAGGAATTTCTAAGTTAATATTTCTACTGAATCTAAAATAAAGTGCATATTTATCCTTGTGAGACTTTCTTATTTCTCTTATAATACTGACATTGTATGATTTTGTAAAGTAGGTATGAGGAAATCTGCTTATATGAAAGAGCTTCGGAATGTAATGTGGCATCATTACAAATCTCTGTCAACAAGCACATAAAACTTTCAACTGTAGTACATGAAGAAATTCAAACATAATAATTATTTGTCATCTTAAACTGAAGGAAAATATTTCAGTATTTGTTGGGATAGTATTCGTCTTCCCTGTGCCCTTACCTCATGAGCTATTCATTTCTGTAAGAGAAGAAAAGAGTGACAGGTTGTAGCTCATTTATTATAAATTAGGGTCTTGATTTAAATAAATATGTGAGGCTTCTTAGATAAATTTTAATAATTTTCTAATGCATAGATACTTCAAAGAAAATTACATATAGACTGATTTCAATTATTTTTACATTTATGAATTATGTATTTCTCTTACTCTAAAATTTGTAATGAATAAAACACAAGTTCTGTAGAGGCCCTACTATGTACTGTGCTGTGGATGAATTAAATGTTAATGAAATTAAATGTCCCCATGTTATAGAACCCAACCCCAGCTATCAGCTATCCAGAAGGAATTTCTGGCCTTGATGAAACAACCCTGTTGATGAGGGCTGTAGCTTCTCTGACATTTCAAGAGATGAAATCTCACAGAACACTTCATGTTCTTCTGGCTCATTTGATGGAAGGTAAAAGAGCTTGTGGGATTTCAACACTGAAAAAGAACTACAGGCAACTAAGGTATGCTGAGGAACCTCAGGGAAGAACCCCCAGTTACATCTAACACTAAGGGGTCATCCCCAAAATCATATATATATATATATATATATATATATATATATATATATATATATATATATATATATGTGTGTGTGTGTGTGTGTGTGTGTGTGTGTATGTATGTATGTATGTATGTATGTGTGTGTGTATGTATGTATGTATGTATGTATGTATGTATGTATGCATGTGTGTATGTATATATGCATGTGTGTATGTATGTATAACATATACAAGTAACATTATATGGACTGAGCCTGTTGCATTTATATATTTGGTAGTTATACATACACACATACATAAACACACACAGAAATATATTTGTGACATTGTTGTTGTTAGGGTGTCTATTGCTGTTATGAAGCACTATAACCAAAATCAAGCTAGGGAGAGAGCGTTTATTGGTCTTTCATTTCCCTATCACACTTCTGTATTTCATCATTGCAGGAAATCAGCTCAGGAATTCAAACAGAGGAGGAAACAGAGGCAGAAGCTGATGTAGAGGCCACAAAGGAGTGTCCCCTGGTGACTTGCCTTGTCTGCTTTCTTATAGAACCCAGGTTCATCAGTCCAGGGATTGCACCACCCATCTGGGGTTGGGCCCTCCCACATATATCACTAATTCAGAAAATGCTTGAAAGGTTTTCCTGCAGCCCTATCTTTTGGAGACATTTCCAAAGTTGTCTGAGGTGCACTCCTCTCTGATGACACTAGCTTGTGTCGAGCTGATGTAAAAGTAGCCAGGATAAACTCTTAAAGAAATAAAAGCTCTATTTTATTTGAAAAAAAGAAGTGGAAGTGCATGGAAAGAGTTTGCCGGTGGAAAGAGAAGAGGAAATGATATACTTATATTTAATTTTAAAATAAAAATAAAAACACACACATGAACACCACTCACGGTGGCCTGTGTCTCGACAAGTGTCCCCACTACTCCATCGACCCAGCACATGTGGGAGAACAAGGTGTCTTCACTCTGCAGTTGCCTTATCCACTTTCACCTCTACTTGGATGTGAAAGAGGCTTTTAGGACTTGCTTATCATCCTCCCACTTAGCCATCTCTGTGTCTTTGCTAGGACTTGAAGGATGTGTTACAGCTCTAGGCCTCATTCATGGCTAGTCATGCCTTGGACTCTGTTCATGCATTGCAATCTGAAGCTTTAGGTACTGCTTTCCCAGATGGTGAGATTATCTTAGGCATTGTGTCCACAGCTGTGTCTGGGGCTCTCTCTTAGAGTGCCTATGTAAAGTCTCACTCTAGGCAAATAGGCTTTCATATGGAGTGCACAGATGCTTGTCTCACTGCTTTCTGAGTACATTTTATGTTTAGCCTTCTCCTGTGGGTATTGGTGGATAACTCTCACTGATTTATGATGCAAATTGTTTCATTAAGGATGCCAGGAATCACAAGGTGGTTTTCTTTTTTCCCCTTTTCTTCTTCCTCCTCCTCTTCCTCCTGCTTCTCCCTGTCCAGCTCCTTTCTTCTTCTGTTTGTTTTTGTTTTTGTTTGCTTTGGTTTTGTTTTTCTCTGTGTAGACTTGACTGTCCTGGATCTTACTCTGTAAAACAGACTGGCTTTGAACTCAGAGGTTCATCTGCCTCTTCCTCCTGAGTAGTAGGATTAAAGGCATGCACTACCACCACTGCATGACACCCATGCCATTTTCTAGGGAAAGGAGAGGAAGGCAGTTACTGGCTATTGGAATTGTAGGCCTGAGGTTCTTTGAAGATAGTATGTAACATTTTGTGTATGAAAGAAAGTAGGCAGAGCAGGTGCAGCTGCTGCAGTAATGATGTTGAAGGAAGACAATACAAAGAAGCCAGGGTAAGTTTTCATTGTGTTAATACTTTTACAAATATAATTAGGTGTCTGATATTTAGATGGCTACACATAAACATTGTTTTGGGGGGATCTTAACAGCTGGAGGGGCTGTTGTTTGAGCACTGTTCATTTCCATCACTGCTGCCCAGTCTAATCTTTTTCAAGTGGAAACATTGTCACCATAAAGAACTTCAGAACTGCTTGCTGTAAAGTTTCAGCTTTGCCCTTTCTTGTGTATTAGTTTGTTTCCTAACTCTTACCCATCCGCCCTGGTTAAGCTGAAAGAAAAGGGCAGGACTGCCTTTAATGGCTTGGATACAAAGTATCTTAAAAAGCAAGCACACATACTTTTATAGTTTATAACAAAAGAGATGGACACAAGAAGCTTTAGGAAGAAAGTCTAAGCTGATATTTAAGGAAGGAATAAACTGAACGAGATGACCAGAAGAAAACCGGTGAGCAGGAGCCTGTCTAGTTTCCATCATCTGCCTGTGGAGAAGCATCAAGAGGAGAAATCTACACTCTTCAGGAAGCAACATTGGGCACATTTGGAATTATTTTACTGCAGCTTGGGAAATGAACAACACTATAGAGACATAAATAATATTACATCAGTAATTGTTTTTCATTTCTACGCAGTTTAATAACATGGTTATCTGATGTTTTGGCTATTTCATATGTGCTTAAGAAATATTGCTTGAATAGGAGAGATATGCCCAACATTGTTTCTTTAAATCAATTTCTATATTTGTGATATCAAGTAACATATGTAATATCTGTGCCTCTGTTTGTATCTTAGCTATCCAAGTTTCTTTCAAATTATCAAAAATAACTTCCATTCATTTATATGTAATTTACCACAGCTTTAAGATATCTGTAGAACTTTCTGTGGCCATTACAAAAAATGTGAAAGGAGTTTCCACAAAAATTAAGAATGGTAATACAATAATATAGGGTAATTCCATTTCTGAGTACTTATGTCCAAATAGTTACATTTTTATATTCACTGAAGCATTGTATATTATACACAAGATAAGAATCAATTCCGTTCCCATCAGTCACCAGAAGATGAAGTAAATATACATATCAGAATGCAATTCAGCCTCTCAAAAGCAGGAATCTTGTCCTTTGTGACAGGTTGAATAGAGCAGGAAGTTATCACACCAAGTAAGATACATAAGGTCTAGATAAGATGAACATTGTGCACATTACTTATATGTGCAGTCTCGCCTCAGAAACCTCAAATCCACAGATGCGGAGAGAATGTACTGGTGTTTACCAGGAGCTTGGGAAGGGTGATTAGACTAAGAGACTTTTAGTCAGAAGATATAAACTTGTAATGAGGAAGAATAAACTGAGACACTTTAGAATTTATGTCAATGTTTTGTGTCATGGACTTGCAAAGAGCAGATGTTAAATGTTCTCCCCTTAGAGGAGGGGAGGCAGGTGGGTAAGTGGATGATGTAAGGCATATGATAACTAGTCTGGTTTAGATATTCCAGGTCAAACCATCTTGTATACTCTAACTACATACAACTTATATTTATCAATTTAAATATAGAAAAAAAGAGATATTGGAATAGCTTCAACTCAGGCTCAGAACCCTGGTAGCAGGGTCATTCCTGATGGCAGAGGCCAAATTCGAAAGTTGTCATGGCTCAAGAGCCCAGACAGTCCACCCTGCAGTACAGATGAGGACGTGTGATCGAAGATAAGCAGCAAGAGAATCCACAGAACTGTTTAGTTCAGCAGTGAACAACGTTCCAACCAGGCATGACTATGGGTAACACACACACACACACACACACACACACACACACACACACACCATAGATGGATAGAAATAAAATTGAGATAGTTAGACCTGGAAAGATAGAGAAGAGAGAAAAGAGAGAGAGAGAAAGAGAGAGAGAGAAGAGAGAGAGAGAGAGAGAGAGAGAGAGAGAGAGAGAGAGAGAGAGAGAGAGGAGACCTTTGAAGCAGAATTATACTCTATAGCCTACAGCTTACTACTAAAGCTATGACCCCATCTACTAGTACTCACACACTTAGGAATCTAAGTCCTAAGCAAGGACAGCTGACAATTTTATTTTGTGTGTGACTTCTTTTTGGTTTGGCTTTCTTTCTGTCTCTATCCCTATTTTTTCAACAACCTCGACAAAGCTTTATGAGATATAATGTGTATACTCCCCTTGCAAGGAACATTATGAAGACTGACTTTTCTGGTCTGTAAATCATTTTTTGCTGGAAATAACTTTTAAAAACATAAATTTAAATAGTAGATTAGAGACTAAGAACTCAGTGGCAGAAAACCTTCTCAGCAAAGAGTCCTGAATTTCATCCATAGCACTGCTTAACAAATCCAACAACTAGAAATAGAGTGGATTACTATAACAGAGTATTAAGTGTCAACGTGGACAAAAGTGACGGTAGTGGTTTATTCAGGGGCAATGTCCCAAATCTTTAAATGTTGTCAACTTGACATTCCTATGATCCATCTAGAACAATGTGTGTGTGTGTGTGTCTGTGTGTGTGTGTGTGTGTATGTGTGTGTGTGTGTGAGTGAATGAGTGACTGACTCCAATGTCCCTAATAGTCACAAAGCAATGAATACTTTTGATATAATTCCATTGAGGAGAATCTTTTAGTCTTCCAATACCAAATGCTTTCATAAAAGTCTGTTTTAGTATCTACTTCAAAATTTCACTTAAATATGTTTCAAAGATTAACACTGCCATTAAGTAACTGAAAGGCACCTTATCTTAAAAAATATTGTAAAGTTAATTAAAAATTAGATTTCAATTTTATTAGAAAAAAAACAGGCAAATTATGTAAGTTTCATTATCTGGAGGAAAGAAACCTTATAAATGGGTGATATATAAAAAGAAACAAATCCAATTCAATGAATAAGTAAATGAGTATGATTTTTAATAGCGGTGAAATATAATTTTATCCTGTTAGAATAACAGAATTAGAACAAGCAGTGTTTGCTCTCCTGAGAGAATGACACAGCCATCCTCAGAGTAGTTAGGTTGTCTGCTAACCTACCTAGTTTCTGGCTGTCCTTTAGATGAGTTATTCAAATGCTTTAAAATGTTTTCTATCCAGCCCCATAAACTGTCTCTGAGATTACAATCTATTTTTAAGAGAATAACCAGAAGTGTGGACAAAAGTGTTTTATAAAGCCACTGATTTCATGTGACTTTTTAACAATGAAAGTTCAGAAATAGTCTACATTACTACCACATGAACATGGTTGATTGTAGTGTCATCCTAAGAGAAAATAGTATATTGGTATTAAGATATCATTAGATAATTTTACCATAGGGGAAAAAAACATTTCTAGGTTGAAATGTGAGAAAAGAAAGGTAGACTAAAAAGGAAAACTTCAACGTGATAATTTATGTGTATATAAGAGCAAATATGACATTCACCAATATATGAATAGAGCACATTGAAATATTAACTACAATCTTCTTGTGACTTGACATTGTGATTATAGTTTTTAATTATATTTTTCATATCATTGTCTTTCCATATGATTAAGGACATCTTTTGGCACACAAAATGAGGAACAAGCTTATTTCAAAATATAAATTCCAAGGAGAGTATTTAAAAATATTTTTTAGGTTTTATTAATTATTTTGCACATAAATATTTTGCCTACATTCATGTCTTACACTGCGTGCATTAAGTGTTCATGGAGACTAGAATAGGACATCAAATCTCCTTTAACTATTCTTACAGATGGTTTTGACCTGACATATAGGTGGTGGGAATGGAACCTAACTCTTCTATAATAGAATCGGTATTCTTGATCTCTGAGCTAACTGACCAATCTCTAAGGACTATTTTTAACTGATAGTAGTAGAAACTTCATTTTATTTCCCAAAGCAACTTTGTTGTTCTATCCTGGATATTGACACCTAGGAAGAAGAAGAGAGATGTTGGTTAAGAATTAATACTTAAAGAGGGCAGACTCTGTACTCCAAGGTGGAAATTTTGTCACTGATAAAGAGATAATGGTTAGTATACAATAAAATAATTGTTCTTCCAGGAAACACATAAAACCTAATGATTACTGTTTGCTTGGTAGTTACTTTTAACCTTGCTGACTCGGGAAGACACCTCATTTCCGATAGAACCATCATCACAAAATGACTTTCTTCTTCTCCACAACAGGAAACATTATATCATAGGATTTATCTTTTTGAAACCTGAATCCCAGAATCCCTACAATCTCTGATAGGACACCCTATCTCAATGGCACTTATACTGGCCAGGCACGAGTAAAAGGCAAAGAAAGACAATTTATTCAATTTGGCCACTTTTTATAGGAAAGAGAAGCCAATGGAAATACTCAATGACTCTCTCTCTACATCTGCCTTTAGGGTAGTGGCTTGAACTTTAAATACTGGGTATGGTATACATATCATAAAATGATCTTCATCTTGTTTTGATCCTACCTATCACTGACACCCATCCTGTCTTCTGTATGGCACCCAAATTGCCACCCCTGTGTGAATGATCTTCCTCTGACTGGCAGCAAAACCCTATGTTTTCTTTCCCATGTAAAAAATTCTTTTAAAAATATAATTTCATGATGTCTATTATCAGTCTAGTCCAATAACTGAGAAGAGAGCGAGGAATGTCTTGAACATCTTTGTTACAGTTATAGAAGCTATAATACTAAATCCCTACATATTTGATATCTATATCCACCCTCAGACAATAGGAAACAGAAACACAAATGCCTGGGCTTTCTCATTCCTGGAAACTCAGTGCTGAGAACATTATTTGGAACACAGAAAAATTTTCTTGGTAATTGACTTTGTGGCAAATTTATTATATATTTATTAAGGTTGATGTGTAATTTTGGCTTTTTTAAAAAATTCACTTATTTTCATTTTGTAAGGATGTTGTGTCTATGAGTGTTTATGCTTATTATGTGTGTGCTTAAATATGTCATAGGACCTTCCAACTGAAGTTAGCAACAGTTGTGAGTCCCCATGTGGGTGTGATCAACTGAACCTGACTCCTCTACTATTAAATGCTTTTTAACTGCTCAGCCACTTTGTAAGTGCTGTCTTTTCATTTTTGAAGTTCAGTCTTGAATGATAGGCCATTCATGTCTTAGACACTACACTGACCATGAGTTTCGATGTTAGGGGTAAGCACATGAACACCATCACCTTAGCACCTTCATCTTCTCTAACACCATTAAAGTACAGTGGAAGTATGGCCTTCCCATAGATCCTCACTTAGTTTCTTCAATACTGAAAGGTAGTGGGGAACTTTAAACTCTTCAGGTCACTGTGGAAAATACGTGACATCGGTCTCTTGTTTTCATGTTTCAGTGTTTATTTTGTTATTAAGTACTAATGTTTTTTTCTACTACTAGGAATAAAAGCTGAGTTTTGCAACACTAGACCACTGTTTAACTTCAAGCTACAGTTCTAACCATGATACTGACTTTAACTCCATGAGAGAATGAACACTTACATGTACATCAATTTTCTTGTACCCATAAGTCCTGGATACATGTAGCTGAATCAGAAGGCTCCCGGAGTAGAAGAAAGTTTGCACTTACCTCGATTTGTACCAAAGTCTGTTAAGTGACAATATCACGTAAGAAGCATATTATTAAATTTGTATAACATAATATATTTTTCCTAATTATATATAGTATGTGACTTCCATTTGTCACAATTGACATATACTTGGTAAAATACAGAGTGATGCAGGGTAATACATATTAAATGAGTGCATATATTACCTGCTTAACCTTTATCAAAAACTAATGGGGAAATGTGCTTTCATCTGATTTTGCAAAGGAGAAAAGCAAATGAAATTGAAATAATACAACTGAAGTTATTATTCTCAAAGCCTACAGAATTTATAGGCCAAGAGGACACACCCCGTGTGTAGAACTATCACGTAGTGTGTCTGTTGCACAAATGATTGGAGCTAGATTTAATATCAATGGTTCTCACAAAATTGCCAGGTTCTTTTAATAAGTGACTTTTGAAAACTTTCTGTTGACATTCTCCGTTTTCATTACCCATGGTGACAACCTTAACCTGTCTCTCCCTTGATGTTCATCACAACTGGCATTCGACCTGTTCCACATCAGGATTTGCAGGTTCTGGTGAAACGAAAGGAAGGAAAAAGTGATGTAATGATATTATAATCACAAAAATAGAAGAAATAATCAGAAAGAGAGAAAACATGAAACATCATTCTAGTCAACCCCTATGTACTTTTTTTATTGTCAGCTTCCAGCAGGGAAGTATTTAATTGCATCTGTGATTGAGGATGATCACATTGATTGTGCTGAGGCACCAGCTAGGGAGAACTCCCTCCTTGAGCAAACTTTGAATTTCAGGTTACTCATCATTTCTTAGCCACTACCAATGTTGCTGTTACTGTCATCATCATTATCATCAGAAGGGAAGTGTCAAGCCTGTAATTACACATGGCACAGTGCTAAGTGATATACAAGGAGGCACTTGGTTCGTGCAGACCAGATGTACATAATCAAAACACACTCTATGCCAGGGCAGACTAATATTACCAGTTCATGTAGAAAAGATACAAGCAAAGAGTCAGTGAGCAGCTCTGATGAGGACATAATTGCCTGGGCACTGTTTCAAGGCTGCAGACTCTTATTCGGTGGATAACCATCTACTTAAGTACTACTTCTAGATGACTGCTACGTTCCTGGCAAAGTGCTAAGTATGTAACGTGTTGTTTAATCCTCAAAGCAGCTCTGTGTGCTAAGTGCTGTGATTATTCCAAACCTACTAACTAGAAAGATGACGGGTTGAGGACACATCATAAAGAAAATGAAAGAAAGTTACTAATCTGAGATCACTAATTTCAGCTTGCACAAGCACGGTCGCCAAACCTATTGGAACCTGTTTAAAGTTCAACAGAACCTGGGAAATAAAACTCGCATGCCTCTCTTCCTTGTTAGGGATTTTAGTGAGCATTGCTGGCAAGAATGTAGAAACCTAACTAGCTAAGGCATGAGATAACAAGTGAGAAGGAAAAGAGTTGGTGTTGGTTAGCAGACTCTGAACTTAGCCATTCAACAGTTTTTAATACTGCAATGATACACAAGTGTTCAAAGCATCAAAGAAGTGGAAGGAAACTGAAGTTGGGTCACTTACTAAAGTAAACAGAAAGAACTGTACTAGTAAAAGTAATTATCCCACCCAAAGAGGATTGGGTGAAGTAGAAGAGAGTCTACTCATTTGGATAAGTGTCTTAAGCTATTTTAAATCTGATTATTTTATAGCACATTCAGCGCTAATTCAAAATAGGATTACAACTAAGTTTTGGATTTTCTAATGAAAGGAATATATAATTATATGTTAATTGTAGATTTTAATCAATACTGCGTGTGCTGATACTTTTATAGCCTGCCACACTCGACAGGAAAACACACACACACACACACACACACACACACAGACACACAGACAGACACACACAGAAACACACACACACACAGACATACACACAGAAACACACACACACACACACACACACACACACACACACACACACAGACACACACTGGATGGTGCTTACTCTCCGCTAACAATAGAATGTTATATTGATGAGATGCTATCATTGTCAGTCAAAATAAATTAAGTAATTTGATTGGGTTTGGCATTGGTGGTTAGACTATTTCATTAGGTTTTTTTTTTCTTTCTTTCTTTTTTTTTTTTTTTTTTTTTTTTTTTTTGCAAAGGTGTATAGCATTCATTTTGAAGACCTTATTCCATTTGGGAGAGGATCTACATAGGTGGAGGTACTTTTTGTCAGCAGGGCCATTGCAGCAGCAGCTGGAAATTATAGATTCTAGTCTTTCTTTACTAATTCCACCCACACAAGACCCCTACAGGGGAGCATTAGCTCTCCTCCGGCTTGTCTCCTCATCTCTCAAGCATCTGATTTTCAAATCCTCTCCATGCATCAGAACCCATCAGCAAATGATTGATCATGCTTAGACATCAGTGACTCTGTAGTGAATCCCAGACAGCTACAGCTTGAAATTGTCATCAGGTGATTTAATCTTCAGCCAGAGCAGAGAACATGTATATTACATGATGGCAAACAGTTTGTTGATGGCTCCACTTTCTCCCCTCTCTTGTTAGTCATTTTTTCTGAGTTCCCATCTTCTCTCAGGCTAAGTCCTAATGATAGTGTGTGTGAAAGTGAACTTGAGTCCCCTCCCCCAACCTACTGAGGGGAATTTAACCATCTGCTTGCAGATTTCAGTAACTAGCCAGGATCAAGTCCTTACCTGCAAAGCTGGACTTAGAACTTGAGCTGGGTGCTTGTGTTGGCTGAAGAACAGTGCTGCTGTCTGTAGGGGCTGAACAGAGGTAGAGGTGCCAACACGACTAGCTGCTTTTCAGCTTTCATTTCTGAAGAGCTGGAATCACTTTAGTGTAAAATTCTGACTTTCTTTTTTGTTAGTGCCTTCAATCATTTCTCCATGTTTAAATCATAGTCCTGATAGGAAAAATCCTACAAGGTTGGGATGATCCCCGTGAACAATGTCTGGGAGACTCAGCACATGAATTTGATGGCTTCTAGGGGACCCTTTTGTCCCTATCCACAAGTACACTATACCTTTTAGCTCAATTACCCCACACCAATTTTTTGGTTATGTATAGGTCTCTTGTCCCTTCTTATAGGATCTCATTGTTGTCTGCCCATGGCCCCCATTAGGCAAATCCTGACATTTAATGATGATTCTTAATGGGATGCTTTCTGGATTAGGACAAAAATTCTGACCTTTGTCTCAGAACCTGAACAATTTGAGTGTCCCATTGACCGTGCCCTTTAACAGTCACATGTGCTCAAAAATCCGACTCATCCTTCAGTGCGTCTTTGTTTCATCTGTAGAAGGACATGGCTATCTTATGCTCTCCGGGTTCTAGTCAAGGCTGGGGTGCAGATGCTGTGCTGAACCCTGCAGCACCTCTCAGTGTACTGTGTTCTGATTGTCCCTAGGCAGGGTCAATCCTGGTTTGCCAGCCCCTTGCCTCCAAGCTATGTCTGCAGCAGCAGGACAGCAAAGCCCGTGGGACCCCTCTTTTCCCTTCCTCCTTTGCATATGAAACGGGCAATCTGTCATGCTGGCAGTCAGTGGCACCTTGTGAACCCTGGGCTTCCTTGGGCACCATCATTCAGAGACTCTCTCATTGTCCCCTGTCAACCTGTGATGGGCAGGAGGAGAAGAAGAGTTCTTTTGACATCCCTGGTGGACAGGGAGGAAGATCCTGATAACATTATGGGATCTGACAGTGGCAGCTGTCCACTGAACCCTTTGTAGTTTTACATGTGGGTTTTGAATGAGTGTGTGCATCTTGTGCTTGGCAAATTCTTCTGTATGACGGATGGTGAAGATAAATAAACATGATGCCAATTAAAAACACTACGCAATTATCCTTGTCCATACTAATGCCTGGCCTGTCAGAAAGAGACTTCACCTACCAGGGCATAATGGTAGAATTTTCTATTGGGCCATCATAGAAAAACAATCTCTGTTTTGCTAAGACTCTATGATCCTTTAAAAGACTGTCCTTATTTCTTGTTTTTTTCTCTTCATATTTGAAATCTGGCTTTACTTTCTTTCAGTTTCTGTGAACATCATTTCAGTGATAACTAATCCTTTTTTTTAATCTTAATTTTTTGCTTCAAGCTTTTGGTCCATCTTTGACCAAGCCTCTAAGGTGCTAAAAACTCAGAGAGAGGTGAACACTTGTATGACTAATGAGTGACTGAGAAGTACAGCAATATATTCTCTCACCCTGTCACCCTACCCTGTGCAGTGTCACCTACTATAAACAGTAATAATTTATGCCTGAACAATTGTAGAAAATGTGGGCCACATCTGTGCATCCTCTATCTGATGATAACTGACGGCAAGAGGGCCCCAGGAAGTGAAATCCACCACATTTCTTCTAACTGGTCCAGTGGTCCAGATTTGTAATGAGGATGAACTATACTAGTCTTTGACCTTTGGTACCCATGAGAGTGTGATATTTGGTGAGTAGGGATCATAAAGCTAAATAAAAATGTTTTATTTTAGGTTATTAAACTGTATGTCATATAACCTTTAAAATAGCACACACTATAAATCAGAAGCTTATCATTCATTTAATAGGCAATGGCCTTTGTGACTCCTCACTTCAACCTTTTTATTTTTTTCTGGTTGAAATTAACAGGATGCTCACATCTTGTTTGTTACAGAGAGGAAAGGTTCATCCACTTGTGTGCCCCTGCACCCTCCAGCCAGAGCTTGGTAACGATGTCTCTCCATGAGATCATAGACTCAAGCACTCTGACACTCAGGAAGCATGGACAGTATATCTGCCATAGCATATGGGGTCCAAAAGGAAGCAATTTGAGAACCTAAAATCCCATGGGTGTGCAGTGGACACCAAGCATAATTCTACCTCCAGAGGACTTTCAACCCGTGGCATTGTCCAATCTCCAGTTTTGCTGGGACTGTTCAGCAATCATAAAGCACACAGATGACATTTTTAACTTTTCAGGAAGAAGGGATAATTTAAATGAGCCTGAACTGAAAGAAGACATACACACAGGACTGTGCATGTCTTCAATTCAGTATCTCCATTCATTAATACAGAGAAGGTTCAATGTAGCTGAACATTTAAAAATTAATAGTCACTTTTATATGACTTGTATTTTACCATTCACATAGAACAAGAACAGAAACTTGTAGCACAACTAAGCTAAGGAGTCAGGGGAGAGATAACACTTGGTCAGCTGTGGTGTAAGCAAAGCTTCTTGAAGCTGGTAAATCTATTTCTTCTTGTGCTGGCCACAGAGACAGCTCACCTCATGAAGATTGGATTGTATAGTATGTTTACCATGGTTTTCTAGATGAATATTTGCCTTTAATGAATTCATCTAATAACAGAGTGTGCTTAATAAGTTGTTGTTGATTTGACCTAATTTGACTGGGATATTGGTCATTCATGGGAACATCAACTCTATTCTTCAAATGCTACAGAGACTTGAGCAGAAATAATTCAACAAAATTATGTCACAAAATAATAGTTTTGTTATTTCTTTCTCACAAAAGTTGCATTTGGTTTAAGGAAGACAACTCAAGTTTTTGTCAGGATTTAAATGCCACACTTTGTGGCTGTTTTCCCTGAGTTAAGAGGGTTTACTCACAGAGGTGAAGGGAAGGTATGATTATTTTAATAGTCTAGTATGGGTTATATACACATTTACAATTTTCTTTAAAGTTCCAGCATCTGGATAGCTCACTGAAATATTGACAATACAGTTAGCCAACAAAGGCCACCCAGACCATTATCTAGGTGGACTATATTGGGGCTGCTTAGGCTACTGGGAAAATTGCACATACTCCTATAAATTCAAGATTCTCTTCTTACTGTTCCTTTGTGCACTTAAAATACCAATATACTGAATACTTTCTTATCTCTACGTCAGACACTTGTTCATTAATCTTTGGCCAGAAGTTGTACAGTTTACAGATTACCTTCCATTTTCCATATACCATACTATATTAGATGTTTTTGAAGATGGCCACACACTGATGCTATTGGATAGTGCACTTAAAAATGAACAAAATGGCAGTTATGTGGTCATTTATTATACAATCTGGAAAGCTTAAAACAAAGGACATGTGTTTCAGTTGTGAAAGACTAAAGCTTAAAAGAATGCTATCGGTAACCTCATTTTAACTCTGAATCCCAAATGAAAGAAGACTCATTTTTGTCTCTTTCAGTACTGGGGAATCCTGTAATCCTTGATGTGCCTTGTGTTGTAGTTTTGTTGCTCTGATTTCTGCCTCCTTACTTACCGTCTCCATTTGGCGTATCCTCTTTCCTTATGTGGAGTGCGATTAACCTGGTATTGTAGATGGTTTCATCTCAGCATATTTAATAACACACCCTATAACCCTATTATTAAATAAGCGCTCACAGTCTGAGGCCCCATGATATGTATTTGTGACATGTCACCATTCAAGTAATTATAGAGAACTTACTGAATGGCCTTCTCTAAAGAGTTATTTTTAAAAATCAACCCTTTCAGGGCTGTAATAAGTACACAGTGAGTGACTAAGGGGATAGAGCTTTATTTTACTTCTCAATGTTGGAGCTTAAGAGGAAGGTTATACACTTGGATATTTATCAGCGAATTGCCTTTCAGTCTGGTAGCTGTGCTGTGCATCCTGCTGGGGACTGAGTATAGGATGGTGCAATTAAGAAACAAAGTCTGTCTTCATGTCATTTATTGTCAAATGAGAGAGGCAATATGCATCTAATCAACAGCAAAATAAATCTCTTGGAGTAAATAACTTAAATACCAATACAGCATACCACACAGGTCTAGAAAGATGAGAGGAGGCCCAGCTTTTGATCCAGGCTCTTCAAGAAACATTTCCCTAAGAGAAAATGGTACTTAAGGTGAGATCAAAGCATGATCAGGAATCAGCCAAGTGTAAACTGGTGAACATTCCAGGTCAGTTTGTTGGACAACAAATAGATACAACTATGACTAGGACACATTGAGGAAGCCCTATGAGACACAAGGTGATGTGTAGGTACCACGACCTACACAGATTCATATAGCTCACGTTTAGGATTTAGGGATTCCCTGTAATGGGAAGACACAGATAGTTTTAAGCAGAAAAACAAACGCCTTAACTTTTTAAAAAACATAATCTTACCTGTAATGTTCTGAAAAGAGATTGGGACATAAATGTGGTCCCAGTGGGCTACAACAAGCCAGGCCAGCTGAGACAGAGTGCTCAGTGGACCTGACATGAACATGGATCTGGATTTTAGCTAAAATCAAGGGGATGCTGAGAGTCTAAGATTAAAAACAAACACTGTGCCCCAACAATGAAAACAATGTGATGACCCTTTATTAAAAACCACGTAGGGTGAACTCTGACCTACTACACATGCATGGATCTTTATACACAGAAGTCTCATGTGCATTGCTTCTTCTTGCTGCTTATGTCATCGACTGAGAGATTTTTGAGCAACTGATTTAAGAAAAGTAGTTCCCTTTCCTTGCAGAAAACATATAGATAAACTCCATGGACCTCCCAGAAGTATTATTGTCTATACACATCTTCTGTCTAACTGGAGATTCCCCTGCTCCTAGAATGATGCATGATCCCAAAAGAATACATGACCACCATGTGAGGGTGAGGTGGGGTTTAGGGGAGGCCTTGGCAGAAGGCCCCAGAATCATGGCTTTCCCTGCACAGTATTATCCACATGAGTAGGCTGCCCCTGAAAAAAAAACAACAGGACCGTATGGCAATGTTCAGATCTGAAATTATTTCAAATGGGATCCTGTGTAGTTACAACTCTGTACTTGCAATCTTTAGGATTTCAATTTGGAAAGTCATTCAAGTGAGTAATTTAATGTTGGGCTGCTCCTTCTGTTTTCCATTCAAGCTCACAAAATTCTAAAAATAATGTCGTGATGAGCAAACTCTCTGTTTCCCGGGACAGTAGGAGGTTACTGTTCTTTTGCTCCGTGTATAAAAGATTATGCCAAAACTTACAGTCAATGAAGCTCAGAAGTGGATAAAAACAAGTCTTATGTATATGAAGATGGTTTTTAATTCTGAGGTAACACTTTATCTTGAGTGATGTAATCCAATTTGTCTTCAAATATACAACTGAGCGTATTCCAAAGGCTTTTTAGGAACACCAAATTATTAGAATCATATGGATTCTCTCCAGTCCTGCCTCTAGATCCCTGTTTCTTCTACAAGTACAGTGGTCTCCTGAATAGAGGCATCTCAAATCACTTTTGAAAATTCGGATTCGTTTTGCTTTCAATTTTATGCCAAAGGTGTACAATACACTCATAGTATTGAATAAGCTATGTAGTTCTGTAAAGGTTATTATAAAAACATGCATTCTTTGACACCCTGCCCAAGTTCATCCTCCTAATTCCTGCTGAGAATTTCTGAAACAGTTTCTCATTTTAAATATCTCATTATTCCTACAAGATATGATTACATTGTCCCTATTTGATATTTTCATATTTGAAAATGTTTTTATATCTTCTTTACTGTGTCAAACACATAGATGCCTCTCTTTTGTAACATTTACACATTTACTTCTATTGTGAGTTCCCTTTTATGATAGTCTTAGTCTTATAAAAGAGAAATACCTTAATTTTAAAAAACACATTTTTTTATTATTTTCATTTTGGAAGAGAATGTAGTGTGATTGTGTGTGTGAATGTACTGTTCATGTAGACTCACAGCCTGCTCATGTTTGACAGTTTGGCCATCATAAACTGAACCCTGCTGTGACTACCGCCATGAGGGTTCCCTGAGTTTCATTCCATCCTTCATGAATCATTCATCTAAAAGGTTAAGGGATAAAACTGAAACTTTATATATCAAAAAATGATCTTAGGAAATCCCTTTCCTCACAAATAAAGGAAAAGCTAACTATGAATATTATTTTGGTTGTTAGTAATCTCCCTTGATCTCCTTCAAATATCTCCATGGCAGCAGCTCTCCATCTGTAAGAGAAATAACCATCTATGCTGTAGTTCCTGGTTGCACAATGAAATAAAAGTCCTTTCTAAAGATATTTACATTTCCTTCAAGGCTAGGGAAAGCTTTCATAGGAAGAGATATTACTGGAACTGTTCTTGTATACAAGAAATGCTGAGAAATTTGGTATGGAGCAGAGTTCGAGCCCTATTGAGAGTTACTCTGATCAAGACTCATCTCATTTCCCAAATGCACAACACAGTCCTTTCAAGTCTCTGATCTGTCTTTGGAGAATCTTGATATAAATGATTAGACTAGGAAGGTTTCTTAAAAGTTTCAAGCTTTGCAAGAACACCAAGAGAATAGACTGGTGAACAGTGAATGAATGTTTATCTCAGGAATCATCATAGATACATGAGCGCAATCTCTCCTCACTGTCTGTTGATACACAAAGAATGGGGAGTGTTGGTGGATGACAGATGTTTCCTCATCCAGGTGGGTTCAACTAGAAAAAGGCACTGATATATAGTCACACTTCTCAATAGATAGAAGAACAAACAGAGGTAAAGTGAGTGATCGGATCTGGCCAGCATGTAGTTTGATGAGCAACACAGCACAGTCAGTATGCTAAGCACTACAAGAAATAATTTTAGTCAGCTTCAGATCAAAGGTCATAACAATTTTCCAAATTTATAGAAGAGAAGGAAAGGGTAAGTAACTTGGTTCAACCACGTATCTGGTATGTGGCAGTGCTTGAGTTCAAGTCTGAGTATTCTTGCCTTCAAAGTCACTGATCTCAAGTGTCCTTAGCTACTGTATCTATAAGCCACCCATGCTCCTGCTCCTGTTCCGTCATTCTTGCATGATGAGTTGCTTCTTTCTACTTATCTGGAATCACTTCTCTGTTGCATCTTCATCTCATTTGGTTCATTGTCTCCAGTATGATTTTGCAACTTATTGGCTTGTTCACACTCACGGATACAAGCATCATCTTCCACACACTTCATTTTTACCCTGCTTCATGATACAATAAATGCCCCAGCATTGTTTCCAAGCATCTCTTTCTTCATTTTCTAGCTATTTTAAGCATGTTTTCCCAAACATTTTATATTTTGTTTTGCTAGAACCCAGATTCTACATCCCCAAATATAATTCTTTGATTCAAAGCACAACATAAAGGCACATAAAACTCAAGGATAGTATCCTGATTCCACCATTTATTATTGTTTAAATGAAATGACCAAATTATATTCCCTCTCTATACACAAGTTTTCATCTACAGAATGGGGATAATGGAGACAACCAAATTATAGCAGATATGTGAAGAATATTCTATATTCCTCATATACATACAGATATATGTGTATGCATATAAAATTGTATGATATAAGTAGCAGATTTAAAGAGTAATATAACAATAGAAGTTATTGCTGATCTTATAATTATTAATCATAATTTTGAACAAGAACCTGTCAATTCTTGGAAATCTCTAAGGTTTAAATTCTTTTAGATTAGAAAATCTGTAATTATTTTCCAGTGATGGGTCCCATAGAGAGGGTTAGATTTCCATATCACACAAGGTGTTCGATACAAACAATCAACCTAATAAGTGGGCAGTGTGCTGAGTTCATACTCACATTGCAGAGATGACATCACAGTTCTCAGAAAACAGTAAGAAATATAAAGCCAAATTTGCTGTCTATAAAACTTAGCAACGTTTTGTTTTTTGGGTTTTTGTTTGTTTGTTTGTTTGTTTTTAAATTTTCTTCATTTTGTGAGCAGGAACACTTTTTCAGAGTTTCCTGTCATTTGCTGATCCGTAAAATAATGGTACTCTTTTGAAGATAACTAAGACTGGATGATATGTTTTAATAGACTCAGCAGGGACATTTCTTATTTTTCTGAGTCTGCTCTGAACTAGTAAATTAGAGTCAGGAAAGAGATTTAGAAAAGCAACAAGCAGTTCAACATGAGGCTGATAGTGTAATGAATATCAGAGTTTCAGGGTCCTGCAAACTTGATAGCTTTTATCTATTTGCTATTTCCTTTGTCCTTTATGAAGAAAAAAAAAATAAAGATCACATTTTTAGTATAACATAATCTGGCAGGTGGCATTAAGCTTTATTTTAGGCATTCAAACTACTGAGTTTGTAAGTTTAGGATACACAGATATATTTTTTTTTACTTTTATATTTCTTTATACTGAAACTGTTAAATCCACCAATTGAAAATATAAGGTGATCTGAGAAAATGGACTTTTCCTGAAATATAACCAAATACTGCTGGTCAGGACCACAGGAGAGGGGAATGTTGCTGGTAGTGCTGCCTGGAGTCACATGGCTGAAAGTTCACTGTTATTATTGGATGTGTTGTGGGTTGGTGATATTTTGAGTTCAGTTTAAAAGATGTATTTGTGATTCTGAAACCCAAAACAATGCATTTATAACTCATGGTCCATCAGCCTTATCATGACTTACATTTCTCTTCAAGAAAGATTAATTTTGTCTTTGTAATAAATTAGCTATTTAGTTTACCAACTCTTCCATTTCATAAAAGTAATATTTGGTTAATGTAATGGGTTTCAATTTTAGGGTATTGATGCATAGGCACCAAGAAGGTAGCTTTTATATGAATAAAGATGTGATTTCTGATTCCCAGTTTCTGAGAGTTGAAGTACCTTTCTCCTATTCTTCTGTAAATATGATTATTTTCTTATTTTTCTCCTTTATTCCCTCCCTCTACCCACCCTGTCTATCTATTCTTTTGCTATTCTTTTGTTTTAATGAATAAGATAGAAACCATTGTAAAAGCTCAATTAGGTGTTAAATCCTGTTCAGTAGATGTTATTTAAACAAATTATTCTATGCAGGTGCCTTTGAAGTAAAGTTCTTAATCCTGTCAGGAACTGTTACTAAGCATTGGGACAGTAGTAGTACTCAATACAGTCTTCCCTGAGCATGCAAAGATTTCTTTATGCAGTGCTTTTTTTTCTGTCCTTCATCTGTTAAAGGGAGGTGTTTGCCTTTCTTGTCCAAAGACTGATACACATGAAAATGTAAGAGTGGGATCATTGTGTGCTGATGCATCTCCCAGGAATGATGAGAGGCAATGAAAAGAGACAAGTACAACCTATTTGAAAGATGATGCCCTCAATTCCCTGTTAAGATGGATCCATTGTAAATGGAAACACACTGCTGTATATTGGCAGGCAGGTCATTGGAAAGTCTGGATATAGAGAACGATAACGTTGTGTCTTTGTCATGCCGTTTCATTTTGCACTCACTTGAGCAATTGCAGGAATGCAAGAGCTAGTACATCAGTTATACAAAGGGCCCAAATGAAGGCCCACGGCTGGATGAGTCCTGATGGCCAATAACTGACACTACTCAGGGTCCTGAAGGAAGATTGCATTGACTTTTTGCATCTTTCATGCAAAGGAGGATTTGACAGCTGTCAAAAGGGCACACTGGTCTCTGGAATCCCCAGAGATCTATGTGAATAGCCTGCTTTTGGAGGAGCGATTCCGAACACTAATGGGCTCTGAGAACCACAAATCAGAAAGCATGTGCATTGGAGACCCAACTCGCCACAGGGTCAGATTCAGGGAAAATTGGATTTTAACAATTGAATTTATTTAGCTTTTTTTTCCCTTTAAGCATAATCTCCACCTTGAATAAAATTGTTATAATAAGGGAAAAAAAGGCTCTAGCACAATAGAAAGTAGATAAGGCTTAATTTTGTAGTCTGCTTTATTGTTGTTGCTTGTTAATGTGCCTGCTTGGTTTTCATGCCCATATTATAAGGGAATCCACATTAATTATCACTCCAGTGATGCTTCTGTCTCCTTCTTACTGCCTGAGAATGGGAAATACTCCTGCCTTGGCTGAGTTACATGTTCCTATTTTCATCATTAATTGGTGCTTCTTATGAGGTTAGCATCTTGGATTATGCAAGAGTGAGTGAAGGGAGCACATAGTCATCTTAATATGAGAAAAGTAAAATGAAGAGCCATGGTCCACAGTGATCTGACTTATCTCGGTAGCATACAGGTTGTCCTGGTTACACCTTCTGATGGTGAAATTGCTGGGATCCCAGATCTGGAAGAGAGTTTGATCACCTCCTTCAAACTCATTCTTTGTAGAGGTTAAAATACTAAAGAGAAAAACAGACACTTGTTCAAGGGGACACAGTCAGGCGTGGCACATCGACGAATCTTTGATTTATGCTCTCTTATCATTGCCTCGAAGTATTGACTTAAGACCTACGTGGAATGTGCTTAATTCAAAGCACATGTGATGGCAGAACATTGAGTAAGATTCACCATCTCTTTAAGGTGAATCTTCTATGCAAATTTCAAGTGATTCTTTTTTTGTCTGAATGTGAATAGGATCATAGTCCTCAGCTGGCAATGATGTGGGCCTTCACTGAGAGATATTAGTGATTTGTATCTTAGGCCAGTATTCACACTCCTGGTAACTGGATTTTATTGACTAGAGACCAAACTTCCTATAATGTACAAACGGAATAAACTTACTGTATAGCACAAATCGTCTTGTCTCCCCAGAGCCGATAGCTTGGCAAAGCTGCCATATATATTCACCAGTGAGAATTCATGGAGTACTCACATGGCTTAGAGGAAAGGCAAAATATTCATTTGTTATTTGGTTGTTTATTTCACTGGTCTATCATGGTTCTAACAAAACAAGTCCACCCAAAAATTGAGCTTCTATAAAATGTTATGCCCATTTTCTGTAATAATTATTTGACAATAACTATTTTTTAAAAGGACATGAAATTATAAAGATGTTTATAAGTGCTAGATTCTAATCATGGTGCCAATCAAAACTGATTTTGAGTGTGAACAAAATAAAACTGGGCAGGTTGACATTAGCAGGAGTCAAGTTCTCTCTTGTATATGAACACACAGATGAGGAAAGACAAGAAAGGAGAGACCCTTGACTCAGCCTCACCTGAATAGTGTGCATGAGCCCTCTGAAGTCATCTTTTCTCTCTGTGCTGACAGCTTACAGTTTCTTCAGGAAAATTAGATACTAGAGTAGCACCTCACACTCTAGGAATTAAGCATTTTTAGACACCATTGGCTTTCTAGAGCCTAATCTTCATCCCTGTTGCAAACAAACCAGCAGGCTGATGATACCGCTTGAACAATAGAATAAAATTTGTCCATCTGTCATTAAGATAATTGCTATTGATTTGTCCCTTTGTAATTTTCTGCCTTTTGTTTTTCAATGTTGGTTATAAATCACACCCACAACAGGCACAGAGCCTGTGTTTGTGACTATTATGTGGTCCTGATAAGGCTGGGCAGCATTCTTCCCCTTCCTGATGCAAGTTATTGAGATTGATTGAAGCCCTTTGCTTGTCTTATCCCAAACATTGTGTAATTAATGCTTCATTATGGTAATACATGCAAATGTGAGGGTCTGTGTTTGATTGGGAGGTGAGAGAACAAAAAGGATTAAAGAGTTCACTCCAAAGTACAAATTAATTTATTGCATTGCTAACTGGCCTCTGAGGAGTGAGGGAATAGGCTTCAAGAAAAATGAAAAAAAAATGTACAGAATAAAAGCACAGTTACATATTTTTCACAGGTGGTATCACAGTGAATATAGAAAGATCATTCAGTCAAGTGACAGAGGCCTCATCTGGGTGGTGGTTTCAGTAGAAAAGAATCTGTAATTTTATTGTTTTATTATTTATAAATTAATTACTTTATTTATTTACATCCCAAATGTTGCCCCAGTCCCAGTTTACCCATCCCCCTTCCTTTCCCTTCGAATCACAGAAGGTGTCACTCCTCTGTATCATGCCATCCTGTGGCATTACAGGATTAGGTGCACGCTCTCCAACTGAGGCCAGGCAAGGTAGTCCCTGCTACCTGTGCGCCAGGAGCCTTGGACCAGCCTGTGTATGCTCTTTGGCTGGTGGCTTAGTCTCTAAGAACTCTCAGGGGTCCAGGTTAGTTGACACTGTTGTTCTTCCTATGGAGTTGTCATCCCCTTCAGTTCCTTCAGTCACTCCCCCAACTCTTCTATAGGGGTCTCCAACCTCTACCCAGTGTTTGGCTGTGGGTATATGTATCTGTCTCAGTCAGTTGCTGGTAGGACCTCTCAGAGGATAGCTATATTAGATTCCTGTCTGCAAGCATAATAATGCATCACAAATCATGTCAGGAATTGATGTTCACCCATGGGATGAATCCCAAATTGAGCTGGTCCCTGGTCTGTCATTTCTTCAGTCTCTGCTCCATTTTTTGTCCTTGTGTTTCTTATAGATGGGCAAATTGCCCAATGATAGCAATATGGAACCTGAAGCTATGACCTCCAATAGTCAGACAGGATCCCCAGTGGAAGGAGAAAGACAGAAACCCACCTACAAAATTTTTGATCCAGAATTACTCCTCTCTATAGTCAAATTGTTAAGGATAGAGAAATAAGAGGTATGTGTGTGTGTGTGTGTGTGTGTGTGTGTGTGTATGTGTGTGTGTGTGTGTGTGTGTGTGTGTGTATGTGTGTGTGTGTGTGTGTGTGTGTGTGTGTGTGAAGGATATACATAGTGTAGTAGAGACCCATAATCACCACAAACATATTTTATATTTCAGTAGTTACATGTCATCCATTTTTACTTCATAAGTAATGTTAGGGAGGGAATTTTAATCATACAAAATTTCAAATGATTATTTTATTATTATTTGATAGTTCTTTTTGATTCTCATGGCAATCATTTGATTATTTCATAGTATGTGTTTATATGTGTAGTTTGTGAATTTCTTATTTATTATATGTAATATTAGACATCCCTGCATTTTCTGTGATGTAAAAAACATGATGAGTGTTTTTGCATGTTTTGGTAATGTTTTCACTGATTATTATTATTATTATCATCATCATCATCATCATTATTATTGAAGAAAATTCTTAAGAAAGGAATACTTACTGCCTACATCTTTTTATGACTTTAAATACACATTACTGTCTTTAACACATTTTGTGCTCCCAATATATCCCATAAGAACCAAAAAATGTTTGCTGAATTTAATCTAGCATAACCCTCCCTAAAACTGTCTTGACTCTAGAGGTTGCCCATTGCGTCAGGTTGTGTTAACTAATCATACATCACACCTTTTGTAACAGGTAGTGCTTCTCTTTGCCCACTAGGTGATGCTATTTTAAATCCTTGGGTATCTGAAAACTGCAAGCTAATCATGATAGTTTCCTCCAGCAGACCTATTGGCAACATTTAGAGGAATGACAGTAAGATAACATTGACTACCGGTTTTACTGTTCATTTTATTTGATTTCATTTCTGGTGGTTACATCAGAGTTTACAGGAGATGTTAATGTGTGGTCCTACCAAATTCTCTTCTTACTGTCTATGATTGCTTTACTCCTGCAATTTCAATTTAAATAGGGGGTCCAAAAAACTAAGCTGATTACTATGTACTTTTTATTTGTTTATTTATTTTTATACTCCATATTTTATTCCCCTCTGTCCAACCTTCAACTGTTCCAAAACTCATACCTCCTCTTCCCACCCCGTTGTCTCCAGTAGTATTTCCCTACTCCACCCACCCCACCAGACCTCTAAACTTCCTGGGGCCTCCATGAGGGTTAGGTGCATCTTCTCTGACTGAACCCAGACCTGGAAGTTCTTGGCTGTATGTGTGTTTGGGGGCCTTATATCAGCTGGTGTAAGCTGCCTGGTTTGTCATCCAGTATCTGAGAGATCTCGGAGGTCCAGGTTAATGGAGACTGCTAGTCTTCCCTCCTACATGGTCGCCATCTTCCCCAGCTTCCTCCAGCTTTTCCCTAATTCAAGCACTGAGGTTAGCTGCATCTCTTGATTGTTTGGGTGTAAGTATCTGCATCTGATTCTTCCATATGCTTGTTGCGTCTCTCCGAAGGCAGTCATGATAGGTCCCTTTGGGTGAGCGCTCCATAGTCTCAGCAACGGTGTCAGGCCTTGGGGCCTCCCCTTGAGCTGGATCCCCATTGGGCCCGTCGCTGGATCTTCTTACTCCTCAGGCTCTTCTCCATTTTCATCCCTGCTGTTCTTTCATACAGGGGCAATTATGGGCCAGAGTTTTGACTGTGGGATGGCAACTCCATCCCTCACTTGATAGTCTTTCTGCTAGAGGTGGACTTTACAGGGTCCCTATCCTCACTTAGGGCATTTCATCTATCCCTTGCCCTTTTAGTGCTGGGTGTCTCTCACATCCCACGTCTCTGGTCTCTGGTACCTCTGGAGGGCCCTCCCAGTGTCTTACCTACTGGAGTTGCCTGTTTCCATTCTTTCTGCTGGCCCTCAGTTCTTCATCTATTTTTCCCCTGCCTAATACCAGATCATGTTCCCCTTGAAAATTTCATATATACATATGTGTATGTACATATAAACATAGCTTAATTAGTTCCATTTAATGTTCTTATGTGCATATATTCAGTGATAACCACTTCTCTTAAATCCCATTAGAAAGCTCATTACTGCATTCAAAAAAAAAAAAAAAAAAAAAAAAAAAGCCTTTATCTCTCAGCATCCATTCCCTACCTGGAGGCTTTGTTTAGAATTAGGACTGGTGAAATCTGTTTCATGTGTGTTTTTGTCTCAACTGCTGTTAAGATTACACAGGTCTTGTTCAGGGAACCATGATGTTCAGATTTCATGGGTGCAGCTTCTCAGTCATATATGGAAGATTCCACCTAGTAGTCAGCATCCCGGTCTTCTGTTTATAAATCTCCCTTCTCTTTACTAGAACTTTGGGTATAGGTATTGTATTATAGATATAATGTGTGTGGACCTCTGATATAGTAACAAAATTAAGAGTCAGAAAGATAGTCTTCAAAGATATTTGGAAGTCAATCTCATTCACTGGGATGACTATACACTATTGACTTCTGCATCAGGTGTTTTCTAAAAAGAGCCTAATAAATACTATATTGCAAAATTGGAAATAAAAATAAAGAGGATGCGTGTGTACTGGTCCATTTCTTTTTCTTCCTATGAAATGAAAGGTTTTTAAATGAAATTCATATTCATACAGTAGCTTGTTTTCCTGTTCACAGGAAGTGGTCACTTGAAGATCCATTTTAAAATGACAACAGAAACCATATCATATATGAGTTCATAATTAATATAAGCAAATTTTAACCCAATATGTTTTCTACATGAAAGGCCATGATAGAAATCTTAGATGCTGATATTAGTGCTGGTTGTAGTGGAGTTTCAGACACATCTGCCTATCTCAAAGCTAAGAACCCTCTACGGTTGCCTAGTTGCCCACAGAAATCGATCCTTGTGTATGAAGTGGGAGAAGTCCCTTATGAAACAGGTTCAAGCCTTGCTCTTCCATCCTTTTTCATGGACAAAATTAAGAGTGTGCTTGGCACTTACATAACTTTCTCCCATGATTCAAGCATCAGTGTTCAGCCACTTTGCAGAGTGGCAGATTTATGAAGCACTTATTGGTCCATAGTCTCATATCCTTTGGCTTATCTTAGTTTGGTCCATTAGATTTTAGTTCACTTCCAGTTCAGTCAACAAGCATCTTCCAAGTCACCTGTGTGAAGTGGTCCAGTAAACACAGGCTTCTTTCCTATGGTAAAAGACTTCTGTTATTCTGTTAAGAAGGAGTCAACACTTAGGTGAATAAGAATGAGTCATTGTTTTCTCAGATGTAATTAAGCTCAGATGCAAAATCATGGAAATGTTAAATGTTCCAACGTTGAAAATGTGTACTCTCTTGAATATTGAAATTGTGAGTACCTGACAATGTTTTTCTTTATTAAATAAATAGACTTCTGAATTTGTATCATCCTTTAACATATTCATAGGCAGGGGATCTAGAACAATCTCAGCTTACACATGTCCTGATAACTGTATAGGAAAAACATTCTTTATCAAACAAGGTTTTCATAATAAATTATGAGAGCATTCACTCTGCCAATTAGCTTGAAATTAGCAAAAAGAAAAATGCAGAGTCAAATTTATTATGATTCATGCTCTAAGGTCAAACATCGAAAAATGGGACTTAATGAGATTGCAAAGTTTCTGTAAGGTTAAGGACACTGTCAAGAAACAAACGGCAGCCAACAGATTGTGAAAAGATCTTTACCAACCCCACATCAGATAGAGGTCTAATATTCAAGGTATACAAAGAACTCAAGAAGCTAGACACCAGAAAAATCAAACAATTCTATTAAAAATGGGGTACAGAGCTAAACAAAATGTTCTTAATTGAGGAATATCGAATGGCTGAGAAGCACCTAAGGAAGTGCTCTGGACATCCTTGGTCACCAGGGAAATGCAAATTAAAACAACCCTGAGATTCTACCTCACACCAGTCAGAATGGTTAAGATAAAAAATTCAGATGACAGCAGATGGTGGAGAGGAGAAAAAAGAACACTTCTCCACTGTTGGTGGGGTTGTAAACTGGAACAACCACTCTGGAAAGCAGTCTGGCGATTCCTCAGAAAATTGGACATAGTACTACCTGAAGACCCAGTTATTCCACCAACATTACTATTTCTAGGTTACATCTTGTTTTACATGTACTAATGCTCATTGTAACTAGTAACATTTTAATGCATACTCTCAAATCTTTAAAAAAAATCAAGTACTGACAAAAAGGTATTCATATACTTTTATGCAAAAATGCTGTTAAAATCTGTACATTTATCTCTGACTTTTAAAATAAAGTTCTTCAATTACAAAAAGATCCTGTGTTTCTGTATAATTCATCTCTGAATTGTTTGGCTCAGAATATTTTATGAAATCTACATTTCATGCTCAATTCTAATGTATGATTTAGCTCAATATGTCTGGCTATATACCTTCTTTTCCTTTCCTTATGCTTCATGAAAGCTCTCTTAAATAGTTGTCTGTGATCAGAACATCTAATACTTCTGAATGCCTTGCTCTCATGCAAAATGAAGTTTATTGTTTTTCTGATCAGTCCAACAATAGGTAAACTCCGATTTATCTTAAGTACAGCATTTTAATGCAGAAGAACACCACAGGGAAGATAATACCCATTGCATGCAGGACTCTACACAAACTTCATCAAATCCTTCTGCTGAACCATCGGCCAGAATGGGGTGCAAGCCAACCCCCACCTTTAGTTCACATTACAGAAGAGAATAAAGTTCCCTGCCTGCAATTGATTTTGATTACTGTCACTTATATCTGCATCATTCATTGTAATTTCCATGCAAAAGCAAGAGAACAATTTTTGTAATTTTTTGGCAAGAGATCAAAAGAATTAGAAAGAAATATTCAATAAAATTAGATCTATTTGATTATAATCCAAAGATCCTAACTTATTTCATGAATGTTTAATTTAAAATTCATAACAATTTGGGCTTTGAAATTATAATCCAGACAAAACCAACAGAATATAAGTGTGATCTGATAAAGAACAGTGTCTTTAGTGTTCCCAAGGTGCGTGATCTGCAGATCATATGGAGTAAAGAATGAGGTAGAAGAGAGCTGTAGAAGGGGAGTGAGTTGGAGGTGAAGCAGGGACACTAGGCAGCTGTCATGAGTGACAGAAACTAAGCATCCTTGGCAGAAGCATTATGGAAGTATTTACACTATATAGATATTATGTGTGACAATAAAGAAACCCAGGACATTTTCTGGTTTTGATTATTTTTTCATCTGAAAAGCTGTACATGAATTTTCGGTGAGGATTCAGGAAAATACACAGATTACCCTAAAAGGAATTAGAATTTTTCTATCCTTCAACAAGACCTGCTGTTTGTTATTTTGACTTTTACTAGTCCTGAATGGTGACACTCAGTAGATTTTTACTTTGCTTTGATTCTTAAAGATTATTATTATTATTATTATTATTATTATTATTATTATTATTATTATTATTATTAAAGACTATGCAAGAGAAATGCACAAATATCAAATAGAACACATTCATGAAAAGCAGCTGGACATAAACTTATCTAAAATTATTGAAAACCAGATTAAACAACTTTGGAATGTTAAGTGGCTTCTCTGTGGCATCATCTTCTACACAACCTTCTTCCTCTCTGAGACTGCATGTTACTAAGGCATCTTTTGAAAAGCTCACTGGGCTGTGGCATAGAGGGGTCTTATGGTGCCTTTTACATGAAGGAAATTTTTTAAAATTCTCATCATTTTAAAAATAATTTTATGTAAGCCAAACAAAGATAATTAAGGGTGCATTTGAAATAGCAGATGTATTAAATATCATAGAGGGTTCTTATGGTGATTTTACATGAAGGAAATTTAAAAAATTCTCATCATTTTAAAAACACTTTTATGTAAGCCAAACAAAGATAATTAAGGGTGCAGTTAAAATAGCAGGTATATTAAATATCATCAGTAATTATAATATATTTGACACAAAATACCTAGTCTGTACCATTTGTGAATCCCCTACAAATAAACTGTGGAATGCAGGAGACTGGACTACAGGAATATGGAAGGTTGGGTCAGCCATCCTAGACTAGTGACTCTTGGAAGGTTTGAGGAACCCTAATAGATACCAAAAATTACTAGGTGTCTGATCTTAAAAATTAATGAATGACTTTTTGTCAGAATATCACCTTTTTCCATAGTTCAGAGATCCCATGTTATCTCTAAAACCTTGAAAATTCAAGAGAATTAAGGAGAACAAGCAATGATGGCAACCCAAGGATTAGACACTCCTCATTATATACAGCATCACCTGGTCAACAGACTATAGTGCAAAGGGAGTGAGATTTGACCTTTTGTCTGCTTTTAATTGTAATGATGTATGCAGTTGGGAAGACTTATAAGAGTTTTTCTGTGCTTAGGTTTTCTCTCATGTAGATTACGTGTATAAGACATTCATCATTTAAATTCACACAGGTCATATGTAGGTATGATGCACACACAAAGTTCAGAAGATTCTTTGTCCTTTTAAGTATCCAAAGCATTTCATTCTCATAGCCTGGATCAAAATTCACTGAACAGACTACAAAGAGAGTGAAAAAAGCTTAACAAAACAAATAAACAAACAAACAAAAAAAAACAGAGGGGGATCTTTGAACAAATCTTAATCTCCTGGGTAGTAAAAGGTTCACTGGCTTCCAATGCCAAATCTTCTTTCCTCTTTGTTATCACCATGGGTTTGTCATCTTTGAAGTCACCATGGTCTTAGCAGAAATATAGCATTTTTTTTCTGCCCGGAAAAGATATAGTAAATATCAAACAAAATGAGTGACAGTATTTTAATGAAAGCTTTTGGCCTCCATTTTTTGAGAAAATTAGACTTGTTATAATACAAATATTTTATTTATTTATTTAGATTACTTACATCAGACACCATGCCACAGTGTCAGCCTCAAGTTTTGTGGAATTTTTAAGGTCGTACCTGGATATGTCGGACTGTTAAGGAATTAATCCTTTCTGTTTGTCATAAAAGTTTCCATGAAATGAATAGTTCATTTCTCATGAAGCATGATAGACCAGCCCATGCTTTGTCAGCAGCATGACCTCTGCAGTCTTTTATTTTCAAGAGGAAAAGATCAGGCTCTATATTATGGGTAATGTGGTGGGTCCTGGGTCCCTTGGTACCTCCATTAACTACATGTCTTTGTGATCTTATTTTAGACCATAAAAAATATAGCACAGATTTACTGTGGAGTAAATCACTTCATAGAATAAATTTCTATTTATATTTGAGGGTAGTATCTCTACAAGTAGTAAAAGTGATAGATAATGTTTTCTGGGACAGTGATGATATATAACTGTTTATATTCTAACATTTTAGACTCTGTTCCTTGTTTTATTGATGACTCAATTGATTACTATACTTCAGTGCACACATAGAAGTTTAGGAAAGAACAGATCCACTATTAATTTCATATAAATTGTATAACTGTCTCTGGTGATTTTCTTAGAGATATTGCAGACGCCTTTTTTGATCAGTTACTGAATATTAAAACATGAATTCTACCTACCCAATGAGTACTATATCTGGCCATTTCTTACTATTTCCACTGCAATAGGACCAAATCCTAACATCTCACTTCTGTACTTGAAATAATCACTTTACCAATCTCTTTGCTCCTCAACACACCATTTTGAATTTTTAACAAAAAGTTTGTTTTAAACACAATTCTGTACCTGTTGTGTTTGGGGGGCGGGTAATTCCCTCTTGAGAGCATCTGTTTGGTCTGTTGGAAGATGTAATGCAGGATGCCTGAACTCTACCAATAGCACTTTTCCCGATAAAGAATCAAAAATGTCTCTATACATCGTCAAATTCACTTTTGGGAAGGAAACCAATCCCCATTCAAAGTTGCTATGAGATGTAAGCTAAAGATTTGGGTCTCTTCTCTCTTGCTTTTGGTGATCCTTCATTTTGGTTAGGTCTAGGATGGAGTCCCCATGAGATTCTTCCTTTCCATGTTACCATGTTAATTGGTATTGCCTGTGTTCAGGTCTTATTTAGGCAGCCATATTGATGAGACTGCATGAATGTACCATCTCTGACATTTCTAGGAAAGGAGCTTCACCATTAATGCCCTGTTCCTCTAGCCCTTATAATCTTCCACTAAGACCCTGCTGCTTAGAAGCAGGAGTTGTGTTGTAGGTGTATCAGGTGGGGCTGAATACTGCACTCTCATTTGTTTTGTTTTGTTTTGTTTTTTTTGTTTGTTTGTTTTACTCTCTGCTATAAGAAGATGGGTCCCCCCCAAAAATAAAATCCAATGCTAAGTGGTCAGTCCTGAAATAATATGCATAAGAGTAATCTGATACAGACCAAGAAGGTTGTATTTATATGTTTTAAAGAAAATATATATGTAGCAGCATATTTGAAAAATAGAGGCCATGGATGTGAGAGCAGCAGAGAAAGGGTTGGAAGCAAGAAGTGGGAGAAGAAATGGCCTAATTATATTCTCATTCCAAAACTAGTAACTCTTAAAAGCAAACAGGAAAGTAAAAGAACTAATTTTAGCATTCCAGTCATCAGATCTTCACCCATAAAATGCCATTCCTCCTACTGTGAGATGGGCTAGTGAGGGACTAAAACAGGAGAGGAACCTAACTTGCATTTTACCACATGGGGGGGGGGGAGTTCAAACACAGGACAGATTAAGCAGCACATCAAAGTTTCTCTTTTAAGTGTTAATTTTGCATGGGACTGGGAAATGATAACCTAGATGTCAGGCTGTGTTACCTGTTGAACAGAAAGAAAAAGAAATCCATTATAATTTCTCCAGTATCACACAGCAAACATCAAGCTGAGACTTAAGAAATTTATCCCTTGAAGCAGAAAAGGGCTGGGAAAGTTACTTGCCACCCCAATGTGGCTCTTAGCATATTTCTCCACCATTGGATTTAGCCAGAGGACACTCTGAGAGTTGCCTCGGGCACACGTTTTGCCCTATGGAAACCTCAGATCTGCACAAAGCTTCCTCTCCTTGCAGAAGATACCATGTGCCCTGAATTTCTGATGCAGAACCTCTGGTGGGTTGACTGAGAGATTTTGCCAGGGCTGTTGCTTTTGAACTGCACATCTTATGTTTCTATTTCCGAAATTTGTTCTTGTCTTGTAAAGGGAGAAAAGTAGGACCCACCATGTGAAGAGCAAATCGGGTTCAGCAACCTTTCTGAGAGATAATTTGGTCTTATGGCATGATGTCAGTATATGACCTGACACTGAAATCACTCCCTGGTTTACTCATGGTAGCATCCCACCTATCCAGTCTTCTTTATGGCTCTTGGACCTCTATGTTGGATAAAGTGAACCCATATGCTGCTTGTTTACTTTCATTATGTGCTCAGAAAAGAAACATATAGAAGACAGACTGACCAGATAAAATAGAGTATCCCAAGATCTAGTTAAATTTGAGAGTCTCGGGTAGGTTATATAGATCTCTTGTGCTATGTAACGAAAGCTCACTGTTAAAAACAGACACACTTTGGGACTGAAAAGATGGCTCATTTTTAAAAGCATTCACTTCTAATCTAGAGAACCCAGATTTGATTCTCAGTATTCCCCAAGAGTTCACAACCATTTTGATTTATTCTTTTATTTCTTGAAGTTCTTAAAGGCTTTTTTATTTATTTGTTTGCTTGCTTGATAGCTTGCTTACATATGTAGAAAGACTAGCATGGTATTTTTCACTAGGCAGATGGTCTTTAAAAAATACATCCAAGTACCCTTAGTCCATTTTTTTTTCATCTTTTTCTTTTTTTAAACCAAACTGGAAAAAGATAAGCAAGGTAGAACAGCTTGTTCTACCAGAAATATAATATTTTAGATCATAGCAGTTTTTTTAACAACTTTATTTTACAAAACAAAGATAAATGTACAGATTTTAAGCATTGTTTGCATAAAATTATACAATACATTTTTGTCAGTACTTTTTTTCAGATTTTAAAATAATTTTTACATAAAACTGTATGAATATATATTTTTAGCCAGTACTTGATTTTTTAAAGGTTTGATAGTATGCATTGAAAACTTAATAGTTACAATGAGCATAAAGTAAATGTAAAACAAAATGTAACATGGAAATAGTCAAAGTTTTCTTGTTGTATAGAGATTTTTTTGTTTTGTTTTGTTTTGTTTTCTTTATTTCTTGGACTTCATACAGTCTGTGAATTGGCCCAATTATTATATATATTACATATGCACATATCTATTACATATACACATGTGTAGGTATATATACATACATATTACACACATATGCATATATATGTATATACGCATGTGTGTGTATGTTTGTGTGTGTTAATTTACCTGGGAGTACACTGAAAGTACTACAAAATATAGGTTGCTTGGCAACCCCTTTATTATTGTTGATTGACAGGTCTTTGCACTGTCTATGATGATAGTTTTAGAATGTTCCCTATTGGTATTAATTTTGTTAGTATAAAACCTATTCCAAACTTTATATTTTTATCTACTGAATACCATAATATTCATGTGTGATATATATATATATATATATATATATATATATATATATATATATATATATATATATATATATGTTTAGTTCTGTTGATTCCTTTTGTTGTTGCTGTTGTTTTTGTCATAGATTTTTATCCCCATGCCTGATTCTTAGCTAACTAAAGACCCATGTTACTATGCCACATTCATGATGTCTGGGTTCCCAAAAAAGGTTATATCTCTCACAAAATTATTTTAATTTCCTTCACTATAGATTTCTTTGTCTAAAGGAGGGGTGATAGTACCAGGGTTATCTGGCTCAGTTCTGAGGATTTGGACACCGTCAAAACCTCTGGGCATCTTAAAGTGTATGTGATTTGAAATAGATGAAATTATGCAAAGCAGTTCTGTGGGGATTTGTGTGACATTTTCTAATCTCTGGCACTTTGAGAAACTTCATTTCACGTCTCTGCTGCTTTCCATCAATTTGTCTTTTACCTTGCTCGCTCTTGACTACAAACTTTCACACTGTGGACTCAGAACGAGATTTCTGATTCTACCGGGAATGATTTTTCACACTCAACAATATTTGATATTGCAGATAAAATGTCATACCACCATTTTAGGTTAGCCCGCCTATGTGACTCACTGGGATTTGATATAAGCAAGAGTATGACAGCGTAAAGAGATCACACACAGAGACATAAACTACAAAAACAATTTGAACCCTGAATTATTTAGGAGAATTTCTAAAAAAAAGAAAAAAAAAAGGTTTAAATACAATTTCCACCTCTAGTTAACTCAATATAACTTGAAAGTCCTTGTCATTTTTATCAATATTTTCTTGTTGCAAATAATATCCTAAAAATATGGAGGAATAATTTGTTTTTGCTCACAGTTCAGAGGAATTTATAATCTGACATGGGGGATAAGGAGGCATGGTGGCAATAGCGCCAAGTTTGTCTTGGTTTGTCACATGTTGTTAAGCAAGCAACAGATGGTTGGAGATGTAACTGCATATCTGATTTTCTGATGACCCCTCTCATTGTAGTCAGTCTGGTCCCCTGGTCTAAAGGATATACCCAACCATATACCAAATTGACTTTACCAAATTCTGTCCATTCCTCCAATTTACTCTCAAAGACATGTCTATAGGTTTTTTTCTCCTTGTGACTATAAATCCTGACAAGTTAATTAGAAAAAGTATCAAAACTGTGTTTCTTCTGATTTTATTTTTCTATTTGACAAAACTAAAATAAGTGATGGCATTTCTCCTTAGGATCACCTTTGAAGTATTTATTATGTGCTCAAGATATCCCTTAGGCAGAACACCTTACAAAGGTGAAGCGTATGGATGATAGAGGGACTCATCAGTTTTGTGTGTGTGTGTGTGTGTGTGTGTGTGTGTGTATATATATATATATATATCTTTTACTTATGTTTTTACTAAAGATTTACTCAAGTCAACATTGGAAAGGACCAAAGGTACAGACCCATGTTTATGTAATACCTTCATTTATGAGCCCTACTTTTACATCACTCCTGGCCCTCCCTCTCCCTAACTCCTATTTTCTCCCCACCTTCAAAATTCACAATATCTTCTTAATTATTATGTTACATGTATACCCATGTACACATAGCCATATAACATACTGATTCCACTTATCAGTGCTCATATGCACATATGTCCACAGCTGTGCACTAGGAATTTGACAAACTATGCAGTAACTTGTTTCTGGAAGAATCTTGAAATGGAAACCTAAGGGCTCTTTGGAAAGTCAGTTGGATGTTGTTTTGCTGTGGCAAACACATGGAGGAAAATCTTGTTAAAGTGGACATATGTGTGAAAGACTAAGGTAGACTCATGAATGAACGTTTCTCTGAAGCAGAAACTGGAGAGAAGATGTTATGCTAAAGCAAGAGCATGAAAGGACATGTTATGAAGGATGCTTTACTAACAACACTCATGTTTAAGTCTACCTTACACTGCATGGTTGAGCTGCATTTGTCAGGACACCATAGAGAGAAACACACTGAAACAAAATGTCTGATGGTGTACTGTAGTTTGTGGCCACTTCCTAGGATTTGGGCTGATTGGATGAACATGCTATGTCAAGACCCGTATATCAAGAGCCATGCTGAGGCAAGTCTCATGGAGGACATGTCATGTTTGGAGAATTTAAATAGGACTGGACAAACAGTACCAGAGACAGAGCTTAGCTTGCTGGTACAGCTAGCTGTGAAAAGCTTCTGGGTCTCAGATCTTAGCTGATCTTTACTTCCCTGAGAGAGGCACAGCCAAGAACTTCTCCTGGTGTACCTGTTGATTCCTCCTGCTGACTTGTGCCAAGGCTGAGTCTTGGCTGTCTCTGTTAGGTCAGGTCACCTCTGTCACTAACCCAACTCAAACCTAGCTGGACTGCTGGTAGATCCATAAAGTGTCTAGTAGCAGGTCGAGCTGACACTGCTTACTTGTAAATTGAACTGCCAATTTCTAGACAACACAGATGGGAGTTGCTTCAAAGAACCTTTCTAAACAGGCCCACTTCCCCTTATTCTATTTATTTTTTACTATCTCTAGTGAGTGGTGAGCTACAACACAGAATAAAATTTTTAAGAATGATCATTAAGAAATAAGGTTTGAAATAATTAAAGTTAAAGAATTTGGTTCTTGGCAATTGCCTGCTTCTTATAGATTAATTTGTAAGGGTGAGATCATGTGGAATTTTCCCTTCTTCCATTGGTGTCAGATAATTATTATGCATGTTCATGCAATCATAGAATTAATATTTCTTGGGTACATTTTCCCGATTATACCGAGGAGAAACGATAACGCAGCAGACATACTAGGTCCCTGGCTCTTGTCATCTTTCCGCTGCACTGTCCTGTGATTAATTTTCCGTGTCTTTGGTGGAACAGTTGAGTGACAGATGTACCAGATGTGGCTGGGCACCTCATAGTCACTTCATTCCATATTCTGGGTAGTTGTGCCTCTCTGTGCTTGTCTCCACCCATTGCACAAATAAAAGCTGAAACTGCACTGATATGTAGGTCTAGTGAAATCTATTTAGAATACAGTTGGACATCATGCTGATTTAGAAAAATGATAGTAGAGACTCCTTGTAGGTTTATGACCTCTCAAAGCACTATGCATAGTGGGCTAATACTAAAGCACCAGGCATGATTTCCCTCCCATTGAGAAGTCCTTAGCTTTAAATAGGTAGCTGTTGGTTATTAAGATATTAGTGACAGTCTATTTTGGAGACCTTGCTAAGGCCAGTCATTGTTATGGTTCTCAGCTTTATTGTTTCTCTTCCTTGGCACCTTGTACAGTACCTTCTGATACAATGAGAGCCAGGGCTTAGGGATGAAGCTTTTAGATCAGCTCCAGGTCCAATTTCTATGGTGTCTTCAAGAATAGTATTACATTGAAGAAGTCAATTATATTAGTCACTTTTTGACTTCTGTGATAAAATACCATGACTATAGGTAATTTCCATTTGCAAATGTTTATTTTGACTTACAGTTCTAGAGGGATAAGAATCTATTGTGGCAGGCAACCACAGTGGAAAGCGTTAGACAGGAAAGTAAGCTGAGAAGCTGAGAAGTCCCATTATACTTCAAAGACAAAGCAGAGGAGCAAATTAGAAGTAGGGTGAGGCTGTAGGCATTCAGTGCCCACCTCCAGTGACATTTTTTCTTGCAAGATCATACCTCCTAAAGCGCCCCAGACAATACCATCAGAAATAGACAAAGTGTAAATACCAGAGGCTACGAGAGACATTTTTCATATAAATCATCACAGCTAACAAGATAAATAGATATGGCTCATACTGTTTTTAAAGACCTTTATCTTTGACTCCAAACAACAACATGAGAAATGATAGGTTTTCATGCCTGGGACTGGTGATTTCATTAGATAGCTCATGCCTCTTAATGGGAACACTACTATCCATATGGCATAACTCCATTAATATGCATATATGTAGACATATATATGTATACTCATATATATATAATTTATTTAATGTTCATTTACAAAATACTGTGTTTTCCTCTCCATCCTATTGACTATCTCTCCAGTTAAAACCACTGCATATCCCATTTTGGGAACTTGTTAAGACAAAAATGAGAACTGCTAATCTACATTAAAACCAGTAATTGATACATTAATAGATTATTTCTTAGACATGTGAAGTACCTTCTCTAGGGTCAGAGACAGCCCGAGCATCATGTATGCTGAAACATTGACATTAAAGTAATTTGTCATTACTCAAATATCTCCTTTCTCTTTGGGTCTGTCTTTTCTAAAATATTAAGTAAGGCAGGCTCCTGAAAGCAAAGAGCCTTCATAATTGCAAAGCCATATATTTAAAGGATAATTGTTATAAGGAGTAGAAAAAAGCTCAAATTACCAACAAGCAGCAAGGGTAATAGTGTTACAGAAAAATTAATCTTTACTTAACTTCTCTAAACCATGTAGTCACGGCACTGAAAACTGTTATAACCTCCTGTTTCAGAGTAAAGAGATTATTTATTTGTGATAATGGGCACAATATGCTCATTAACATGCTGTCATAAGCAGCTGTGCTAAATGTATTATGTGCTCTGTGACATAAATAATGCACTCAGCATGAGATTGTGTTTAAAATATAGGCCCCGGGTAGAACAAAAACGCAATAAATGTATTTTTTTTAAATATAGTTGCCTAGTCTTCATTCTAAATTTATTTTTCCTGTTTTAATGCTACTTAAATGGAAATTGTGGACATGATTGTGATGGAACATCTTGACATCCAATAACATTAGAACTCTTGTATGCTTTCCTACCCTTGGTGCAACTACAATCAGGTATTTGCAGGAAACTGCTTTCTTCTTATAAATTAGAGGCAATTGGCTTAGAAACTTTCTATATCACACTAGAATTAATAGGTTCCCCTGATAGATATCCTTGTTTCATTCTTTTGTCAAACCCATCTATTGCCATGAGTACTTCCACTTTCATGTGAAGTTCTTAAGGCATACAATGACATTTACGAGTGCACATATTTAGGGCATATAGACAGGACAAGAAGCCAGAGAATCAGATTGTCAATGTGAGGTACTTTGCACTAGAGAAACAGACTGCTTTTCTCTGAGCTGGATACACATATGTTGATCGTTAGTTAGCACTGACAGGATTAGATCAATTAGATCAGAGATATCAGACTCCTTTATCTTTATCATTCCTTTATTCCTATCATTTTTGTCATCAATATGAGTTTGAGCAAGATTCTAGATGTTTCTTTTGGGTAAGTGGCCTGGTAGCGTGAAGTTAACATCTGATCAGAAGTGACACAGTTCCCAGGGCATGCCTCAGACTTGAGATCTAGCTTTAGAAATGCTGGGTGGGTGACCTGGGAACTCAGGGGGGAAAACTGCTGCAGGACCCATGTCTTCCTTGAAAGTCAGGAATGATTCTGACCATAAGAGTCAACTTGGGTCAACTCATGATGATCATATTGATTACATGAATTAAGATGACTGCCATTTAAATCACAGAAAGCTGGTAAGTTTTCCCAAAACCACCAACATTATTCCTCTAGCAGAGATATTAAAAATGCTAAAGAATCTCTAGTTGTCATCATGAGAAAAAGGAAAGCTACAGATTGATTTATGGTATTCTTTTTATAAAATTAAATGTAGCCTTAAATGAATAAAGGGAAACTTGTATGAAATTGGTCATCACATTTCTTTTTTTATGCAGAGTGATTCGGGAGAAAGTGGGATAAAACAGTGGCCAGTTAGAAAGAAAACATTAGGAGATACTGTAAAAATGTTAGCCTTGGAGACTGTCAAAACTGAAAATGTCTTGACTTGAATGACTCAGGTGCACAGGTCTTGAAACTATCAGTCATAGTACTAATAAATACTATACCAAAATGCAGGTAATGAAATTAATCAAGTCCACCATATTTTATCTATCACACTATTGTCGGGTTAGACTTAAAAATCGTCTGGTTTTATGTGAAAATACTAATTACTGCTGTCTAAAATATTTAAGTAATGAATGATGTAGTAGAATTCTTATCTACAGCTTATGAATTATTATCTCTTCTAGTACTATTTCCAGAGCTAGTTGCTTCATTAATTGGTGATCACATAAGTTTCTGTCTTACATTTAACACATAATTCCTGCTCTTAAATTTATCTATAATTGGAGGGGAAAAAAAAGAAAACCAATTGCTTTTAGAAAAACAAGACTTGTGAAGAAACATTGGGGAAACTGAACATGCAACTTCTCAGATTGCATGGATTTAGTTCTTTGTGCTTTCTTCTTCCAGGTTTCCAAATTAAACCTTTCACATCACTTCATTTTGTGACTGAACCTTCTGATGCTGTCACCATGCGGGGAGGAAATGTTCTGCTCAACTGTTCAGCAGAGTCTGACCGTGGAGTTCCAGTCATCAAGTGGAAGAAAGACGGCCTTATCCTAGCCTTGAGCACGGATGAAAGAAAGCAGCAACTTCCTAATGGGTCTCTGTTGATACAAAACATACTTCATTCCAGACACCATAAGCCAGATGAAGGACTTTACCAATGTGAGGCATCCTTAGGAGATTCTGGCTCAATTATTAGTCGGACAGCAAAAGTTACAGTAGCAGGTATGTAGATATTTTCTTCTCTCCCACTTCTTTTATCTTTTGTATCCTTAGTAGGAATGAGAAATAATCCTTGTAAAAGCAGTGTGCATTTAAGAATTATTACTTTTAATTAGAACAGTTACAATCTATAAGCTGCAGTGTGGTCATCTGCAATTATATCAAGCTAACTTTGCATACGTTTTGTGTAGTGAGAACATTTGAAATTACTCTTTTAGCAATGGCAAAGCAATTTCAAATCACGGTTTTAAGTATGGTCACTATGCTGAGTCATTAATCTAAAATATGTATGTTTCTTCTTCAAATTACTATGTTGTACAACTGGAACCCCTGACCCCATTCATACCTCATCAAGCCTCTTGTGATTATCATTCTTCTTTCTGTGAGTTTAATAATTTAGATTCCACATATAAGTAAAAAATAAGTAGCATTTATCTTTTCATCTTTTAACTTATTTTTCTTAGCATAATATGTTCCAGGTTCAACAAGTTGCCTAAAGTAACAAAATTCTTTTATTCTTTGGATTTATGCAGTTCTTCATGTATCTCACGTCTTCTGATGGTCATGAAGGATGATTCAAAAAGGGCACTGTAGCTAGTACTGCAGAAAGCAGAAGGTTAGAGACATCTGCTTGTCTCACTAACTTCATCTCTAGGTGATAATGGACCTGGTGACATTCTGATTTTTAGCTATCTGAGATACATCCATGATGTCACATATAGGTTTTTCCACCAACAATGAACATGTGTAAGTGAGCTAAAGGAAGATCAAAGGACTCATATCAAAAGGTCTTTTTACTATTTTTTCTTTATCAATTAACATGACAGCCCAGCAGGTACAGCACAGCAGTGTGCACAGCTGCATGTAATCTACTTTCACAGCAAAGCAGACTCATGTGGACCCACTCCTTAAATTAATGGGTGGACTTTTTAAAAATAAGATCTTAGACGAAATTATACCCTGATCAATTCTATTTTACAGACTCTATAGTGTTAAACATTCATAAAATCAATGCCGTGAGCCCTGACAGCGGTACATTTTATTTTAATCGGTGTCCTAGTCCATAACAGAGGCCTCAAGTGAGAAATAAAAATGTCCCATTAGTACTTTCAGGTACAGTTCCCTCATTGACACGTCCAGCTCAACACCAATGCATAAGATGGACACTTTCCCTTTCATCCGTAAACATCAAAACTATGCCTAAATTGAGTGAAACGTGGCAGGGTGTTTTTGAGACCCAGGGTGTTGCTGTTTCTGCTCCAACTTTTCAGTTTTCTAAGCATTTCTGGCTGCTCATGCTGCACTGGATCTATGTGAAGAGGTGTGAGATCATTGTTTTTATTCATGTCTACAATGGCTTGACTGCAATCTGGCATTTGGATAGATAGCACTTCCAAAATGGGGCGCACATCGAGCTAAAATATGTTTTGCGACAAGTGGAAATAGCAGGTTGATGGGGTGATACCTGGAAGGAGCTATGAGGAAAGCAAACACTGCTGACACTCTAATCTCAGAAGAACAGCCTCTAAAACTCTTGGAAAACCCCTATCAAAAACAGACCACTCAATTAATGATATATTGTTATAGCAAACTAAAGTAGGCTCACCCACATCCAGTTACATCAGATTTTTCCCTCAGTTGATGTGTTCTGCTGAACAATCAGCTATGAGAAGGGTGGCCAGCCATTCAGATTTGCCCTAGAATGGCCTGGGATTGACAATAGTAAACCGCCTATTCTTTGAAACTTTTCAGCAGCCAGGTACAACTTTGTCATTGTACTGAAAGATAGCCCTGCCCGGTTTAGAAATGACATCCTAACACAATGGTTCTCAACCTTCCTAATGCTGCAGCCCTTTAATACAATTCCTCATTGTATTAAAACAAAGGATTTTGTGGTGATCCTCAACTATATAATTCATAACTGTAACATTGCTATTGTTATGAATCGTAATGGACATATCTAATATGTAGGCAATCTGATATGAGAACCCTATGAAAATATCAGTCTTCCCTGCACCGGTTACGACCCACAGATTGAGAACCACTATCTTAAAAAGCCAGGTGGGAAGGTATTCTGATCATGGACCACAAGGTCTGTGTTGCCTGTAAGTTATGAAAGATGCACGTGTGGAATTTCATAGATGTGTATAACTCATAGGATGTAAATTTCATGATAATTATGATTAATTAAGAGGCTCCTGGGATAAGTGCCGAGAAGTAGGAAAAGGTTTTATATCTGTGGAGAGGGACATGCATGCACCTTGACTGTCTGAAGCTTGTACAGTTCTGGACTCATGGACACTTCCTAACAGCTCTACAAAGGGCTAAAGTCCCTCTGATGATAAGAATGAGACAGGCTGTCATTTTGATGCCCTTACAAGAGACAACTCTCCCGCCACTGCTAATGAAAATGTCCTGAATGTTACAGTGTCTGTTTTCCTATAATCCTGGTTCAGTTTTATGTAATCACTGTTTCAGTGCTGAAGTGAGGAATGTTTCCTTCCCTGTGAGATATTAAAATAAAGTGGCTTTGACTTTAGTATTCTGTGGAAGGGTAGGCTCAGAGATGTAGTCATTGAGGTGCAGTCTAATATTAGATTGTATCATTTCCATGCAATAAGGCTCTTCACAGCATTTTAAACACTTACCATGCTGTTCAGCAACACGGAATACATCAATGTTATGTCTGCTGAGGTTACGATTGCCAAACCACTAGAATTCATGAGGGGCATATATCTTCCCTGCAATAAAGACCATAGTCCTGATCTTATCTTATTTTTAAAGCATCAGCAATCAATAAACCAGTTACCACTAAAAGGTAAGAGTCTGCTTTGTCTGGGTAAGAAAAACAACACAAAACAAAACAAAACAAAACAAAAAGTAGCTCTTGTGTACTCTTAGGTATAGTGTAAAAACCATGTCATGCAATGGCCCTCTTGGGCTTTGACTCACTCACTCAAAGTGTTTGTTTCGTTGTTGTTGTTTTGTTTTGTTTTTATAAAAAAGGAAAAGTGGCACATGAAATCAGGCTTTGATCAGCCAGAACGGTTTATGCAGTCATCTTGCATTCCGATTCCAGGAACCTCTCGAGTGCTCTTTAAATCCTGAGTACACACTTGGCTTGAGAGGGAAAAAGCAGGGAGAAGATAAGGGGAGGTACAGTCACAGGCAATATCTTCTCAAAGGTTGCTGTGAAACAAGCTAACGAAAATGGTGGGCTTTTATTCTTACTATGATTTTAAGTTCAATTAGTAAAGAATAGCAGAGTCTCCAATGTCCACTTGAAAGTAACTTCTTAGGATTGGCCTTTGGTGGGGAATTTTCTGTGTACTCTGAGTTCCAAGCTAAGAGACTACAGTCTTTCTTTGCTATGCCCAACTCAGTACAGCAAGAAAGTTCAGCTTGAGGGGAGCAGCAAAACTGCCTTTTGTTTTCTACCTTGCTTTTAAACATTTGCATAAATGCATTCATTGTGGTTAGTTAAAGGCATGTCTCCTGCCCATGGTGACATGGGCATTGGCTTCATCTAGAAAGTTCTACCATCTCACGCTCTTGTTTTCCTTTCCTGCTTCTTTTCTTTGCTTCTATTTTTCATCTTTATTTCCTTGATCAAATGTAAGTGCCTTAGCATCTGCCTGTTTATAGATACATTCTTGATACCACAATTTGTTCTATATCTCATTTATCTTGTTGGCTCAAAAGCACAGCTCCTGCTCCAGCGGGAATGATATTATCTAAGTCAAATTTGAGTCATCGTCCCTAAGAACACACATTCATGTTCCCCTGAATAATATGTTTTATGCTGGAATAGATAACATGGACTTTTACAATCATGGGAAAATAAGTTCATAAATCAACGAGTTTATCAAATGTGTAGATGGGGACATCAGTAGATGTCCTACAGCAAAGTGGAGAAAATGTTTGCCTTGTGTTGTTCAAGTTATTACATTCAACAAACTTTGCTTAAAAACCATGAGATAATAGAACAGGCAAGGTTTTCTAATGTTAAATTATTAAGAAACTTTGCTTCTAGATCTGATGCAAAGGCCCGATCAGTCATTCAGAACAGACAAAATTTTTCAAAACACTTTTGTCTCACACCACACAAACTTGTAGATGACTTTAATATTATAAAATGCATTGTGATGAAGTAACTGTTCCATCTTCAAAACAAAAGCATGGGCTAGCTCTGCGACCCAGAAATATCAAGATGAATATAAACAGAATCAAGGACACAGTTTTTTCTTCATATGTTGACATTGTCCAAGGGTCTGGATTACGGATATGGCCAATGTGCATTTATAAGTCTATTTGTGGGTTCACAAATGAGTAGTTTACATGGACACTAGAAGCCAGCCTTGGGTATTGCTTCTCAGATGTTAGTCTCATGTTGTCTATCCCTGACCTAGAGCTGGCTAATGAGTCTAGGATGACTTTGTGTTATAAGTTTAGTGCCTTATCTATGCAGGTTCTGGAGGTAGGTTCTGCATAGCTTTCCATGGTTGTATCCAAGTACCAGTTCCATGGTGACTGTAAATGATACCTATATTGTGAAGTTGTCATTCTGAGTAGATTATCATATAAAAAGAATTGTATTAGAAATATAGCTAATAATTATAATCATGGCTAGTATTGTGACTATTATTTTATTATTGTTATGAACTAGAACTTTTCAATAATTCTTGTGAGAGTTCAAAACCCTTGAGAAGTTGACTGAAACACTGACTATAATAAAAAAATAGGAAATAAATGTTACATGCTTAAATCAGAGAATTTCATTAGCATCTGTGGATACAAGTGGGCATGCTTAAATTTAGATTTCAAAAAATTCAATCAACTTACAATGCTTTTCAAAATACTTGTAGCTAAAACATTCATTTCTGACCAACTGATGTAGAATCCTGTCAAAGCTGGCCATATAAATTGTATTGTCCATATCAGGAGTTCTCTCTAAAGAGAACATTGCTACAATCATTCCTAAAGAAGATTCTATGTCCTTTTCTTAGCATCATTAATGTCTGTTCAACTGGAAAACATTTACTGAAGTAGGACTCATGATGTGGCATGGTGACATGGACTTTGAATTTCACTTATATGTGCTTTTCCTTGAGGAACTCTATCATGTAGGTACTAAAGAAAAAAAAAAGATATCTACAAACCTCCTGTGAATAATCACAGTAGATCTGTTGCAGTTTATCTTTTCAATAATATAACTGTAGCCAAAAAAAAAAAAACACACACGCGCACACATATACACATACACACACTTGCTTTCTACACAGCTAACTACCCACAGGTTACCCCTGTAGGATCCAAGGTACACACATGGAGCCTAAAAAAAAAATATTTTCTTGTCCTTACATTCTTGGTGATGGGATTGGGTAGAGTCCAACAAAATAATGTGGCTGTGACTACAGATTGATGAGGCAGCTCTGTGTTCAGGTAGATTTGATTTTTTTTTCAAAGTTTGAGCATTTATAGAGTAATAGTAATATAAGAAGACTTGCCTTGTAGAGCTCTGCAGAAGGCACATCAGCATGCTCTGACTTATATTTCTTAATAGATACAGATGCTAAATCTGACAGACAGAGCAGAATGTTACCTGGTATGTGTTTGTCTATGAACAGAGACTGGTACAGAAATTCTCTAATTCAGGACACAAAAGAGGTTCTCCTGACTTAGCTTCTCCATACAGCTGGAATGAAAGGCCCAGGATAGCCTCCTACTTAGTAATCACACAAGCATGCATTTCCAAAATTCAGTTTAAATGTCTAAATACAAACTGAGGAAAAGCAATAAAAAGAGTAATTGATTGTACTAATTAATCCTTGGTCTGTTTCTTGAAAACATTAATTCTATGGAGAAAAAATGACAATTTCTTTTAAGTGATTCTGTTATCAAAGCTGGCTATCCAACAGATATATTACAAATCTCTTGAAAAATAGAGAACCTACAGTTGTTAAGTAAGCATATGTGTCTTCTAAGAACACACTTTATTTTTAAGTGGTTTCAAGCTTCAAGCCAAGATTGCAGGGTTTTTTTGTTGTTGTTGTTGTTGTTTTGTTTTTTGTTTTTTGTCTTCTTTCTTCATGACCAAGAAAATAAAAGAGCAACTAAATTCCATTTACTTCTGTTGTTATGCCATTCAGGGAGAAGTTTTCTTTTCTTCTCTCTTAACAATAGATATTTCAAGATGCAAACTGCCCCATTTTGCTTTTAAATAACCCAGGCATTATAATTAAAATTCCCTTGTGTTTTTTAAATAATTAGTTACTTGAGCAGTTGTTTCTATGAGTTCCCTTCCAGAAAGCTTCCCATTTAAATGAGTTATGAAATAATTAGGGGAAGCGTATTATGGGAGAGAAGCTAGAAAGAGCCTTTTGTGAAATGATAACCTGACCTTTCCATTCGTGCTTAAAAGGAAACAGGAGAAAGCTTGTCTGATGGGAAGGAGAATAAAATACACTGCCTCGGGTCACTCAAATGTTATATAAAGAAAACAGCAAGAAAAAATGCTCATATTCTTTTTCTCTATGGGAGCAAATATAAGAATCTTGCCTAGAAGGTCAAGTTCATTCAGTGAAGCAGTTTGGAAAATGTATCCCCAGGCCCTGGAATCTCTAAAATATCTATTTTAGGAAGGTTCAGGTACAGAGAAAATTTCTGTTTCACACTCACAGGAGGGCTGTTTACTGTCTATTGATGAACAGGGAAATAAATTTGTCTGACTCTCTAATTATTATCAGCCCTAATTATCCCCCAACTTACCTTAATACTCTTGCTAGTTTGTGGTTAAAACACAAAAGAGAAAGATCATGTATGTTGTTTGTATACTAGTTTACAGTTTGTTAAACAAATATTGTCAAATAAACCTTGTATAATCACTGATGTTGCCCTCAACTTAAATAATTGAACTTTAAAGAATAGAATTGTATGTGTTTCAATTAACCGTGTTAATAAATTAGAGTCAAAACATATTCCTGTGAGGCTGGGAAGATGTTCTTTAATAGAAAATGGAGACAAAGAACTAGGTCTTTCACTGTAGAGAATTCAACAAAAGAAAATGAAATATCCACCAGTCTTTTTTCTTTGCATTGTTATAAATTCTAATTCATTGGCCAATGCTAATCATCAATTACTCATCCAAATTTAATCTTCCTTGTAAGCATGGTGTGTTTTATATTTCTTTTTTTTTTAATACATGAAAAGGGAAATCTTCACAACTCTGTTCTTAACAACTGTATTTATTAAAAATACAATATATGAACTGTGATAGCCCACCTTGAACTAAACATCCCATAGGCTGTCCACAGTGTGGTTTTTGTTGGTGCTCTAAAGGTAAAGGTGCACTAGCTAAAAGAAATCAGGTGACAAGAACCATACATTTTTTTTTTCTATTCACATCTTCAAGAATACCACAGAACATGGGGTATTCCTCTGTGACAGGGTTTGTGATATTCCTGTGTCTATCGCTGAGATGTATGCCCCTGTCATAAAGGACATATTGATATGGGAATTGTCACACGTGCTTAAGAAAAGTCTTACTTGGCACATAAGCCTTGCAAACAAAAGAGTTGAGAATCTATGTATGGGAGATGGTGGCTGTGCTTGCTGCTACATTTATGAAAGGAATAAATGAAGATCAAGAAATATGGCCTGCAAAGTAGCTCATGTCTGATGATGATAAACTAGAAGGCACTCAGCACAGTCTGCTTCCTCAGAGGTTGCCTGTACCTTTTACATCTCTCCTCCCAAGGTATGAGTTCATAGACCCATTCCATGGAGATCTTACAGCATACTTTTGCAGAGTTAGATCACATTAATCTCACAGAAGAACAGTGGAAAGTCAATGCTTGGCTTGCAAGGGGCCTTATGTTGTGGTGCTATTTCTTGTGAACCACCTCTAATTGGCCTAAGGAATACAACTCTACACCTCGACATCTCTAATGAAAACTCAGTAGTTAAAAAAGAACATTTTTATGCTTTTATAACTGAGGATCTGGCATTGAGATTTCTTGTAATGATTTTTTTATGATAAATATTAGCAATTAAACAAAATTTCAAGATCTTTGAAAGAAGGAATTTGTTGATATGACTTACAATTTTTTTCCCACACAGTAGCAAGTCAATCCTAGAGAATGCTCTACAAATGAAAGAGTAAACTGGAAGACTGTGGAGAATATAAGTGTGCAGAGTACCAAAGTCATCTCATTGTCCTCCTGTTGTGATGAACAGCAAAGGGCCTAAAGGCCAAGCATAAATACGGTTGCACACTTATTTTTTTTCCTATCAGAGTCAGTAATGTATATATTTGAAAATGCTGAATAAAAGTAATGAGTACAATTATTCATGTCTTCTAAAATTACTATCTTAATAGTCCACTTATTAATTTATATCTGTATCTATGCAGTCTATAGTAATAAAAGTAATTGGCCACTTGTCCCATAATTATTAAATATGTCTTTTATTAGAGGTGAGAGAATAATTGAAACTGAGTCACTGAGACCCCAGAAGCCACCGCATGTTCTTATAACAATGAATGATTTGACTTGGATATGTGAGTTTAGCACAAAACTGAACCAAGATGACATGTTTCTCATAGCAATAAAATAACCATAGTAGGTTCTGTATGATCTAGTTCCTTTTTCGTATGCTGAGATTAAGTATGCACAGACACATGTGCAGCTACACACAAGGTTTAGATTCTTATAGATACAACCAACAATTCTGTCAGAGGTTCCATAATCCATAGGAGCAGAGATCAGAGCAATTTTGTTTTACTTAAAAGACTTGCTTTGAAAACTTCCAAATATCTAATGAGCATCATTTTGCACTGAGTTTATCTCAGTTTCTTAATGTGGCATTTTTCTGTACATAAAGCTTTGATATGAAGGTGTCAGTTAAAAGTGGATCATATAGAGCTATGGGGCTCTCAACTGGAAGGTAGCTAAATATTTGCACTATTTCTCAAAATACCGTGACTCCTTTATAATCATAGAGTAAATACAATTTCAGAGTTTGGTAGACATTAGTAGGCTGTGAGCATGTAAGATGCTTTCTGCCTTTTCTCCTGTCATGCTCACTAGATTATTAGGTTTGCACAATGTGCTTCCTAACCTAACTCAGTCTCAGCCAAATATATGTAGCCATCAATAGAGAATAGATACTACCCCCAGCTTACTTGTTTCTCTATCTCTCTCTGTTCCTCTCTGTCTCTCTGTATGCCTCTTTGTCTCTGTCTCTGCCTCTCTCTCTCTCTCTCTCTCACTCTCTCTCTCTCTCTCTCTCTCTCTCTCTCTCTCTCTCTCTCTCTCGCCCCCCCCCCCTTTCATCTTGTATACTTTAAATCTAGTGATGAACACCACAGTCACAAAATTCGCCATTTGATTTATAGCCTCTGGACTATCGTTCTATTACACCTATTTCTAAAAATAAAAACAATGCTTTATACAGTAAAGAAAATAAGTTTAGCTGTAACCCCGAGGCTCTACCACCCTTACAAAAGGCCATGCCTGGGATTCATTTATAGTGAGACTACTCGGAACACTTCATCAACACGAAACCCATTTAAGAAACAATGTTGGAGATTAAAACCACCTCTACAGATTCAACCTTAAGCCTCAGCCATGATTGATGTTTATTGCATTGGATTTTTGTGAACTTTCTTGAAAGGGAATTCAACTCTAAAGGCTAAAATATGGTATGAGAAATCAGAAGTATTATGTTAAACCAGGTACTCTCTGGTTAGGTCCGTTTGTATATCAGGCACATTAGAGCCCAATATTATAGCTGTTTCTCTGCAATCATGACCTTTAGAATCCTGTCCAAGAGATCCCCTCATTTGAAGGATAGAACTGAAGATGACATGCATGGTCACTTAGATCTTTCTCACACATGTACATGTCTTATTTCTGGAATTCACATTCTATTGAGAAATGGTTTATATCCTAAACAATTCTTCCTTTAAACTGCATGATTCCATTCTCTCTAGCCTGTTCACAGAGTTATGAAACCATTACCACGGTTTAGTGCAACCCTTTCTCAATTTCATTCTTTCCTTTAGCTGCTTCCTGGGAAACACTAATCTACAGCTTGTCTTTATTGATCATTTTTAACATAAAACTTTATTACCTTAATGCAAAATATTGTTCTTTGGCTTATTTTGTTAAAGTGATGTATGTTGAAGCTATGTGTTTGTTTTCTTATATCTGTCTACTCTTTGATTGTTATATAGTAGTCCACGATTTGCCATTCTTACACTGATATCTTGCTTCTAATTTCCAATAGTATATCAATGTGTGTTTCTGACTTAGTGGAATCTCATGTATGAATATATTTGATAAGCTTTCTAGAAAAATCTCTAGAAAAGCAATCACTGAGTCAGAACATGAGCATATACAATTAATCATGGCAGGCCCAAGATTCTCTAATTATCTGGACTTAAATATAGGATGCTAGAATTTATTTTAACACCATCAAATGAAAATAATGTTAGTTTCTTTATAACTGGCAAAGTTCGTCAAAGTCTGCTGCATAGTTCCAAAGGAGGGATGATGCATTGAAACTGTCAAAATATGTCATAAATATTCATTTGTTGGGGGAAATCTTGTGTACTACAAATTGTTTCAGATAATCCTATGGTTCATATGAAGTAGTTCCTGCTTTATGTGAAGGGAGACTTCTAAAAGTATGACTCCAAGGATGGGTGTGAGATAGACCCAGATCTTAGGTCAGTGTACTGACTGATTCTGTGTCAACTTGACTCAAGCTGGAGTTATCACAGAGAAAAAGAGACCCAGTTGAGGAAATGCCTCCACAAGATCCAGCTGTAAGGTATTTTCTCAATTAGTGATCAAGGGGAGGAGGGCCCAGCCCATTGTGGTTGGTGCCATCCCTGGGCTGGTGGACCTGAAGTCTATAAGAAAGCAGGCTGAGCAAGCCAGGAAAAATAAACCAGTAAGTATCATTCCTCCATATCCTCTGCATCAGCTCCTGCCTTCTAATCTGCTTGGGTTTCAGTCCTGACTTCCTTTGGTGATGAACAGCAGTGTGAAGAGTGTAAGCTGAATAAACCCTTCCCTCCCCAACTTGCTTCTTGGTCATGATGCTTGTGCAGAATAGAAGCCCTGACTAAGACAGTCAACACTGAAAATTTTAAGCTCCACATCCCTGTCACATAGCAATGTGCCACATAAACACACCATGGAGGAAAAGGAACTCTTGTTGGTTGGATAAGGCACTTAGAAGTCGGGCCGGTGCCTATAACTTTCCATTCATGTAAAATAACCAAATCTGCCTATCCCATCAGTTTTAAAGAAAGGCTGCTAAGCACATGCATTGTGCCCTGTATTTATTTCTTTTGTATATTTTATTTTCTCATCTCTCTAGCTCACACTTACATATTTTAAAAGAAAAATCCTAATGATCTGCTTTCACTCATCTTTAGACCCTCTGTTAGGAGAAGTTGTGACCTCTTTTGCTGTCTATACATTGTCAAAGTACAGAGCAGGCACCACTATATCACCATAATGTAATTACACACATACACTTTCTGCAGCTGGTCCATGACTTAAACAAAGAAAAAGTGACTGATCACAGGGGCATTAGCTTAGCTTCTCTAGGTGTCAATTGTTTACAAATTCACTCGCTGAATGGAGTGACAGGGTAGTTAGGAGTGTTCAGAGACAGCCATGACTTGGCGCCTAGCTCTAGCTACATCTATGAACGTAAGGTAAGCTATGTGGGGCTTAATTTCTCCAGCTAAACAGTGGAGAAGAGGGCAGTGGATTTATGCTGCAAAGATAGTGTATCCATAACCTTGTGATACTCAGTATAGGGGCTAGAAAACAACGGGGGCACAGTAATAAACAATTCTGTAAACGAGTAAATTTAAAACATGGCAAATTCTCTGAAAGTATTTAAGAGAAACTTATGGAGAAATATTCTTTTCCTGTGGTGAGGGGAGGTACAAGATTTGCTGTATGGTTCTCTGTGAGCATGTGACCCACTTGTCATATATAGACAGTTAGACCCTATCCAAATGAGTCCTGTGCAGAAAACTGAGCTCATGTGTTCTTCTTACAGCTTTGTTTTGTTGTTGTTGTTTGCTTGTTTGTTTTTGGTTCCAGGATTCTGCAGAATCGGCATTCCCACCTAGTCCATCAAACTTAACAAACTAATCCCACCTTCGAAAATGCATGTCTAATACAGTTTTACTTCATTTGATGATTTGGAAGTATGCTCCTTCCTTCTCACTCTGCAATACTAAGGAGTAGACTTTGAAGGCACTGGAAAATTGTCTGTGTACTAGCATCTCCAGAGTCCCTTTCCTTCCACAAAGCCATGAGAACTGCCCTTGGGTCAACTCTCTGGCTGACTGTTCTTTAACACATTGTGGATGTAAATGGTGATTAAAGACAGAAGATATTCCTTAGACCTGGAGACTCAGTCTGATTTAACAGTTCTATGTTCATACACATCTTGATTCTTTACAGCTGACTTAGGAAATTACCCCCACCCCCACTTCATGCTATTGTTAAAATGCTCAAGCTTTAGCCCCAGTTATTCAGGAGCTCTAAATGTCTTTCTTCCAACAAAGCTATCTTTTCCCTCCTCGGATTTGTACAAATATCTATAATGGAACTGTTTCTTTTTTTAAAAGGCGTTTTTGAAAAGCTGTTCCTAGAAAGCATCTTAATGATCAGCATTATTTATGTAGACCATATAATTATGCAAACAACTTGACGCTTTCCTTACCAGCACTCTTATAACTTCACAAGCCTTCAGAAAATGTGAATAAGATTGCGTGATAATGCCCCAAATCACATTTTAGTCCTATGGAAAGTAAATGCGAGTGCAGAGTTGAGAATGTGTGTGGCCTGTGTGGTGACAATGCAGTGCCCAGGATGTTTATAAAGGAAGCAACATGGAGAATTCTAATACATGACGGGGGTGGGAAGCAATTTAGTGAAAGGAAAGACGCTAAATGTTTTAATTTTCTTCCTTGCCAGTAAAATCTTGTAAAACACGTTGACATATTAAATTTGGTATACAACAGTAACTCCAAGAGCCTGTCAACATTTTCATTATGAACTCTATTTCCAGAACTTTATAGCTCGGCTTCAGGAATTTGCCCTGGCCTGACATTTGAAGTTCAAGGTCTTACCTGGGGAACATGTGTTTCACACATTTTAAAAATTATCAGTTGATCTATTTCTCATTTATACAGAATAACTTTTTCATATATTGCTTAGATATTCTGCCTCAAGTACTGCTTGCAGGCATACTTACGAGAGGCAGGTGACCAATAATGAAAACCTACAAATGCATTACAGTCCGTTGGCCTTTCCTGACTGTCAGGGCCATACTTATCACTCAGCCAATCACAGAGAATAAGTGTCTACTACACTACCCTCATCATTTGGGACTAAACTGTTTCACCTGAGGTATAGATTGAACGAAATATCTGCAGCCATGACTCCGACTGACTAGAGACTTCTTAGTCTCCAGTCTGTTTGTTTTAACACTTTTATTGTTTAGTAGAAGCCAGAAAACATTGTTCTAAAGGTTCACAGTGTTTTCTCCATTCTTGTTGGTTTGATATTCTCTCTCTCTCTCTCTCTCTCTCTCTCTCTCTCTCTCTCTCTCTCTCTCCGTGTGTGTGTGTCTGTCTCTCTCTTTTTCTGTCTCTCTGTCTCTGTCTCTGTCTGTCTCTGTCTCTCTCTCTCTCTCTCTCTCTCTGTGTGTGTGTGTGTGTATACATTTGTGCAGATTGATATTTTTCCTTTATCTCCCATAGTCAATATATTGCAGGTTTTAACACCAACATACCAACAATAATGTAGTTGCCTTCTTCATACTTTATATTTCTGACAGTTTGCAGTTAAGTCTAAAAAATTACTTTTGTCAAAGATACAATCAAGAAGGAAGAGATGAAAAGACAATGGTAGAGAAACATAAACAACATCAAGATTTAGAATGTCTACACACTGGGCTACCTAAAATAAATTCCCAAAAGGATCAAATGCAGGCAGTAGGTAAACACTGGGTGTTCCCTCAGTGAAGAAAAGGGTTTGTGTCATCAGCTATAAGTAATTTCAAGAGTTGTCTATGAAACTGACATTTTTTTAATGTGTATTTAGTGTTATTACAATTCTACAATATTACATTACTTTTAGATGTAGCTGTCCAATCTATGTTAAATTGTGAGCAAATTCAGAATGTAATCCTCACACTTCTTTGGTAGTTCTGTTTTTAGTTTCCTGAGAAATCTCCATAATAATTTCTAAGTAACAATTTGTAATCTCCTTCCCAGCTTATGTATTATCCATTCTATGAATCCCCATGAGACTCTGTCCTTTTCTGTCTTTTTCTTAATAACCATTTAACAAGGGTGATATGACATATGATTGAGTTATTCATTGAACCTTACTGTTATTTGATCATTTATCATTGTTGTCTATATGTATTGGTCATTATGTGTCTCCTTTTAAGAAACAACTATTTATAATTTATCCTACTTAAAATCATATTATTTCTGTTCTTATATCTTTTTGCCTGTTGAGCTAATTAACAATTATGTATATGAAATTTTGGCCAAAAATTTTGCAAATATCCTGATACAATCAGTTCTTAATACTATGAGTGGTTCGCCTGATGCATGAAATTTATGTGTCCTGATTCTTCTGACTACTGTCCAGTATTGTCCATGCTTGTAAAGTCTCATCCAAAATGTGTGTGCCTACACCAATCAGTGTCTTGAGGTTTCCTGATAATTTCTGATTGTATTCATTTTGTAGTTTTCATATTTCGTATGCATTAAATTTGTCTTTATGTATTTATTCAATTCAATTATGATATTCAAATTATGATATAATTACATTTCTACTTTTTCTTTTCTGCCCCAAACCCTCCCATATAATGCTCGCCACTCTCCTTCAAATTAGGGTGTCTTTTTCACTCTTATTTCATATGTTTGAGCACACAGGCATGTGCTCACACACACATGCGTGCACACACATACACACCTTGCTAAATATAACCTATTCCATCTATATAATGTTACTTGTAAGTTTGTTTATAAAGTGAGATGTAAAAATTGAGATTCTTTCTTTTGCACATGTGCATCTGTCTTTGCTGCGATGTATGTTTTTGGCACAGCTGTTAAATCACCAGCTGATGAACACAGGTACTTTCTGAGCTCTGCTCTCTGATCGGATGGTCTAGGTATTGAGATATAGTCAGCATTGCTTATTCTTTACAACCTTGGAGTATGGTTTAAAGTAGGGTAGTGTGTTATTTTTACACTAGTCATATCCTTAGTCTTTTGTGAGTACACATGCCTTTTAGATTTGTAAAATAATTTCTGTGAAGACTGCCATTTAGGTTTTTAATAGTGGCTGTAATGAATATAGAGGTACCTTTGTAGTTTTTTGTGTATTTGGTTGGTGGATTGGTTGGTTTTCTTAAATCACTTATTGTAAAGGAAACTTACAGGTTCCCAGTAAAATTGAGCATAATTAACAGGACCTCTGTATAACTCCTGCTCCAGTATTTCCCAACTCTCCCCACTATGAATGTTCTAAAACAGAGATTACATTTGTTACAACACTATTTCTGCCCGTAGTATAACTTAGGATTATCTTAGTTTAGCACATTCTTCAGGGTTTTGGCACATATGTAAGAAAGCTCACAGCTACTGGCGAGCACTCATATTTCAGATAGCCTGTAGTTTTGCCTTTCTGGAGTATCATCTTGCTAGAGTGATGGAAGTATGCTGTCTTTCCGTGCTGCATTGTCCCACTTCACAGTAGCACCTGGCCAAGCTTCACTACTGTTTTTTCCTGACTCAATAATTTGCTCTCGGTGTAAAACAACTTTCTTATGTCTGTATGTACTCGGTGTAAAACAACTTTCTTATGTCTATTCATGTTTATTACACGTTCTTTTCTCTTACATTTTGTCAAATATTAACAAAGCTGTTATCCAGCATTGTGTGTAAGGTTTGGGGTACATATATGTTTACCAGGTGCTTACTTTTTATTAGATTTTTGACTTACTTTATTAGTCTGCTTGTTGGAGGTGAAAAGGGGCTATGGCATTCTCTATGTCACCATACAACCAAGAATAACCCTGAACTTCAGGTCTCTTGCCTCTGCTTTCCATATCTGGGATTCCAGGCAAGAATTACCACACCTAGGTTATTAGGTGCTGATCTATACCCCTATTCATGAACAAACAGTATGCTTTGAGTTTAATAAATACCAAAGGGCATGGTATACTACAGTAGGAGTATATTTAGTTTATCAAGAATAAGAGGGGAGTAGCATAATGTCATTCTGACTGTAATTTTTAATTCCATAATTACTAGAAAATCATCTTTCTATGGACTTTTTCCCATATGTTCATCATCCAAGTCCAGGTATCTATTCTCATTATATAAGTGAAAAGTTTTGATTTCTTATGGTTGAATTTTTTAAACATGTATTTTTCTGTAATACCACTGTATTGTATGTATACATTTCCTACCAATCTGGCTTTGTCCTCTTATTGCTGTCCCATAGCAGAATGTTTTCCATTTTAATGAAGCTTGACCTACTAAAAATTTTGTTCATTGGTTTCATGTGTCACTGATGCTGTCTACTTACATCCAAAGCCACTAAGATTTCCTTTTTTGTTTTCTTCTAGGTGTTTTGTACTTTTATCTTACTAGAATGTCTATGGTATCTTTTGATTGAATTTCAGTGAAGAACCTAAGAATTCTGCCTAAATTAACTATTGGTGTTTCATTGTATTTTAAGACAAAGCTTTAATGTGTAACCTGAGCTGCCTTTAAACGTACAACAACCTTCCTGCCTTGGCCTCCCAAAAGCTAGAATTACAGGCAGTCACAAAAGGAAACACCTTGAATTTGCTTCAGGCATGACTATCCAGCTGTTTCAGCATCAAATGTTGGAAAAAGCATCTTTCTTGATAATGCTCCTATTGTTTCTTTGGCAAGGACAGGAAACTATTTGAAAAAAATATATTAGTGGCTTATTTTCGACATCAATTCTTGCCATCCACTCAGAAACTGTTATCTTTTTCCAACTCTCATACAATAGCGTATTAATTAGTAATTAATTTCCTAACCAGTATCCAGAGCTGATTTACTTTTCAAAAATACTAAATTTATTTTATTGTATGATTTCCTGTTTCTGAAACAAATTTAAGTCTTTGATGTGAAGTAAAGAGCTGCATAATCTTTCTTTTTACTGCCACATTCCCTTCTTTTTGACTCTTTTCTTTGCAGACATATTCACTCATGCCCATCTCTTCACAGGCTCCAAATTTAATGGAGATTTTCTTTCATCTTCTTCAACACACCTCACTTCATTGCTGCAACAGACTTGGAATACAGAATGTGTGAGATCTCCTGGAGAGGCTCAGCCCACTCCACTGTCTTTGATACCTCATTCATTCCTTTGTTCACTGAAAGAACTATGTTCATTTAAATGCTGACTTAATGGTCTACACTGATTTAGAGTTTTGAAATATCAATGGTTAAGAATGAGGATTTTCCTTTGCCCACTTTCCTTCCAGCATTTGTTTTCACTCCTTTGTTGACATTTGTCATTTTAACTTGTGGTAAAATGGACTCTCAAAAATCTTTTGATTTTTTTTTGAATTCCCTAATGGCTGAAGACAACACTCTGAGATATCTTTTAGCTACCTTTTTTTTTCTTCTTTTCAGAATTGTCTGTTCAGAAAGATGCTATTAAGTTTCTTGCCTCTGACTGTCTTCATCCAAATGTTTCCTAGTATAGAAGAAACAACAGGGCTTTTGTATTCACAGGGGCATACAGTGACCATACCTGGGTATCCTGCTTAGATAATGAGCATCTGAAATCATCAGTTGAGGTGAAAAGAGAACTGAAGGACAGAAGTTTGAGGATTTATTTTATAATTACTTAAGTACCTACCTCCCTCTCTCTACCTTGGACTCAACTCAATTAATCTCCATCCAAACGATTTACACCAGCTTTAGACCTAGTCTAAAGAGCAGGGATTGTGGAAGTCATAGAATCTCATATTTTGAAAAACAGGTAAAGGCCAGAAAATTTATAATCATATTAATTAAATGCAGATCATTAAAGAATTCATCATTTGCCTTCCTTTTCCATGCTTCAGCGACCCATAATCCAGTGATTATTTGTATTCCAGGGACATACGCAGGAAGATAAGACAGCCATGGTGCTTCTTGACTTTTCCTTCCTTCCGGGACTCTACATAGAAAACTGGTGGCTTTCATCTTCTGTGTTTAAGGGCTACTCTATTTTCCCTTTCAGAGAGCAGATTTCAAATGCCCTGAAGTTTACCTCCCAGACTTAAAGGGACTGCTGCAGTCATTTCCCCTAGGAGGAATCCTAGGGTCACCTGGTGCCTGCTGGGTAATGAACACAGACCGTATGCATAAAAATGACGTGGCATAAGCAAGACCAGTGACTATGTGCCTCGTGGTTATGTGCAGTAAAGGGAGTTTTCGTTTTCATAAAACACTTTTCCAACTGGAACTAAGCATATAATGTAACTACTGATCAGTTCTACTCTTTTAAAAAGTACATAGTAAAATGAAAAGCAGTATGGCAGACTGAGCTTCTTGCTAGCTAATGTTGGCAACTCCTATAGTGTGCTCTCCTTAAGATCATTCAGAGTAACTGTCCAGTGTTTCAAGATAGTTATCCTCCTCATTGTCTAAAGGTGGGCAGAGAAGCTGAGACCTTCCATTACCTAAAACACGAGTGAGTTAATATTCAGAACCCACAGCTACTGTGGATCACTACTCTACCCTCTCATCAAGTGGAGATGCACAAACTGTGTAGAAAGTTCTCTCACAAACCTTCAGTGTGTTACTTTGCTTACTTAAGGGAGATTGAAATATTTTTAGCCTCAAAAACCTTCTGTAATATTAAACAGGTTTTTTACCCTACTGTTTTTCTCGTCTCATTTCTGATATCTTAACTAACTCCTTTGTTCAATATTTTTTAAATTTGGTATGCAATAGAATTATCACTGTGCTGTGAGTCTGCCTAGCCTGGAATGAGTTAAGTGAGACACAAGGTTAGACACAGATATAACTTTAAAGACTGATGGTCTCTGAACATCCTAGCTCTCCACTTATACTGAATGTTTGTTTATAACTTCAAAAAAGTCCTTAAAACTTTCTTGCTCATTCTGAGGGTTTAAAAGCTGCTGGCTTAGGTGATTAACACATCTAGCCTAATGGCTGAGATTAAGTAGTGTAGACATTGCTCTATCTCTGCATGATTTGCTTGGCTCTAACTCCCAGCCTGATAGTTTAAGTTGCAGGAAGAAAAAGGGACACTTTTGAAAAGTGATTTTAATTTTTATTTATAGGTTTCTGTAAAATTTTCCTGTCAAAGTATTCTAAGAAAAAGGGTATCAAGGCTTTCCTCTCTTTGTCTTCAGAAATCATCTTTCAGAATACATGATCGCATGGTAAAAAGTTTACAAGTTTACAAATAAATCCAAATTCTAAATCAAATTAAAAGTTTGCGACAGAGAATGTTTACATGCATATTTATTAAGAGTAATTACCTGGCTAAGCACTCATCTATCACAAGCTTAACAGGTTCATAGCAATTAAAAACCATAGCTTTTGTGACTATTAGTGAAGTTTTCTATAGTTAAAACCAGTCTGTATTCTGTCCTATCACCTATAGTAAATCTTTAATTCCCTTTTTATGAGCTTTGTTGAATGGTTGTACAACCTCTTAGAATGTATTCTAAGTTGTAGATGCCTGCTTTTTATTTCAGAAGCCATGAAATCCTAATACTTAAAGGCTGTCAGACTTCTCAATGCAATTTTGACACTCGAAAGAACTTCATAGCAGTCCTATTATAAAAGAAATTAATAATTACTTCTATAATTTTAATAACTTTTATAGGATCATCATTAAGTATTAAGAAGTCATCGACTTGTCATTATAGCATCTTACAAGAGAGATCTTCATTGTTGTGGTGATATATGCTCAAAAGGGTAGGCTAAGACCTAGTGATTGTTATACATATATATAAACAATCATATATTATATAAAACAATATGTATATAACAATTATATGTTATATAATATAGTTTAATATATATAACAATTATATATATATATATATGTATACACACACACACACATAAACAGAGAAAGCTTATTAATAGAAGGAATCTTTCCAAAAGTGCAATCCTTCTCAGACTTACCTAAAGAAGCAATTCCAGCATTAACATTGGGAGTCTATGGCAGAATCATCTGAGGAAGAAAACCCACTAATTTTTAGCTTCTCGTTGATAGCTTCTGGCATCTTTGTGTGGCCTTGTTTTCTCTCAATGAAGTATTTTTCTCATACTTTCACAGGCAATTACAATGCTTACTCAAGCTTAATTTGTGAATGGTTTGGTTCACACAAAATACTATGAAACTTTATTATTCTGATTTAACTCTATCTTAAATTTTCACAGTGTAATTATTAGGTATGTGTATATAATTTTATTTATTATGGTGTACTCTTTTTTGTTGTTAAAAACTATTCATCTTCATTCTTCTTTTGTTCAATGGTATTGGGATAGCAAAAGGGTAAACAGTGTTTATAGCATCATGATGAACACTTCTTGGTTAGAGCTAGAGCCCTATATTGCCTGTGAGTTTCTAGTATTCATACTTCCAACAGGAAAATGCTTTATGTAAAAGATTGTGCATTTTAGGTATTTAGTTACCATAAAACTCAGACTATGCTTCTAGTTAGTCCTTTAATACTAGTTAAGATTCTGGATTTGTAAATACTAATACTGCAGACCTTTCAGCTTACTTGATGAGTATGTAATGTTATTTTCACAATCAGAACAGCAATTAATCTGACAGTCAAAGTGTTGTTTTGTATTTATTATCTTTATATATTTAACTGTGAATTTTATAACAAGATTGTTTATTTACCGATTATGTTACTTCTGCTAACAACATTTTAATTTTTGAAAAGCTATAACTCTAAAACTAAAACAAAAAATACAAAAGAAGATATATGCACAAAAACTTGTGACAATTTTAAAAACTTATCAATAACAACAAACAAATAAATAAAAATAAAAGAACACACAAATGCCTATTACAAAGGAAGATCAATAATTCAAGTCTGATGAAGCTGTAGCCAATTTTCCCTGATGAGAATATCCAGAGGTGGTCGTTAAATGTACCAGTTTGTAATTACCCAAGTGCTATGGGGCCTGGAACATCATCATGGAATAAGAGTCCCAGATGTTTGTGGTATTCTGGCTGGTTAGGTAAACTGTGGCCTGGAACCTGTTCTTGGTGTATTTCCTGAGTTACTGTATGAGTATCATCAGGGAGATGCTCACAACTGCAAACTGATCAGTCCCACCTAGACCTAGACCGCATCTGGGACTGCGGTCTGGGAGGGAGTAGCTGGCAAGCTGTGCTTAACAAACCCTCCAGGTAATTATAATGAACATGGTAGTTTAGAAGCCACTGGCTCAGAGCATGCTCAGATGGGACTGCTGGGAAAAATGAGATTTCCTGAATTGGCAGATTCTCAGAGAAGCTTGAGTACCCAGGGACTCCCCCAGCTGAGAGAGGAAAGAAAAGGCCAATGTCCTAATGAACTACACAACTAAATTTCTGTGGTATTTTCTTCCCTACCCATTTTTCAGTAAAATATATAGCAAATATTCATTATTCCCTAAGTGAAAAAGAAAGGTTATTTTTAAAGTGTGAGTTAATTGGAGAAATAAGAAACAACAGCATTCATTTAATTCTGCAACAGAAAGTCTCTGAACAAGACCATGATCTCTTTGCTCACTTGTGCTAGGCAGAGTTTCACAATCAATGACTATCAGTGCACTGTATTTAAACAGATAATAAAAACAGTGTCTATAGCTTTAGAGACTTTCCCCCCCTAAACTGGAGATACTGAGACACCAGAGTTTCTGACTTATGCAAAGATAAAAAGGTTGTTGAAGTACAGAGGTCAGGGATTACAAAAATGACGCTCTCATCAGGATGTCTGGTTTTGAGTGCTGAGCAGAGAGGAAGAAAAGGAGTCTGGCCTCCATGAGGCTCAGTGTGCCCCGTGATTGCACATTTGGAACCATCTTTTGAAAATTGGGTTATTTGACTTTCCGTTTTTAGCATTCATTTTTAACTTTCTTTGTTAATGAATCATGAAATGTTATTTATCCTAAAATTTTGAAAGCTAAAAAATTTATTTTCCATTTTTAAGTAATAAATATATAGGAACAGGTAGGATTTCAACTTGACTTTCTTGCTGGTGTTTGCACAAGCCCTTTGCTTGCCAAAACACAGAAACATCTTTACCTAACTGTCACGCGCCCACGCTTCCCGCCGATAGGAACAGGCATGCAACAAACAAACAGATTCTTCTGCGGACAACCTTTATTGTACAGCACTCTGAGCAGGGGACTTCTTGAGCAGGAAACTTCTCTCTGAGCAGGGGACTCCCTACCGGGGTCTACTGTCTAGGCGACCTCTCACGTGCAGTCTCCCACGTGCGATCTCTTTGCCCAGTCTCTCTCCACGTGGGATCTCCCGCCATCTCTCCTATCGGGTCTCTCTCCACGTGGTATCTCTCTGCCATCTCTCCACGTGGGGTCTCCCGCAATCTCTCCACTATCTCCCGCAATCTTCTCACATGGGGGGGGGGGGAATGCACTGCTTATAAATGCCTAAGAGACTTGTGTTGCTACCTGATTGGTGCGCCCTCCAGTAACTCAATAGTATGCCCCGAGAGCGGGCTATGACGTATGTGGCGCATGCGCATTAAGTCTCTTGGCTGGGCAACAGCTCTGTTTGCTGAGTTCTCGGCAGGAAGCTGGCGCCATGTTTGGGTGTGGCACAAACGGCTCCCTACACCTAACTTTTTTTTTTCATGAACACATAAACCTGTCTTATATTAAGTTTCACTAAGATCTGTTGTGTCACAGAACTCTGCACTATGTGCCAAGCCTGTCTGTTGTTACCTCAGTGCAAACTTGAACAAAAACACTAAGTTGGTCCCTTTGAAAGAGTATCTGTGGTTGCAGATGATAGCTCATTGGGTTAAGAAAAAAAATGGGGACATAGTGACATTAAGCTCAGGTTCACACATGAGCAAGTGCAATCTTGCAAAAGCGTACATCATGCATGCACCCTACATATGTGCACAACCCAATAATATGCCCATCACTAAGTCACATGTATAATAATATGTACCTTTACCTTTTGTCAGATTCTTTTATTTCCATAAAATTTAATTGACTGTGATTTCTACCCATGACATATGTTGAGAATTGATTGAAATTATAGTTGCTATAAATTTAGGGAAAAGAATTTTGTGTCTCTACAGCTTTGGAATTTCAAGTCCATAAATATGTATATATTCATTTTCATAATTTTAAAACCTTGGAAATATTACTAATTACTTAGAATATTTTTCTGGGTTTAAAAATAATACAATATATTTATTATGTTCTAAGAATTTAACTATCAGTTCTTTAAATTTTATTTCATCTTTTACATAGATCCAATAAATAGAAGGATGAATAGATAACTATGGTTTTCATTTTTTAAAATTCTCAATTCAGTGTGTCTTTGTATTTAATAATTTGAAACTTGATGAAGTTAATAAAATCTATGGATACATTAATAAATATTCACTGTTTTGCTACAGTTTTCTTCAAAAATCATATATGATTTTTGAGCCAGGCATGGTGGTATACATCCTTAATCCTATCATTCAGGAACTAGACGAATTACGTCCATGCAAGCCTGGTCTACATCATGAGCTTCCCAGACCTCAGTACTACTGGTTCAGTCCATTATCATCAAGGCAAAAGCATGGCAGCAAGCAGGCAGGCATGGTGCAGGAGGAGCTGAGAATTCTACACCTTCATACAAAGGAAGCCAGGAACAGACAGAGCATCCTCAGGGAGCTAGGAGGAGTGTCTCCAAGCCCAGCCCCTGAGTGACACACTTACTCAGACAAAGCCACACCTTCCAATAGTACCTTTACCTGGGCCAAGCATAAGCAAACCATCACACCTTTTTTTTTCATTTCCCCTTGATTACCTTCTACCCCAGTTTATCATCTTGTTTTTTCTCCTGTCCTAGTACCTGTGTTCTGTTATTCTCACTAGATTCCCCCTTGCACCATGCTCCCTTTCATCTTTCCTGGCTTCTGTAGTTACTTAAAATTATGTGAGCATATTTAACTCCTCAGACCTAAGAGCCACAAGTGAAAGAGAACATGTAAGATTTGTTTTCCTGGGTCTGGGTTAGCTTACTCACTATATTTTCCAGTTCTGTTTCTTTCTCTAGCTGGTACCTTCATACTTTTATTTTTCTTCACGACTGAACAGAATTTTATTGTATAAATGTTCTGCCTTCTTATTATCTATTCTTCAATTGAGTGACATCCAGATTACTTTCATTTCCTTGTTATTATGAACAAAGCAGCAATGAACATGGATAAACAAGTATCTGTGGGGTAGGTTGTTGAGCTTTTAGACATAGTGCCAGGAGTGATATGCATGAATCACATGACAAATTTAGTTATAACTTTCTGAGACTTCTCCATAACAATGTCCATACTGGTAATACCAGTTTGCCATCCCTCCAACAGCAAAGAGACTCTCCCTTTCCTCATATCCATGTCAGCAGTTGTGGCCAGTTGTTTATCTTTATGATTCCCCATTGAGGGTATAAGTTGAAGTAATGAAGTAGTTTTGGGTTTCATTTCCATAACTGATGAGAATCTTGAATCTTTATAATGTTTGTTAGCCAGTTTTGTTTCATCTTGCTATTTCTATTGGATATTTTAAGTATGTACATTTCAAACGTTATCCCCTTTCCCCTATCTCCCATACCCCATCCCCCATCCCTTTCTTCCATGATGATGTTTCCACCCCCAACCACCATCCTCTCCCACCTCATTGCCCTGACATTCCCCTACACTGGGAAAAGGAGCCTTCAGAGGACCAAGGGCTTCTCCTCCTATTGATGCCAGGACAATGCCATCCTCTGCTACTTATGTGACTGGAGCCATAGGTCCCTTTATATCTACTCATTGGTTGAGGTTTTAGTGTCTGGGAGCTCTGGTGGGTCTGATTGGTTTTTATTGTTGTTCTTCCCATGGGGTTGCAATCTTCTTCAGCTCCTTCAGTCCCTTCTCTAGCTCCTCCTCCATTGGTGTCCCCATGCTCAACCTGATGGTTACTTGCAAGCATCCTCATCTGTTTCAAATCATGATGCCAATTTTGTTTCTTATTTTGACATCACTCTGTTCATATCTCCAGCCTATTTTCCTAAGTGAATAATTTTTTATTCTTGTTATTTTGAAACTTAGTTTTCTGCTGGATATATAGCTAGCAAAGGTTTTCTCCCACTCTATGGGTTTCCTCTTCACTAATTTGTTTTCGATTATTGTATCAGAGGTTTTTAGTTTTATGAGCTGAATAAATGGTGGAAAGAATGTAGGAGTCAAAGGACCAAGACACCTGTTGGTATAAAGTATCTTTTAGAAATGTCAGGGATTTTGTACCCGTATGATCTTAACGATATGTGGTGACTCAAACACGACCTGGAGAATGTCAACCAGCATAGACATGTCAGAATTAATGGGACAAATTTTACAAACTCTCCTCATTAGATAAAAGGCTAGAGCAAATCCAAAGTTGCTGTAAAAAGAAACAGAAAAGCGTTACTTTTGTCTCCAGGGATAATTGCCATGGTTGATTACACAATACGAAAAAGTCCTCAGCACATGAACAACAAAAACACTAAATGAAATAATAATATATATGTATGTATGCAAATTATATATAAATATATGCTTATATCTATAAAATTTACAGAAGGGGTCTTAAATTGAGACTAAGGAAATGTATAGGAAGAATAGGAAAGAGTAGAGAAAAGAGTTGAAGTGTTTTAAATATAATACACATGTATTAGTTCTAAAAAAGCAAGTATTTTTAAGTAACACAAAAAAATATTACCGTAACATATTCTAAAGCCTTAAATGTGTAAACATTGTTAGGTAGGTAAGTAAAATCACTTTCTTATTATTAATTGGATATGCAAGGACAAATCTTAGCAATAAGTGACAATGTGAGATTTTTATTAGGAAAGATAATAATTTCAAAATGATCGAAGGACATTTTTCACATGAAGACAGGTGAAAGCAGGAAACACTCTCTTTAGTTAATGAATTTTCAGAACTCAGCACAAAGGTCCTTCCCAAAGAAAGAAGCTTTCACAAAAGGAGATACACTTCAGAGAAAAGGCTTCTCAAAGAACTCTGTTTAGTTCAACAGACTCCTTCAAACACAATGTATTTTAAGAATCCAGAGAGGAATGATCCTTTCTTTTGACTCCAGGGAAGACAATGCTAGTTTTACTGTCGTGGCTTTGGCAACAAGGGTTGATTTGCAGTATCTTCTTTGAACTTCTAGCCTTTTGAGAAGGGACAGGCCATGATGTATTTAGAAGCCAGGAGATGGACTCAGCTTCTATTTCTTGTCTCATAATTTTGCATCAGCCCACTTCTAAGATTGCATCTGATGGGTTCTCAGATATTTTGAGTTTGTTGCTGAGATAGCAGCTTTTATCCTAGCTTCTTTATGGATGCCTTTATGCTCTTGTGCCAACACACATATTCAACTCCAAGTAAACTATCACCCTTATCAGCAATTTCCTCCCTGTGATTACTGTCACTAGGAGTCAACCTGTAACTGAACTGGCATCATTTACCTCAGATAAGTATAGCCCACTACAGAAAACGACAACCATAAAAGTTCAGAGTTGTGGAATACTCTAGTATCAAAAACACACTGAACATTGTAGAAAAGAGTTGCAAAGATTTTAAAAGCCAAAGGATCGGGATATTTCTGTAAGACTGTGTCTCCTAGGAAGGTCAGAAGCTACATCCCAAAACATCTTACCAGTTTGACTGCCTGAAAGTGAGCTGAACAGGGATGAAATCAGTAGACACACCAAAGTTAACATGGAGAAGTCCAGAAGACCTTAGCCTTACACAAAGAGAACTACAGGCAGCTAAGAAATGCCAAGAGTGGTACAAATAGTCTTCTCCAGAGAATGGCACAGCAACTGGACACCTGACACCAAATGGTCGGCGCTGAACACATACATATAAGTAACATTATATAAATTGCTCAAATTAGATTTATGAATGTTTTGTGTGTGTGTATGTGTGTGTAAAAACAATTAAAGGAAAAACAGGCCATGAATTTGAATGAAGGCAAGGAGGGTTATACCAGAGACTTTAGAAGGAAGAAAGGGAAGGGGAAAATGATGTGATTAAAATTTCAAAAATGATATTTTTTTAATGATACATCAAGAAAAACTGCACTCATTTTTACAGTGTGAAGCTTGAATTGCTCTACTTGATTATTGTCAGTCACTGTAAACCTCTTCGGTGGGTTATTTATATTAAATTTTGCCATAGGCAGGTATACAAAGGCAAACTTACATGTGGTTTATTACTAATGAGCTTTTTAGTTGTCCATGAGGATCATTGAACACCTGCCATGTTTATATCCAGGACAAACTTAGGCCATCTTCTGGATTCTAGCCTCCTTTCTTGAGCATCCTTCACATACAGTCTCTTCTTCAGTTTATGCCTGCTAACCTCTTACCACTGGGAAGTAAGTCAGTACTTCTCCTGTGATCAGCTACTTAAAGTTCTCTGGTTCTCCTTTAGGTTGCCAAGGGAGAATAATAATCATGTACAATGTTTTTATTTTAATCTCATGCTTTTTTTAATAAGATGTAAAATTTTAAAAAGTTAGGGAGATTTAGTCTCCATTATGTTCGTCATATAAACACTTTGATTTTAATGACTGACATTCTACCTAGAAGAATGGGTTGACAAATTTGTTAGGGAATATAAATCTCTAGTGTTTCATTAGATCACATAACCTGTTGAAGGGCCTGTGTGTCTCTGGACAGATGGTACCCTGTTAAATTCAAGAAAAGTTCAAACATGAGGCATACTGATTCCCCGTGTGTCAGATGTTTCTAACAATATGCTACTTGTCATAAAGAAGCAGAGACCTACACCACCAGCATTTTTAGACAGCAGAGTTTTAGACTCTAACATTTAACTGGAAAAAAATATGCTGGAAACTCAATTTGTATAAGCTCTCAGTCTGAATGAGTTGGCTATTTTTTTCTTGATACCCTCAACATAAATGCCATTTTTTTATATTCTTATAGCAAAATAAACATGTGTTTATGCACAACTGAAAATGATCATTTTCCTCCAGTTTTACATTTACAACACAAGCAAATACCAAGTTACATAAAGTTTCTCTTATTTCCGTCAATATTCATAGGCATGCATAAGAAAGATTAGTGATAATAAGGTAACAACTTGACAAGACCTTTCTGACAATACTCTTTCTGACTCCTTATGGGCATTGGATATATTTCATTATACTTGGTCGAAAAATAGTGTAGTCCAGTCAGTGCCTTGTCAATAATCCAGGAATGGCATAAGTAGACAGAATCTGGTGATGCCTTCTTTTCACAGCCATTGACTATGCCTTCCACACTCTTGGGTTTGATACTGATATTCAACAGGTGCATGCTCATTATCTCTGGCTTATTTCTATAGGGAGGTTTCTTTGTTCTTCATTCTATATATCAGTTCCTGCTCAGGCACATCGTAGTGTTATTCATACCCAGGCCGTGAGGCAGCTCTATCCAGAATTTACAACCAGGAACTACTTGTTTGCATCAGCAGCTTCTAGAACTTGTCTGACAGGTAGTTGAGAACCACAAACAACAGTTCAACTCTTGAATAACTGCTGTGACTTCTCAACTTTCATCTTCTAATTGGCTTGCTCAGAAGGCTCTGACATGATGTAGCATTAACATTATGCAATGAGACATTTTATTAAATTATGAAAGGTAAAGATTCACACAGATTTTTGGCCATGCTGGAAGAAGAAGCCTAAGAGAAATTGCCAGATTTGACCCAAAAAACACTGAACAGAAAATGACTAAAGTTGGTGTTTCTATAACAATTCTCTATAAAGATCCTAATGCCTTCTGAGTTGGAAGGGAATATTGGAAGTAGGAATTTTTAATGTATTTCTGTGTGTGATTTTCAGTCTCTTATACTTCTGGAAACTGGAAAGAAGTCAATAGGTTTAGGAAGAGGTAAAGGAAAGGAGAAGTATTTAGAGTCAATGTCCACTGTTACGAGATTATTATTCTGATTAAATATTTGAAATACAGAGAACTGTTCTAATATGCTGTACATAAAGTACCCTGTGCAGTAATACATAAAAATATAAACATATTTCTAGAATTATTGAAATCAGAAACAAGCTTTAGCACACACAGCTGCTTGGAACTCTCATGAAATGGTCACTGTTGACTGGAGGACAGATCACTGTTCTTAAAGATTTATGTATCAGGTAACCCTGCTGTGCACTGAATTTCAGTGACCTCTTGAAATCTTTGGATAATAAAAATTCTAACTTTATTTCTATAGAAAGAAACCAGAAACATGATCAGGGTAAGATATTACCATTATTTTGTGGTATGTTGTATTTTGGAATTTGTTCTTAAGTATACATGTAACAAGGAGACAAACAGACAAGAAGGTAACAAAGAAATGGAAGATGTATGAGTTGCTGAACCAGTTCTAATTAAGTAAGAATAAAATTTTAACCCAGAGAAGTACCCTACTAAGGTACTTAGTAAAAATAATCAAAGACAACAGCCAGTGATTCTGAAATTTAACTCTATTTCTGACCTTACTATGTTGTAAATAAGTCTATAGACCACAGCTGTCACCTGTAGATCAGTACTGAGAGGCTATTTTAAATGCCCTATTGCTACATGTTATGGTGATCACTTCCAAGACTACAGCATGGTCTTTATTTCCTAAGAAGTGACTTGATATTTTTTGCTTCTTCGTTATTTCATTATTATCACCATTATATATAAAGCCAATGATAAAATCAGTGATAGAATTAATGGCCAGTTAGTATTAGAACAAGGCTGAAAGTCATTCTGATTTTTTTTATATTCAAGGACTAATGCGTACCTGCTCAGATTAGATGAGATTTAATAGATTCCAGTAAGTGTGCCCTGTGGGGAAAGGAGGAATCTCTAAGTAAAGGTGTGTTATTGGTACGAATCTGCTCATTCCAGGGATGCAAATATGTCAGACCAAAGGGAATCGCAATATCTTCCCCAGGTTTGTGTCAGAGGAATGTCAAATTCTTCCTCTAATACAAGTATGTACAGATGTTAAAAATGATTGACCTTAACCTAAAAACACTCTAACACAGCTATGTCCTCATTCAACTGGACATACTAAACCCGCTTCCTCACTCAGAAAAATAGAATAAATGTTCAGTGACCTAGCCGCTTGTGTGTCTCCATCAAAGCACAAGGTTACCCGACCCAAGCTTTTCTATGTGTGCATCTGTTGTTTTCTTCCCCATTGTCTCTGCCAGGTCAAGCTTAGAGCCTTGTAGCTCTTGATGGTGCATAAGAGGAATAATTTAAATGATTCCTTGAGTTATTTTGTTGTTTCTCTGACTTGAAGGATCCTTGATGTTAGCCACAGCTTTTTCCCCCCTTGAATCACTAAAGGCTACCAATGTTTTAAGAGAGATAAATTGTCACAAAACATTTATTGAGTTAGCTTAAATTTCTTCGATTATCCTTCATGATAAATGCTAAAAAAAAAACTTTTATGGTTTCCAGTAAATTAATCAAATTTGTTGTAGCAGTGTTCCCATTGAGAAAAGATATCCGTGGGTTCTTTCAAAATTAAACCTGAAGCAAAACTATTGTCATGAGAGTACGAGATTCTCAGTAAGTGTTGCCATCTTGCTGGCTGCACCACCAAATACAACCCTGGCACCAATTGTTTCAGTGTAAGTCTTTAAACATTATTCATTCCAATATTTGATTTATTATTTGTTTATTTTATTTATTTACATCCTGTCTCCTCCCTCCCAGTACCCACTCAAATAATTCTGTCTCCCACCCCCTTCCCTTTCACCTCTAAGAGGATACTGTCCCCCACCCCCATATCTCCCTACCCTGGATCATCAAGTTTATGCAGGATTAGGTGTATCCTCTTTCAGTGAGGCCAGACAAGGTAGCCTTCTACTACATATGTGCCTGGGGCTTTTGTGCAGCCTGGGTATGCTCTTTAGTTGGTGGTTCAGTCTCTGGGAGCTCCCAAATTGGGGGTTACAGGTTAGCCAACACTGTTGATCTTCCTGTGAATCAACAGTGTTGTCATCCCCTTTTGTTCCTTCAGTCTTCCCCTTAACTCTTCCATAGGGGTCCCCGACATCCATCCAATGCTTGGCTGTGCATATCTGCATCTGTCTTTGTCAGCTGCTGGGTAGAGCCTCTCAGAGAACAGCCACATTTGGGCTCCTTTCTGCAAGCACAACATAGAATCAGTAATAGTGTCAGGAATTGGTGCCCACCCATGAGATGGATCCCAATTTAGGCAGAGATATTCCTTCAGACTCTGCCTCAGTTTTTGTCCCTACATTTTTTTTAGACAAGAGCAATATTGGATTGAAAATTTTGTAGGTGGGTTGGTGTCCCATTTGTCCCTCCATTGGGTTTCCCTTCTGATTAATGCTCCATCTTACCCTTTTGGGGTTTTTGGCTAAGATCACCTATATACTGAGTCATAAGAGCCTACCCCATCCCAGGACTTTGGGATTTTCTAGAGGTTCTTCCTACCTCCCCAACCCCCATCCCTGGCAGCATTTAAGGACAAGGATATTCTAATTTTCTCATTGGAAATAGTCGATTTACTGTAAAATAACATTGCCTGTGAGGTTTGGACAATGTCATATATTTGCAATTTATGCTCTGCCAAGAAAAATTCTGTTTCTAGAATTGCCAGGTATACAGAACAATAAGAGTCTTTTTTCCAATACATAGACAGCTGTCCTTCATAGTTGAAAATGATGCCAGCAGGGAGATTAGATACAAATATAAACATGTTTGAAAAAACTCTTGTAACTACATTCTCAACTTCAAACAGATGCTGCATCTTTTTATATGAATCTACGAATGCTCATAAATAGAAAAAATATACACTACATTTACAGACCACAATTGTATTGAAAAGTACATTTTGCTTCAAAGAGACTGCCAGCATAGTGGATTAGAATTAAAGTTCCCTTTTTGTGCCTGATACATCAGTAGTCACTGCATAACAGAATCTTATAGAAGTGTGTGGCTTAAAACAATCATACCATTCATGATTCTGGAAGTCATTGAAATAGTTCTGGTCTTAGACAGCCAGACTCGTTTTTCACATGTTTTTATGACCAACTGATTTATTAGTCGGAGTGATTTGCTTTGATAGCCTAGGATGGATATATGGGTTTTTTCTCCAGGCGTTGTTCCCTCCAGCAGGCTACTGTGGCTCCAGGGAGATACCAGGGGTGCAAGAGTGAAAGTCAAACTTGGTCTGTCCTTTGAGCCCTAGGTGGGACAGATTCCATCCCACCATAGGAACTGCCAGGATGCCAGCAATAGGGAAAAATGGACTTCTTCCTTCTGGAAGGGAAATCACTGGTAAGTTGTTTTATAATTTGCCACATCAATGTTGGGAACTATCAGTTCCTTTTCTGATAAGTGGTAGTATATTAAAAATAACCAGAACTAAGATAACCATGAGAGTCAACATGCATGGGAAGCTATGTGCTCAAAACAATAACGATACATATGGACGTGAGGGTGTTTGCCACAGCTGTAAGAGATGGGCATCAGTTTTCATCAGTTTATAGGGAAGACTTTCAAACAGAAGGCTGATCTGTGTGATCAGATAGTAAAAGTCTCTAAATGTATCCCCTGACCAAAAGCAGAAATCTCAGAACAATCAGTGGTTAAGAATTGGTTTACTTATTCTCATTTTTATAGTTGGATACTGGGAAACTGAAAGATGTAAAATGCAGTAGCTTTAGCAATCTATGCAATAAAGCAAAGAGGAGGATTTGAACCTAAATTTTAAATTAGAAGACAAAGTCTTCCAGTAAAAAAAAAAAATGTGCATGAGAAACACAGCATGTTCCTAAAGTACAAGGCTCAACAGAAAAGCATGTCTGTCTGTAATGGAGTTGCCACAAATGTCAGCTATTAGTCATTCAATAGTTGAATTAAGTGTCCCTTCTTGTTTTAATCACCTTTAACCACATACACTCTGGACAAGGGTTTCTAGACTTTTGTGTTGGGGGTGACAGTTAGATGGGAGAAGCTGTGTCCTTGAAAACAGTGGGAGAGTTTTGCTCTTAAACCTGTTCTCACATGCCTCTGGGCAGATTTAAAAAAGAAAAAAAAACTTATGTATAAAATGAGAATTCGAAAAGACCCAAAAACTAAGAAATCTACTGGAATATATATCTGAGCTCAAATTCAGGAAGAAAAATACATTAAACCTTGTATTTCATAGTAAAGCATTGATTTCCCTGTACTTCATTCAGCCTGAAGGTGAGACTGAGTGGGAAATTCAAAGGACTTCTAATAATTCAGAACTTCTCATAATTCAGCAGTAATGGAACTTAGGCTCAGTCAGAGCTAACCAAAGGCTTGTAAACAGCCCAGGGTGTCAGCTGTGATGCCTATGCAGAAAGGAGAAATGGCTTGAAGGATCATAGCATCCTACCTGGTTCCACATATAGTTTGTGTAGAGACCAGTACTATATATGGAATCATATTTGAGTTTGTCTGCTGCTTAGTTCAACAGACTAATCACTGATACACTCTTGCACGCATATTAACAACTTATATTTAAGTATTCTTTAAATCTAAACAAAGTACATGTGGCATCTTGTTATCTATCTACATTAAAGCAGAGGGGACTAAGATTCTTACTCTAAGAAAATAAAGCACTGGAAAGGACTCCAGCCAGTAGCTGACTGAGTTATCGGTGGCCTCATTTGACTGAGCACAGGTTTGGCACTCGGAGGACCACAGACCATAAGAATGCTCATCATAGAAATTGCCAGTCTAGTTGAACATGAGAGATTTTCCAAACAAGTCTTCTGTAGAGCGATGGAAGTATTTCAGAGAATAGCTCTAGGAATCAGTAGAAATGGTGGGTTCTTCAATAACTTTTTGTCATTTGGATGTTGGTGTATTAATAGTTTTAAAGTGCAGTGCTACTGTAGAGTAAACTTCCGTGCAACACAACTTGTATATAAGTCTGTATGTGTGCTTCTATGATATAATCCTTTATTGCAATGACAACCTAACTTAACAATGAGAGAGTGATGTGACATTAAGCACTTCCATACTGCAACAAGTGATCTAAAAACATTGTATTCGTGCCTGATTTTATATATATATATATGCATGGATGTACATGTCAACCCTTTTCTCACTATATAATGAATCAATCAAACACCATGCTCATCATCTAATCTAGTAGATAGACCTTCAGAACTTAGTTATTTATCTTTTAATATATGTGATACCAAAGCTTAGAGAATGGCATACCGACACTCATTATTTAAAGCCAGGCTTGCCATGCACAAAACCTGTTTCTTTGTTGGACTAAACTACCTTTCCTCAACAAAGTGTTTCAACATCAATTTTTTTTCCATCTAATTCTTAGGACCTCTAGGATCTGAAGTTTACAGGGAAATGTGCTAAAAATAATGAAAAGCATAATAAAATAATAAAGACATCATGATTTCCCTTAGACTATATAACTAGCCTGTAAGTGCATTAGTCAAACCCTAAATCTTACAAAAATATTAAAATGTGATGCATGTTCCGATTATCCATATTTCTTTGTGTGATAATAGTATTAGATTTTTTTCAGTTAGGGTAAAATTTGTTAAATTAGCTCTCTCCCAGTGAGTGAATATTCAATTTTAAGCAAAATCATAACCTGTCTAATCTTCTGTTTCATCATCTCTACACTGAAAATGGAAACTACTGGCTTTTTCACAGGACCCCAAAAGAAATACACAGAAATGAAGACATGCCTTTCCATGTGCTCAGTACAGCTGAGTTATTAGATGGGTACTTCCTTGCTCTTTTTCCATCTATACCTTTCAACTGATACCAGGGTAGTTTCGGGGCAAATAAATTTCTTATATAACCAAGTAAAAGACGTGTTATCTTAACAGGTGGTACCAGGATCTATCGTAGGCAGGAAATATTATTTGTCAAAATACCTTCGTAAAGCCTGTGCAAGACATGACTGTGAGGGCACAGATGTCAGCAGGAGACCCAACTATAAAAAGCAGTGGTTAAATTGTTCTGGATAAGAAAATGATAGGAATTTGTGTTTTGTTCCCAAAGAAGGGAGACTAGAGAACCATGTAAAAGGTGGGGAAGAGGGAGCCTGGGGAGACAGGGTGAACTGAGGTTATACTAGCAGAATAGATGAACACATTTTTAAAAAGAATTTCATAAAGACATCCAAGAAAATGAAATCTGATTTTTCAGTTTAAAACTGCTTACATTACTTGTTTGACTCTTCCCCGAAATTTGATTTTTCAGTTTAAAACCGCTTACATTACTTGTTTGACTCTTCCCCGAATCAAATTTCATAAGAGTCTACCATACTTATATAATGAATATTAATGACTTTCCTATCTGGTCTGGGTTAACTTAAACATATCAATAAATGACTGAACACACAAAAGACATCAGGAAAAGCTTCTATATCCTTCCCCAAAGTCTAGACCTCTTGAGGGTTCAAAGCAATTTTCACCCTTCTCAAGAGTTAGGCAGCCCCAGCTGACATGTGGATTACATTTTATTAAGAGGTCTCTTAATTTCAGTGGACCAAAAGAACATCTACATTTCAATATGATTTTGAATATATTTTCTGTCTCTGAAAAACATCCCATAATGGTTGTTTCTACTAATCCCCATTGGCTTCAATAACCAGCAAGTCTTTCTAGAAAAACACCTTCTGAATCTTTCTTTTAATAGAATTTATAAAGTTCAAATTTAGATTCCCAGTAAAACTAGGTAACAGTAGTAAAATTTTATTACATCCCAATATTTCACAATAGCAAACTTCTCCCCATCCTTAATACATTGATTGACAAGCTCCCTTCAACAGAGGGTCTGACACATGAACCTTATCTAAATTCTGTTGTTTTTATGAGGTGGCATTTTAGGTGAAACTTCTTATCTTATTTTTGTATTTTTAAAATTTTAATTGATACCATTGTGTTGGTTAATGGGTTATTGTGAGATGTTTGAATCCACAAATCTATTTTATTACAATAAAATACAGATGTTTATCACATACATCACTTCTTATATTTCTATGCTCAGTTGTGAAAACATTTAAAATCTCTCAGCTTTTTAAAATGCTGATAAGATGAAAAGGGGGAGAGGGGAGCAGAAAGGGAAGAGAGGGGGAGGGAGGGAAATGGAGGGAGGGGGAGGGAGGGAAATGGAAGGAGAGGGAGGGAGGGAAGGGGAGAGAGAGAGAGAGAGAGAGAGAGAGAGAGAGAGAGAGAGAGAGAGAGAGAGAGAGATTGGTCAAGGGGTTCAAAATAACACTTAATAATTATAGACCTCATATACAAAGTTTTGTCATAGTGCTGGGTTCATGGAATTAACAATTCCAGATATATGCACAACAAGAATGTTTACCTGAACATATATTTCTGTCTGGGCTGTGGATAGCCAAGTGTGAAACAGCCATCTCTCAGACAGGTCATCTGATTATGTAATATTGATATGCGTGTTCATATCACACACTGTGTCAAAGTGAAAGTCACACACATGTGAAATATAAACATGCATGTTTAGTTGTTTGAAAATATAGATACATTGCTGAAAACACAGATACTACTTTAGCAAATTATTCCAGTCAGAAGATGCCAGAGGCTTGAAAGGAGGAAGAAATAGTATTAGAACTCTGGCCTCTAGATTTGCTTTTCATTACATATCAGCCTGAAATAAATCAATTTCATCATATTCTTCTCCTTTGCCTCTGGACCGGTTTTAACAAAATCCATAATAATCTTGTAACACTTGGTGGGGTTTTTTTTCCCACTGTACAGCAAGAAGGTGTTTATCCTCCTTTAAGGGCTGCCTTCACATCAGAGCCTGCGTAAGAGTTTAATGTGATTTTATGTTTTTCAGTTACAAACAAGGGATCATCCAATTACACACCTCCTCTCTCGGTCTTCCCTGAAAACATATGGGAAATATTTCATTCGCTGGTGATTTGCTCCATGCTTCTGAGATCCATCCCTTTTCATGTGTTAATTCTGACTGATGCTATATTAAATGGCTCAAGGCGCCAGCTCTGTGGTTGCCATGACCACTAATGCTCTGTGTTGCTGAAACCTACAGTTTACTTCTGATGCTTGCTCCTTACAGTCATTCCCTGGCAAGCTTTCCCACGTGCATGAGACTTCAGAAGCTTAGGTACCAGATAAGACTTAGACAGAGGTCTCCTTATACATACTCATTGACAAAGGCCAGAAAGCTCAATATTTACGCACAGCCCAACTGCATTTTTGTCTAATAGGGTTTATTCTGGATAGTTTTATTCTGAGCATTAGTTTGATATCAAATTTGTTTTATTTTTCCCCATGGAGGATGTTACAAATGTTTTAGTTTGACTTATGAACCTTTAGGAAATGCTATCTAGTGACAACCCAGTAGAGAACCTATCATTCTGAAGGAGGGGGGCAAACATGATCTGGCTGTTTTTCTCCCATTTCCTGTCTCACTCCAAGCTTCTAAAGCATCACATTAGTTATAAATTTGTCCCAAATAACAAAATGAAAACCACCAAACAATTTCATAAATGTGAAATTCATCAGCAGTGATTAAGAAAATTGAGGTGGTTGGAAACATGTGAACTGAAGCACCTTATGTTGGAAGAACTAAGGACGCAGAAGACATCACGAAGTGTAGAAACAGGGAACTGCCCACACCCACCTATAGATGGCAGGTAGAGACTCCTGTTATAGAAGCACATTGCAGGAATGGTTCTGTGAATATCCAACCCCAATTAAATTGGATTAATTTGCTTGCATTTGTCCTGATCAGTGAAGTCACCTTTTGTCTGACTCTGCCTATGGTGTTCTAACTCTCTTCTTTCCTGTTGTGAATTCAAGGCACTTGAGTTTTTTGGGAATCCCATGGCTATCTTTTCCCTTTCTTGTAGCTATCCATCTCTGTTATGGTGATAATAACTGAAAATATTTCACATTGTTTAAATAAAGGCATTCCTATAAAAGGCTAATGTGAGCAATTCCGGTTTTTGGAAAATGTAAAGCTCACACGCTGGTTTCCACTAGTGTTAAATATGTGTCCTTTCTTTTTACCCACAAACTGCTTTACAATGATATAGAGAAAGGGTCCTCTATTAGAATACTTGGATGTATTGATAAAAACAATAAGAATGGATTTAAACATAAGTGAAAAATCAAGTTTGCTACATTTTTAAAAGTAGATAAATACTAGGGTAAGCAAGATGTAATTTTCAGTAGGGCAACTCCTGGGCACATAAGACAGAACAGAGGAGACAGGAAAATGACAGTGGTGCTAAAGGTGGTTGGAGCTCAGAATGTGGCTAGCAAGTAGCCACATGGAACAGAAGGAGACTTCCAAGGAACATCAAGTAACAAAGCCCAACATCAGAGGAAGCATGCATAGAACATTCATGCACACACACACAGACACACACAGACACACACACCCACACATGAGAGAGGGAGTGGAGGGGGGGACCAAGAAATAATGTTTTGCCCAAGTGCTCTGAAAAGTACCAGATGCTCCATCCTGCACGTGAGCTCCTATACCTGTGCAGGGATTCTGTAGTAGATAAGTTCAGTTTCCCATCAAAGAGTAAGTTATTCTGTGTTACCTCTCAGTGTGGGCTTAAAGGGCCTGCTTCCTAGAGCTGGTCTGTTGGCCAGTCCCAGGGTAATGTGAGGTTTCCACCAATCAGAGAAGTCTGATTGCTAGAGCAGGAACTTTTAATAGTAGTCGTGGGTGTGGGTGAAGTGGAGTCTAAGAGGAACCTTAATAAGGAGAACTTCAAATTTGAGGACAGTTTTTTGATTTAAAATTTGACATTTTAGTAAAAATATTAGTTTAAAAACTTTTATAGATTTTCAGTTTATTACAGTTAACATTATTGTAAGTTTATAAGAAAATATACCTAGACCACAAGAGCAGTAAGAATACATCATCTAGAAATCAAATTCATTTGGGTCACAGTTAAATTTATTTTCAGTCGTTGAACTGGATAGCTATTAGAATTTTGTTTTTTTAACACAAGAAGATGTAACAAAGTTGAGCAAAATAACATAATCACAATCGTATTAAACACAAAGAAAGATCAATTTCGAGAAATGCCAGTAATCCATGTTTCTGTGTAGCTTTCCATTATCTTCATTTAAGATCAGAATCACTGGGGTTTTTTTTTTTAGCAGGTGCCTTTACCTCACCTCTAACTCTCCTCTGAAATGTGCATCCATCACTTTTCCAGTTACCTTTATCTCTCCAACAAAGGACATTCAGGAGACCCAAGATGAACCAAAGAAAGGAAAGACAACCAAAATTCCACACTCACTCATCCTATTTTATTTATTTATTTATTTATTTTTTGTGGAGTACTTGTTAGCAGAGTATGTATCAGGGTTGGCATGTTCACACTCCATTAAAACAGAATTAGCAGTGAGTATAAAATTAGGGTTTCCTGAGTTGTGAGAAAAAAAATTATCTGGGTTGCAAATATTGAATTCAATATTGAGCATTTGAATGTTGGACTAACAAATTATAGGATTATAATAATGGAAGGATTCTAATTCCCTGGAGTTACTGATTCTAATATGAAATTAATGGGTGAGTTTCTCTCATCTACTCTGTATAATCTCTTTTAGTGGAAAATTCCTTTTCTTCTCCAGTAACCAACTTAAATATACTACAAGAAATGTAAAACTACGTTTTTTTTTCAGTAAAGGTAAATAGGCAAGATAATTGTGATGTTATTCAGGAAGAAAGATAATTGCTTCTAATAAAGCTAACAATTCCCTTTTTAAAATATTTTGAGCACTGTGACCCCGATGGAGGAGCTAGGGAAAAGACCGGAGCTGAAGGTTTGCAACCTCATAGGAAGAACATCAATATCAACCAACCAGAACCCCCAGAGCTCCCAGGGACTAAAACACCAACCAAAGGGAGAATCATGGAGAGACACATGGCTGCACCTGGATATGTAGCAGAGAATGGCCTTATCGAGTATTCGTGGGAGGAGAGGCCCTTGGTCCTGTGAAGGCTAGGTGCCCCAGAGTAGGGGAATGCCAGGGTGGTGAGGTGGGAGTAGGTTCGGGAGCAGTCTCATAGAAACAGGGGGAGGGGAGATGGCCTGGGAGGTTGTGGAGTGAAAACTGGGGAAGTTGGCAACATTTCAAATGTATATAAAGAAACTATCCAATAAAAGTAAAAATAAAATTAAAATATTTTTCCTCAAGGAAAACACTATGAAAATCCCCAAAAGGCTCACAGCCACATACTCTATACCCCTAATGTCTGAAGTCCCCGAGAATGGAAAGCTTACTGTAAAACTACCCAAATTCAGGTTCTTCATCTTAAATTATAATACTGATGATTTATTATGATGGTCAAAATATGAAATGAAGCTGAAATTTATTTATTCAAAGCCTAGGGGGTGTGTTTAAAGAAAACTCAGCAGCTAAAATTGTTCTTAAGCATTTACACTTAATTGAATTGGATCCAGGTAATCAGGGTCAGTGCCTGAACAGTCTCATGCTGTGTTCACTGCTCCTGGTACCCAAAGGCAAACACCATTAGAATTTATTCGCTGGACACTATGGGGCTGTAGAGTTTGATAGTGTTTCAGGCTGGATTTTAAGCCTTTGAGAAACGTCAGGCCAGAATTGGGTGGGTGTTTGCAATGTCACCAGGAAGAAGCAGACAGAAATCCCCATCTTCTGAGATTAAATGGTATGGAGGAATCTTTTTGAATGCCCCCTCCCCCACCGGATCTGTGTGGAGAACTGAATCACAGCTTTCGGAAGTGCTATGAAGATGACACAGGAGCTTTCGATGTGTGTGTTTTAAAGAAAATATGATAATATATTTCATTTTCTGCAGTAGAGTTGAAGTTAACTGAGCTCTCCTTACAACAAATCACAAGATACTAAAGTCAGATTGATATTTTTTGTATATATTATATATCAATTTATATTATATATATATATATGTTCATATACATATGCTTATGAGAGATTTATGCAACCTGTTTTGATGTTGTTCATACCATTTTTACAGCTGTTCCTAAATCCACCCCTCTTTCTATACCAGCCAATTTTGTGTCAAAAGTCAAGACAAAACAAATAGAAACCTAGAGACCTGTTTGTGCTAATTAAATATTCTTGGATGCATGGCTTTTCAGGAGGAAGTGATTCTACTAGAGGTTACACTCATCACTCATTGAGACAGACATTCCTCCAGTCCCAGCAGTTGCAAATATTAATAGTCCCCTTGGTTACAGGTAGTATTGTATGGCCAGTCCCCCATTTCACACTGGGATTTGTTCAGGCTGAAGCTCCACCATACTTTGTGTGTGCTGCCGAAACCACTCTGAGTTGAAATGTGCAGCTGCCCCAAGGTGATCAGAATATGTTTATTTTGTTTTGTTGTGTGTTATTTTATGCATCTGACATCTCTGGCTCTTAAACTCTCTCTTCCATCTCTGCAGCAATGATCCAGGATATGGGTAGTCAGTATAAATGGTCCCATTAGGACTGTGAATTCTTCAATCTCATATCCCCTTCCCCTGCAACACACACCTTGACCCATGGTGAATCATTTTGAATCATCATCTAATGCAAACAGAAGCTTCTTAGATAATCATTCATCCCATTCATCTATGAGAATCACAGGAAGTCATTAGGAATCAGTTTTTCCTATTATATTTATTTAAGAGACTTAGGAAATTTGAGCTATACAAAGACAGCAAATTTTGATTCTGGTGGCTAGTGTTTTTCAGTAGAGATTTTGTCTAATTCAAAAGAACACTTAATGACATATAGGTGATGATGAGTTGTTCTGGAAAGGGTTTTAAGTGTTTGAAGATGCTGTGGGTAGCAGAAGATGGTTTTCAACAGTGAAACTCCAGGAAGGTCATTTTACAAAAATGTATTAGAAAAGGTCACCTGTACATGAACACTGAGATATAAATGGCCTCCAAACAAAATGGGATACCGAGAGGAAAAATGATAGAGTATATTATTTATATATCCTTGTGCCTTATAACTGTGGTAAAGAAAAAAAAGGGGGCATGAAGTGTATATATAAGCTGTGGAAACCTGCTTCTAGCAGCTCTTTTTGTAAGTACATAAAAAGGAATAAAAAGTACATAAGTGTATGTGCCACAAGGGGTTTGTAATCGATACAACACTACAGTTGCAAGGTCGGGGACTTACTTTACATTTGGTTGTGGAAACTTTGCTTGAAGTGTCTGGATAAAATCTAATTTCATAAGTTAACCATTTAACTGACAACATACACATTTGCAGGAGACATCTCAAGTATCCATTAAATTACTTTCATCATTTCCTATGTCTAGTATATTCTAAAATCTATTTTCAGTTGGCTGCTAATCCAACAAGGCATCCTGGAAGCCTTATTGGCGATTTAGTTACCCTAGAAAAAGGATAAAGATTTATCATAGATACTAAGTCAAAACAATATTTGATAATAGACATAGATGATATAAAATGTGTTAATTATATCAATATATATTAGTTTTATATTAGTATAGATAGATAATATATTATATGATTGTATATATAAAGACATCCAGTAACACTATAAGAATATATAAAATATGGAACAATTATTAGAGAATTTCAGGAAGAAGTAGGTGGCATCTGTTTTAAGAAATATCAGTTGAAGTTTAAATGTATTGGGGTAATTGAAGGGCTTGGGAGAAATGGTGGCCAGAGGGGAGAACAGGGAGCAATGAATGATGTACAAGGTAACTTTTGCTTTATAGTCTTCATGCAAGTTGGGTTCCTTTGGCATCATCTATTTTATAGACCAGGAATTATGTATCATTCCATAATGGGATAGGTTAGGAATTTACTTTAGTAAGCGCCATAAAAATTGGAAGTCAGAAATGAGTTATTTTTTTAAGGTATTATATATTTGACTGTGTGTCCCAACTTGACTGGGACATATCATGCCCAGAACTTTGCTTATGAGTTTACTTTCTGGGTATATATCCTTGGATATTTTTAGATAATATTTATATTTCAATCCATAGTATGAAGAATTCATCTCCTTAATGTGTATGGATTTAATCTAATCTGTTGAAGGTCTGTTAAGAAAAAAATTCCAGAGAATAAGGAAACTCTGCTTGCCTGTCTGCCTGTCTGGTTGTCTGCTTGCATGTCTGTCTGCCTGTCTGCCTGCCTGCCTGCCTGCTTGACCTCAGCATTGCACCTTTGTAGCTGAAAGAACAGAATAATGATTCAACATGGGTCTTGAAGAAGCTGATCTTAGACTAGAACATACACCTTCAGCCTTTCCACATCTCAAAACCTTCAAAGATGGAAAAGGTCTACACACCGAGTCCTGGTCTCTTCCTTATCCACTGAATACCCTGACATTACTTAATCCTCTCTATTGTGGAGTCACAGATTTATAAGTAAAAACTATTGACTTTGTTTTATATGGGAGCCTGACTTTAATGCAGTCTCCTAGAAATGTGTGTGCCACAATTGTGACATCATGAGATTGTATAGCAGTGCAAGAACCCAGCATATCTAACTCTTTACAGTTCCAGACAGACAGACTTATAGTGAAGAAAGGAACATACTGAGTGTGTGCTTATTCATTTACATACAAAATGCTTGCATATAGATTTTCTTAGTCACAGCAGCACTGTTGCTGGCATCCCTAAGCCAGGAGGAAGATGCTATCTCTCTGCTGAGGAAGGAAGCCCAAGCAACTGGACATAATTATATGTCATATGCATTCTCCCCTCTGAGGAAACAAAGGTATCTTTTGATTCAGTCAACACTGAGTTAGCGTCAGGATCCCCTTTATACCATCTTGACTGACTTTTCACATGACACCGGCGTAGACATGTTGTTCTTCTCTGAGTAACATTGTAGAAAGTGCTGTCTGGAAAGACACTGTGTATTGGGAAAAGAAGCCGTAGAAAATAATTATTATGAATAAAAATCTGTTTTAAAATGTATCCTCTTTTCCATTTATTTATTTGTTTGTTTGTTTATCTGTTTATTTATATATTTATTCACTTTACATCCTCTCTTCCTCCCCACCTTCCTCCTTTGCATAACCTCTTCCCCCATACTCCTTCTCATTATCCTCTGAGGTCAGATAAGGCAGCTCAGTTAGGAGAACAGGAGCCATAGGCAAACAACAGATTCAGGGACAGCCTCTTCTCCAGGTTTTGCAGTACCTGCATAAAAACCAAGCTGTACTTCTGCTCCTTATGTGCAGGGTGTTCTAGGTCCAACCATGCATCCTCTTGGGTTGTTGGTTCAGTCTCAGGGAGCCCCAAGAGACCAGTAACTTCACATTTGAATAACAGTCCCCCAAGTTTGTAGTTTATACACAATTTGTGTTTTTACAAAGCTTTGGAAAGCCAAATCTAATCTATAAGCATTCAGAGACTTTGGTATACCAAAGAGATTCTTTTAGTCTCAGTCTGATGGGGAAATACAAGCAGCCAGAGGAAAATAGGATTGGATCAGGGAGAGTAATTGAGTGTGTACGTTCCTTTGGAGGATGGAGAATGCAGGCAAGGAGAGGAGTGAGGACGTAGTCCGAGTAATCCATCAAGTGATTAGAGCTATATCATGAGGTGGTGACAGGGTTAATAAAAATGAAAGGATGCTTCAAAAGATGAGTCAATCCCAAATGGTGGCTCATTGGAGAGAGATGGTGAAGGAAAAGAAGCCAGTGATAACTTCAAAATTAAATGTGACAACTGGAAAAATATGGTTTCAGTTAGGGAGATGAAATTAGAGGTGTCCCTTGTGGTCCACAGATGATAAGTGACTTTGTGGTAAGAGATGACACCCATATGTAGCCAAATGCTGCCTTAATTGACTGGGACTGATTCATACCTTAATAAGACAGACTGGAGAGGAACTGTAGATAACATAGAGTATTGAATTGGCTTCCATCCCACACAAGGGCTGGAGAACCATCTCCAAATTGACTGTGTGTGTGAGTAAATTCAACAAGGAGGTAGAATAGTTAATGAAGAGTGAGTGTGGCTTCCTGAGGACCACATGAGAAGTCAGACATCTTCATGCTCTTTTCAAACCAGCACCTGAAAACTTTGGTCTTTTACTTATTATTTTCCAGACTGGAAAATAAATTTCTGTCATTTAGGCCAACCGCTCTGTGATAAATTGCTAAGACAGCCCAATTTGATGAATACAGTGATTTCCACATTTACAAAATAAATTATCTGAGACTCAGATGAGTTAATAATTTAACTTAAGTAATATAAAAAGACAAATACTAGTAATGAAATATAGTAATAATTCATTATTTAATATGAGATATATACTATAAATATATTTCAGTAAACAGTACATAACACCATGCCAATTTGCTTAGAAATCTCTTATCTGTTATGCAAAATTATGAAACATGTCTAATATTTGTATATAATCTTCAACAAAGAACAGGTGTGTTTGTATGTAAATAATGATGTGATATGAGAAAAAGGGCAAAAAAGCAACCAAATATTTGGTAATAATACCGATGGTAGTGACTGATTAACTATGAAGAACTATTACTCACATAGACCTTGAACATATGTAAATCCCGAAGGAGCATAGAGAAAGCCTATCAGTCCAAACAATCATGATCAAACTAATCAAACCCAGCAATTAATTAAAGCAAACCTTTTATATGTGCACATTGTTACCTCTCCCAAACAGATTTAAGAAGTCAGCACTTTGGGCAAGGGCAAGATGAGGTGATTTGTTTTGTTCTGTTATTGTTGTTGTTTTGTTTTAACTTTGATGTATGGAATTTCCAAATCAGAGATTTGACAGATATGTCAAGTGACAGAGGCAGCATAATAGGGTGGTCATAACAAGGTTGTCAATATAAGATAGTCATAGCAAGGTAGTCATAACAACATTTTGAAACAGGGCTATGGTTGTAAGAGTGTCATAACAAATTTTTGAACCAAAGACAGAGTTGCTATTTCTTGGAACAAGTAGGAAGGAAGAACTATTTGTATTTAAAATTACAAGCAAGACATAGGTCAGTTCTTAAGAAACAGGTTTAGTCATGAACAGAAATGAACCAGCTTGTTGATACCAAAATGACGTTCAAGCCCAAGATGAAAGCTGTATAATGGAGGATAGTGTTGGACTCCTGATTCTCCTGCTTTTCCTACTTGGTCCTGGTATTGTCAGCCTGCACTGTCTTACCTGGTTTTATGTAGGACTAGGGAAAGAACTGAGGACCTTTTGCTTGGTAGGCTCACCTGCACTCCGCCAGGCTAAATTGAAGAATTTTACATTTGTTTTCTACACATGCCAGATGGAAAAAAATTTATTAATGTTTACACAAGCATCCTAAGTACTTACTGTTATAAGTGTGTGTGTGTGTGTGTGTGTGTGTGTGTGTGTCCAAGGCACAGAGAGAGTAAGTAGCCTTGTGTTGAATGAAACAGCAGGGGTAATCTGTTTCTCTAATTTTTCAAAAGTTTTCAGTCTTGACTGAAAATTTTCACTGAATCACTGTGTCTTATGGAATGCAGAAATTAGAGACACCATTTGCAAATCCATTTTCTCTGGAGCTGGGCTAGTAAGTCATACAGGTTCAACATGAATATCCCCAACAGAAAAGTAGCTCCCTGCTCTCGAAAGAAAACCTGTGTGGGATGTGAGGAAACCCAGAATACAAGACTACTGGGATGCTGAGATACACTTTCATATACAATGTGTGCATTTTCATTTGTTTGTATATTAGCAGTAACCCTGTCAGTGCCTGCTTAGTTTTCCTAAGTGAGCATTTTCCATATTTCTCCTCAGTCATGTGGCTGGATGCTATAGGCCCAATTGTGCACAAGAGAATGTGAGGATGAGAACATTTAATCATTCATTCTAACCACGGATCTTCTCATCACAAAGAGCATGGGTTAATGGTATGATATGAATTCACCACAGTGTACACACTTTGGTTCAGTCTAATTCTAACGTTTTCTCTGCCATAACAGAAAGAAACAACCTTCCATTTTTCATATGAAACTACTGAAAGACTGTATGTTTTTTAAAGATTGGTTCATTTTTACTTTATGTTTGTGTGTGTGTACCTGCACATATATATGTGCATCACATGTGGACCTGTTGCCAGAGGAGGCCAGAATAGGATGTGGGACCCCTGCAAATGGAGTTACAGGTGGCTGTAGGGTGACACATAGATAAAAACTAAACCGATGTCATCAACAAGAGCATCAAGCATTTTTAATATCTGAACCATCTCTTCAGGCCTAGTTGGTATTTTTTTACATTAATCTATATATTAGTTTCAAATGTTACTTCTCCAGGTCAAATACTTCATGTTTTTTCAGTAACTTTTAGCAAGGAATAACTTTTAATGCCCTCCTATTTGCCCTTCCCTGAAAATTTAGAGCAATGACTAAATTTATAAAGCATATTCTAATTTACATAATTTTATACATTATATTTATATTTTATTTTTATAGTTTTTATAACTATATTAAGGGATTTTTATTACAGTGTCATTTAATACTGTTGAGGGAAAAATAATGATATAATAACTTTCTATTTTAAAATGAATTATTTTCACATTAATATATCTCAATTTATTACCTGTGCATTCTTTTTCCAATTTTACAATATCAGAATTTGAATGATCCAATTCTCATCAACTTTTTGTAAGCATGATCTTTTTTTCTATTGAAAATAGTCATTTCTAATTCAAGTCTTAACCTTATTATGTTTACCCCACACTTCTATTTCTCCCAGTTCCTTTCAACCTCCAATCTCATCCAGATACCTTTCTGTTTCTTATTTGAAACTAAAAAGCTCCTAATGGACAATAACCAAATATAACAAAATAAAACACAATAATAGAAAAGAAAATCTAACACATCAGAATTAAACATACCAAACAAAGAAAAGAAAGCCCAAGAATATGCATGAGAATGGGAGAACTACTTTTTGCACATTCAGGAATTCCATAAGCACACTAAACTGAGAGCCACTGTATATACAAACAAAGGAACTGGTATAGTCTTATGGAGGCCTTGGGTATGCTGTCTCAGTCTCTGTGCATTTATATGAGCTTTGCTCATGTTGATTTGGAGGGCCTTGTTTGTTTAGTGTCTTCCATCACATCTGGGTCTTACACTGTTTCTTTTACTGTGTACTTTAATCCCAACAGAGAGGGATGTAATAGAGACATCCCATTTAGTGCTAAGTGTTCCAAAATCTCCCAGTTTCTGCATAATGTCTGGTGGTAGGTCTCTGTATTTGGTCCCATCTACTGCAGAAGTAAATATATCTAATAATCGTTGGGCAAGTTACTGATCTATGAGTATAGCAGAATGTCATGAGAAGTCATTTTATCACTCCATTTCATTTAGACCAGTATGATTTGGTTTTACCCTTGGAACCTGGGATCTATATTCTCCAATTCTTGGTCACACAAACAGTGTTGCTTATCAGGTGGAGTAGGCCTTAAGACCAATCAGTTATTGGCTAGTTACTCCTAAAGAGTTTGTTCCACCAGTATACTGGCATATCTTGCAAGAAACACCATTTTAGATCAAAGGATTTGTGTCTGGTTTTGTGTTTTCTACTCTTCTGAAAAATTGCTAACTACCTTCCTTTACCAAAGACTCTAGAGCAAGGGCGAAGGCAGTAGAGTGGCACCAGCTCAACTTTTGCAGATTTAATGAGTGATATAGGTCTTGTCTTAAGCAATGGGTCCTTGCTGTCTGCTGTAGAGAGCATCTTGTAGGCTTGGCAACAGCCTGGGTTGTTGGGTATTCTGATGGGACCTCTTTGTCCAACAACTCAATTAATGGTAGAACAATCTCAGTTCTAGAAGTTTCATTTTGTGTCAAGAGACATCTATCAGGAATTCTGTCTGAACTGTTGTTTCAGTCAGAAGGTTTTGACAGACAAATGCATGTGCGCGCGCACACACACACACACACACACACACACACACATGTTTCTACTCTATTAGGCTTCTATTCTACCCTCCAAATGTCACTTAATTTTAGCCTTTTCTCCCTGTATTCCTTCCCTTTTCATTCCAACTTCCCTTCCCCAGCCAATTTATATGGTTCAGTCCTGCATCCATTTATACATTTCTATACCACTTTCCTTTCCTAAGGAGATTTATCTGTTCCTGTGAGTCCCTTACTCTGTGCCCACAATCTGTGGTTCTATGAATTGTAACTTGCTTATAATTGACTTAACAGTTAATATCCACACATAAAAAATACATACCATGTTTGTTTTGGTGTTCCTGTGAAACTTCTTTCAGTATGAATTTTTTTCTAGTTACATCCATTTACCTGCAAATTTTATCATATTATTTTTTAAAGACAAAGTATATCTGGGCTGTAAATAGGTAATCTTAACAGAAGATCATGCAGCTTAAGGATGAGATGGACTTCAGTGTGCACAAATGAGTAAATGTAGCTGTTGCTGAAAATATTAAAATGATGGCTCAATCTTTTATTGGCCCCCATGGTAAGCCTTACATGGGCCAATAGTGGAACTCCCAGAGAGAAGCTTTTGCATGCCAAAGGCATAAAACCCCATAGTCTTTTACTTTCCTCTAAATGGACAGTCCCTGCCATTACTCTAGCTTCTCCACCTCTGTAGGGACAGCAAACCAGCCAGAAAAATGGGGAGCAGGCATGAATTTCAAAGATAAGACACAGGCTACCAATCCCAGACAGGATTTATGCAGGAGTGACAGTAAGAGAAGCCATCTTGGGTCTTCATAATATTATTTTTTAAATAATTAAGTAATACTTCATTGTGTAAACATACCAAAAATTTTATCCATTCTTTTCTTGAGGGAAACCTAGGTTGTTTCTAATTTCTGGCTATTATGAATATAGTATCAATGAACATGTTTGAACAAGTGTCTCTTTGGTAGGATAGAGTGTCCTTTGGATATTTGCCTAAGAGTAGTATAGCTAGATCTGTAAGTAGATTGATTCCTAATCTCCTAAGGAAATGCCTTACTGACTTCCATAATGACTGTAAGATTTGCACTCCCACCAACAGTAGATAAGAACACAAACATAATCATAATAGGTGTAAAACATTTCACTGATTAAGCATTAACACCAGTCTTTTGATATTGGTCCTTAGTGAGCAACCCTGAAATGGTTTTAAATGTTTGTGTGATTAATATATTTGTACAGTTTCCATTGTCTGTCTTTTCTATTCTAAAACTTTTTAAATGTAATTTTTACAAGAGTTTTGAATTCTTTCTATTCCTCTCTTATTATGGCCACATACTTTTATGTTTTCAGAAGAGTATATACAATGTATTCTTGTCCAATATTTTATCTATGTATCATCCAAATCATTATATTTGTTTCTGGCAACTTTTTTTGAGAGCACAAAGAAGCTGTATCACAGAGATAACTGAGGTTATAACTCATGCTGTAGCTGGACTTGGTAATGTGTAAGAGTCACCCAGGTGGTACTGGTTTTGAAGGGATGAAGGGTTCATTGAGAGCAGCTGAGACTTGGCACTGTGAAGAGCCATGTAAGTCCATTGTTGAAAGTGTAGCCTCAGTTGCAATTAATGCTCAAGGACTGAGAAGTTCATGCTGGGAAATTGAGGCTGGGTACTATGAAGAAAGCCTAAGAGAGGCTATTTGTGAGGCCTAGTTGCAGCAAAAGACAGCAGTGTTTTGGAGATGCCAGTACCATGAGTTGACCATCTAGAACAGCAGCCGCAGTGGAGTACAGGGAGCTGGAACCTAGAAGACAAGGTGTGTGCTAAAAAGGGCAGAGCTGGAAAAGTGACCCAAGCCCTTGGAGGAGCCCAGAAATTTGTGAGTGTATCCCAAATATTGAATGGTTAGAGTTTTGCTATTGATTGTGACTGTGCCCTGATATTTTTCCCTCTTGAAGGAAGAAATAGAGCCCAAAGTTAAGATACTTTTAGTTGTAGAAAGACACTTTAAAAGAGATTGGATGTTTTAAAGTTATTGCAATTTTAATATGTAAGAATTTATAAAGACTGTGGGACTTTTACAGTAATTTAGATCTTGGGGATGAATAAGAAAGTGAGGGTTGAGGCTTAACAGTGTTGTGCTTGTGTGTCAAGTTGATAAGGAGTCAATTGTACTAGCTTTGTGTGTGTGTGTGTGTGTGTGTGTGTGTGTGTGTGAACTGAATACAAGCTGGAGTTAATCACAGAGAAAGGAGCCTCAGTTAAGGAAATGCCTTAATGAGATCCAGCTGTAAAGCATTTTCTCAAATAGTGATCAAGGAGGTGGAAGCCATTGTGGGTGGAGCCATCCCTAGGCAGGTAGACCTGGATTCTATAAGAAAGCAGTCTGAGCAAGCCAGGTAAAACCAGTAATTATCATCCCTTTATGGCCTCTGCGTCAACTCCTGCTTCCTGCCCTGTGTGAGTTCCAATCCTGAATTCCTTTGGTGATGAACAGCAATATGGAAGTACAAGCTGAATAAACCCTTTTCTCCCCAACATGCTTCTTGGTCATGATGATTTGTACAGGACTAGAAACCCTGACTAAGACATATATATATATACACACAGATACACATACATAGCCATATATCCATATACATCATATATATAAAATTATACATACATACATACATACATACATACACACACACACACACACACACACACACACACACACACACACACACACATATATATATATATATATATATATATATATATATATATATATATATATATATATATATAAACCCTGGCATCTTTTGTTACACAACTCCCTCCTAGACCCTTTGTTTATACAGAGTACTTTGGCAGTGTTTGTTTTTAGTGTTTTTAGCCCTGTTCATCCCACTAAGTTCTTATGTTTGTAGTAATAGGGGCTTAAGTAGGAGCCTGAAATGATTAAAATCTGAAATATTTGTGGTACACTTGTGAGTAATTCTTTTCTGAAGTCAAAGATTAAGCAGAGCTCTAAATGCTTAAAACAAATGTGGGAATATAATGAGTGGATCTTCATGTTCTTGAAGCAAAGCCATCGAGAGTTAATTCTCACCAATAGAGGCCATTTTAAACAGTGGCTCAGTTAGATGTGCTAGAAAAAAATCAAATCTTCCTGAATTAAACTGTAGTTCTCCCCTTTAGTATCCCTGGATCTATCCCAAACAGAGTAGGACTCAGAATAGGGTACCTCAGGGAAGAAAGGGAGTTAGGTACAATCATGGTTGGGATGCCTTGTATATTACTGAAATTACTTATTATGCAAGACTTGAATGGAGTTTTTTAGCATTTGTCTTTATTTCTCTCTCCCTCCCTTCTATCTCTCTCTCTCTCTCTCTCTCTCTCCCTCTCCCTCTGTGTCTGTGTGTGGGTGTGTGTGTGTATTTACATATGTGTTGACAATTAGGAATGTAGCAGAGTGTTAATGTTCCAAACTGTGTTTGAGTGTAAAGCACTTCATCTGAAGAGCCATCTCCCCAATCTCACTATCATCGTTCTTTCTTTCTTTCTTTCTTTCTTTCTTTCTTTCTTTCTTTCTTTCTTTCATTCTTTCTTTCTTCCTTCCTTCTTCGTTCCTTCGTTCGTTCCTTCCTTCCTTCCTGTAGATGGTCCTGCAGGCATTTCTCTTTTGATGCTAATTCCACTTCCCCAAGAAGTGCTGCCTAGTCACATACTCAGGACTTCTTCAGAACCTTACCATTTTAATTAGAAAAATAAAGGTAAGAGCCAGTGATTGGGCAGGGGTAGGGAGGTTAAGAGAAAGGGTCAGAGGACAGGGGAGGACCAAGGAGAAGCTCCAAGATCGGGAAGGATGAATTAGGTCCAGGTGGATTTAATTGGCTTTAGATAGCTATAAACATTTTAAGAATTTTATAGGTCTTTTCTTATATAGACGGACTGTTTGTATTTGTGTCCACTTGATGTAATCATGTTGTATAGGGCATTTGAGATAGAGAATTGACTATATAAACCTTTATAAAAATTATTGGATCTTAGAGTTGTATTGTGTTGGGATGTAGGGTAAGGAAGCCCCCTAAGACAGTAGGGTAATGTGGAGTAAACCACCAGGGAAGGGAGCCTGAAAATACATCTTGGACTGAGTGATAATGTCTGTGTGCTCAGTTCCATACTAGAAGCATTTCCCACAGAGTGGGACGTCAGGGTTGATAAAGAGACTAACAAATCCATTTTTAATATTTACTGCAACACCTCCCTTTCTCTTCATCTCCTTTCCTTTCTTCCTTCCTTTCTTCTTTCTTTCTTTCTCTCTTTCTTTCTCCTTCCTTCCTTCATTTATTTTTGGTTGATTCTTTGTAAATCACATATCATATACAACAATCCTACTCGTTTCCCCATTCTTCCATAACTGTTCTCCACTCTTGTAACATTCCCCTGCCTGTAAAAATACTCCTGGCCATGGATCATCAATGTGTTGTCATAAGATGTTGCACAGTATAGCCTTTTGTCCAAATACTTGAAAATGTTCATTGCAATGAGTCATTTGTCTCTGTTTCTGCCTCTGACTTCTGCCATGCCATCGATACAGGACCTGTACCAAGATACCTCTTGGCTATCTGTTATTTCTCTGAGTCATAGAGATCCTTCAGCTTTGGTTCGACACAACCTGTCTCTTCACAAAATCCAGCAGCTGATGGGTAGGGTTGAGTTGAGGTAAGCCACCTCAAAGCACAGGATCTGGCACTGGGTGGTAACTCAGTTTCTCAGCTCACCAGATTCCTGAGCATTTGCCAACAGGTCCTGCTCTTCCAATCTGCCCCAGAAAGGGGTCTTCTCTCCCATAACCATTCCCCAAGGGCCAGCTCTTTCACACAAATGCCAGCATTCCCAGTTGAGGAGCAATGACAGTTCCCCAGAGAGCCAAAGCCTTTAAAGTGCAGGATGAGATCTCCCTTACTAACACCATCAGGACCATCTCTCTAACATCCATACCACCACACCCAGATGTCATTATATGTGCTCATATCAACATTACCTCATGCAACAGAGCAGATCAGGGACATCAACACAGGCACAATGGGACCACAGACCCACATCAGCATGGACCTAGTTGTCACCGTGGCTTCTGATGGGAGCACAGGTTACTCACATTGGTATGTGACCAGGTGGCTGCAGGGCCCTCAGATATTGGCATAATCTCCAATGGCAGCCAGATCATAGATATTTGCATGGCCATAGATATCTACACAGGCCCTGGCTGTGGTCAAACCAAGGTCCCAGTTTTGTCTTAGGCCCAGACACAACCATAGTCTCAGGTGATTGTTGAGGTTCCTTCTATCTGCCTGTTCCTTACTTGAATCACAAATCCACTCCACTTCTCTCCACAGTGAACAAAGCACGTGATTTTGCTCTCTCATTTCTCCATCACATACTCCGTCTTCCCCTTCTCTCCATCACGTAATAGCTCATTGTGATGATGTCCTCTACAGGACTGGGGAAGAAGCTTGGATGTCTTCCAGCTGCCATGGACTGTGGGGCCAGGGTAACTGTGTTGGTTTCTAGGAGTTCTGGGCAGTTACACAATGCTCCTTAGTCTGATTTTCAGTAGGTAATGCACTCTTGAATTTTCCAGACCAGTTTTATGTTGCTGAAAGAAATATGTAATTAGAATTGTTGTTTATAATGAAAGGAATAGAAAAGAAGAGCAGACAAAAAATTTGTATGTGTGTTTAACATTTTTAACAGTGAACAACTACGACTAAAAGTGATAAACTTTGAATGGTATTCATAACTTCATGGCTTTATGGGTGACAATATACTGAAATACTCAAAGATTAAACTAAAACAAACAAACAAAAAATACCCACCACCACCATCACCACCACCACCACCAACAACAACAAAACCCAAACATCAAGTAGGAAAATCACTAGATTAATGATGAAGTTGGCATTTCATTCAGCATTTAGGATTCCCATATTTTCTTCTGCTGCTGTGCATTCTCATTACCAATTCTTGTGTATCAGACAAACAGCTAGCTGTACAGTAACAGGAGGGCAAGTCTGCCAGGAAGTATAGAATACAGGCTACTTGAAAGGGTAAAGGGAAGCTAGTTGGCATGGCAATAGATGCCCCCCCCACGTAATAGTTTAATTCCTTGGCTGTTTGAAACTCCATTTTTTTTTATCAGTTGTATCTTAGATTAATGTTACTCTAGTCTTCAAGTTAACCTAAGAAAGAAAAAGTCTGCAGACAGTTTGAGGCTCATGCCCCACACTACCATGTAGCATAGAAATAAGCATTTTAGGTATGTGTTTCCTCACATCACATACTAATAAATAATGGGTGATACAATGTGCCGCCCAAGGGAAGAGTGTGGTTTATACACAGGAGGACTCTGCCTGTCAGCATCCTGTTGAGTTTACAGTTCACTGAGGCTCAGTGTGGACAATACAGTCTAAACTGCTGTGGAAGCACGGGATGAGCATAAAGCTGAGGAGTATACGACTCACACGTCCTTTCTTCTTAGGTCCCGAATGTACTCCTGCTGAATGAAATGGCAACTTTACTTTTCAGTCTTCAGGATGAGAGAAAGAAATGATTTGATACTCTCAAATTTCCTGTTTTATATTTTTCCAGTTACATACAATATTATGAGTGAGTTCAAAACTGTATGTCAGGCTATTATAAATGTATTAAATTTGCATCACAGGAGGTCTGCAAAGAATTGAAGGGACTGATGAGATTTTACACCTAAAGATATTTAAATATGACCAAGTAGCATGATCCAGTTAGCATGTACTATTTTATATTTGAAAGCACTGGTTTGAAATAAAAATAATTTCCCTTTCTTAGAGGAAATTGACTTATGGATTCCATGCTATATTTTCAATATGGGAGCGATAAGAGTTGCTGGCTAAAAGCACTTTCTGCTTTTAATGGAAATATTTGGATTCCTCGCCTCACTTGACAGTCTTTTGTAAACAGATACTTAGAACACTCCCTTTTATGCATTTTATAATTGAACAGGTGAGCAAAGAGTGTGGTTACTTAGCAGGACGGATACATAAGCTAGAAACACTCCAAGAATGAAGACCAAGGCCATATTTTACCATACACAAAGCAGCTAAAATGCCTCTTTCTGGTGTTCCACTGCAGGTGGGCATACATAGAAACACCTCTTTAGTGACCCAACATTGCATTTAATCATGCAAGCATTTTTTTTCCTAAGTGGAAAGTCTCTCAATCTGAAATAAAAAGATTTTTAGTACTTTGACGAGCAAATAACAGACTCATATTTTATAAGTAATAGAAAGCCTAGGGAGTATTATAGTTCTTTAACTTCACCAAAATAACTTAATCTAATCATATAATAATGGAAATAAACAAATGAAAAAGCATTATGATATGTATAATATGAGACTGGACAGAAGAATTTTATTCCCCAAACACTGTGTTAAATTTAGTTGTGGTTATTATATCTATTCAGTGTCAGTGACACATTAAAAGTAGAGGAACAAAGGTGACACAATCCAATGGCCCATTCTGAACATCTAGTGCAAACACACATTGAGCAATTAGCATCAACATTCAAGTCAAACCTCTGAGAAGTTATCGATTTATGAAAAACAATTTGGACTGAAAGGACAGAAAACTTCCTTTAAAAAAGTCCTTTTGCTGTTGTTAATAGGAGAATAATATTGAACTCTATGCGGGCATATGAGTAGGTAAACTTATCTAGATAAAAGCCACAATACATTGGATATGACTCACTAGCCAGCCCTTAGAGAAGCAAGCCTATTCTGTCTCTTGGGTAAACTGATGACATCAATCAGTTAAACAAACAAACCAACTACTTTCTCTTTGAAATCTTTCTCCTTTCTTAACTACTGTGCTTACATCCTAGTTGTGAAAAAGAGCAGTGTTTGGGAAAAGAATGATCTTCTTTAAATTTCAAAGCTTCATGGTATGCACTCACTGATAAGCAGATACTAGCCCAAAAATCTCAGAATACCCAAAAAACCACTCACAGACCTTATGAAGCCCAAAGAGAAGGAAGGCCAGAAGGTGGATGCCTCAGTCCTTCTTAGAAGGGGGAACAAAACACTCTTGGAAGGAAATAAAGCAACAAATAGAGGAGCAGGGATTGATGAAAAGATCAGCCAGAGACTGCTTCACCTGGGGATCCACCCCATATGCAGCTGCTAAACACAAGCACTATTGCTGATGCCCAGAAGTACTTACTGGCAGGAACCAGATATGGATGCCTCCTCAGGGGCTCTGACAGGGTCATACAGATACAGCTGAGCATGCTTGCAGCTAACCATTGGCCCCAACGAACATGGAGCTAGAGAAAGAACTGAAGGAGCTGAAAGGGTCTGCAACCCAATGGATGAACAAAATTATCAACTAACCAAACCCACCACAGCTACCAGAGACAAAAACACTAACTAATGAGCTCCCATGGAGAGACCCATGGTCCCAGGTGCATATGCAGCAAAGGATAGAATTTTCTGGCATCAATGGGAGGAGAGGCCTTTGGTCCAGTGAAGGCTCATTTTCCCATTGTAGGGGAATGCCAAGGAGGGGGAAGGGAGAGAGGGCGGTTGGGAACCTCCATGGAGGCAATGGAAAGGGGAGAGGGATCAGATTGGCAGAAAGGGCATAACATCTGAAATGTAAATACAAAGAATATCAAATTTTTAAAAATGGGAAAAAATGTCAACACTACAACTTCTCTTGACCTATGTGATAGGTTCTCTTACTGTCTCTGTAACTGAACTTTTCTTGCCTCTATCCTTCAATTTGTTCTGTTCTGTTCTGTTTGTCCTGTCATGTCCTGTCCTGTCCTGTTTTCTATTCTGTTCTGTTCTGTTCTATTCTGTTTTTCTTTTTTTCTTTTTCTTGTTCTGTTCTGTATTCTGCTCTGCTCTACTCTAGTCTTCAAACACTGGACCTGAATCTCCATATTCTTATATTTTCAAGATTCATTCCTCTGCTTTTCTCTTGTATACTCTTTCCACTATTGGTGGGATCATTCTTGGTTTAAAACACATCTTGGCAATATGTGGTGTGCAGGCATTGCCCCATCCCTGTGTTTCTCCTTATAGCAAAACTTTGTAATGACTTTATCAAAATACTATCCTCACATCACCATTGGCTCCTTCTTCTTCATTTATTCGTATGTCTTTCTCTCACATGAGGCTTTCACTCAACTTTTCTTTAACATGAACATCATAAAAGACACCAGAGACCTACACTTTGCCAAAGCCAAAATCTGTATCACCTCTTGTACTCTGTTTTTAAAAAATATTTTACCTAGTTCTTTTCTTCCCCTTCATTTAAATATTCTACAAATGTATCTGTGATTCTAATTATACATGCCATAACTGTTGAGATGTAAGGATGTACCATCAGCCTGGCCTAATTGTCTATTTACAGCCTTTCTATATCATCAGAGTGCACTGCATAGAAAGGTCTGTGTCTTAAGTGTCCATATCATATTTAAGTATACAGAACATGATCTGGTGCATTCTGGGTACTCACACATCATTATTGAATCAGAAATAGCCTTGTGTAGCATATGATTGACATTGTTTAAAAAAAACACCATTCATAAATAAAGCTATTATCTTTGGAACTGTGGTATCTGACCACCCCTATATCTAAAGCATGGTGTCTTGATATAATTTGACAGTTGAGCTTTGGAGTCTCTTCCTTTCCAATTGTCCATTGATTTAAATAGTTTAGAGTTAACAATGTCCAATTGGATCAGAGTTAGTGAATATATTCTCAGATGCCATTAATCTTAGTTTTGCATGAACATATAACTAAATTCTACTCACTTTTGTAAGACCACGGCAATCACCAAAGCCCAGTATTTTTAGGAGGTTCCAAAAAGAAACACTTCTGAGCCACTGTGGCTCCTTCACAAAGCCTTTCTGTGGTTAGGTTAAGTGCTGACACAAAGTAGGGTATAAGAAATACCTTATCATGTGCCTACTGTTTGACCTTACAACTCCTCCAAGTGATTAATTTTCAGTTGTTGATCTAAGTGAACTACTTGATTTAAGATAGAGGTAAGAAAAAGGCTTTCACTTTTATTTTGTATTTTTGTTTGTTTTGTTTTTATGATTCAGAGTCACCTCTTGCCTCTAGCTAAAAGAACAAAATCTTATTTTAATCCTCACTCAAACTATAAGCAAGCAGACTTTGTAACTGCCTTAAATAGCTATATTCATAGATAAATTCCAGCTCTACTTTCTCTTGAACAATATGGAAACATCAGAATGAGAGATACTTGATACCTCTTACATCCAAATAAAATATTCCACACAAAGAACCCAGTGACTCCCCATGTGGAGTCTATGGTACTAAGGATCTACTGTTTCAGTGGCATACTTTTGAAGCTTACCTTTAATGCAACTCTTTCTTCTTTTTCCTCTGCAGAGAAAAAAAGTGCTGGAATTTAGTGTTCAGATTGTGGAAGTAGATGGTAGAGATGTGGGTTTCTTGTTTTCTAAAGTTATGTTTTTCTAGGAATCATCTATGTTTGTAGATTCCTAATCAAGTACAGTTTTGTAATAGGACTGATGAGTCCTCTAGGATGCTAAATGGCATAACAGGCCGTGTTATTCAAGGTTATAAATCAAAGTACAATGCATGGATTTAATAATATTTATAATTTAAAAGTTTTTACCCCAGTTCTTTTGTTTTCATACAATACTTTTAATTTTATATTATGATCATATGTGTATGGTTGAGTGTGTTTGTACATATCATATATATGTATATATATATATATATATATATATATATATATATATATCATATATATGTTGAATACAATCAATAATTGCTGAAACCTTTGCTGAACTCTTCATAGCCTTATGAACAAATGCAAAATCTCCATTCCCTAGGGCACTTTGTTTCACTTTTTTAAAATACAAAGAAGTTATTTCTAAGTGACATAAATCGAGTGTGCTCAGTGCTCAGTGCTATTTTTTTCCAATTTTCTCTGTTCTCTGAGAAGCTGTCTTTGAGAAGCCAAGATTTTCTACAATCTTGGAGCCCTTTGAATGTGAAAGCAATGCCCTGTCTTCAGGTTACCTTCCATTTTACTTGCTAAAGTGGGACATGCATAAGGGTAAAATTGAAACAGTTTTATTAATTGTGTTATCCATAAAATTCAAATGTCATGGCCATAATCTGGATTGTACTAATTCAGGCCAGATTTTTACACAAGATCTCTCTGCTTACTGAGAATAAGCCCAGTATGTAGAAGCACATTCTTTCAGGACCCCCCACATATGACTGTTCATCGTTGATTAAAGGGAGTACTTTGTGATAAAATTTTATGACATAGAGTGGTGCAGACAGCAAAGAGAACCTGTAAAAACTCTGTGGGTTTCGAGCAGCACACATTACATTGGAATGACTGAGAAGTTATGAGCCTTAGCAACATAAGGAGCGCCTCTTGCAAAGATGAGAAGATGATAAGATGCAGTGAGATTATTCAGCAGGAAAGGCACATCGCTGTTCCGGTGCCAGCTGGGATCCCTTCTTGGAAAATGACTCTGGATGCTTGATTTAGTTTCCAGACAGTTTGGACAATGAAAATTGATTCACGTGCTGTTCTTATTGGGGAATGTACCTGTTTGCAATTATAGGAACAGAGATGGAGTCCTTTGCCAACCTTAGTCCCAGTAGACTTTCAAAGAAACCAAAGTCATTCTGTCTCATTCTATGAGTAAAGGCAGCACGACTTCAGAACTAGGAAGGAAGACAAACAGTTTGCACAGCAAGAAGTGGTTGGTTTATTCTAGACATTCACCACAAAGGTTCTGGAAAGACGCTTGGGCCTGATTGTACATCTCAGTATGCTGACAGGATTCTCTGGAGGAAAGGTGTAGAAACACTGATTATTGTAAAGGTGTATTGATGGAGAAGGTTTTTATATGGTTGTTTTTCAAAACAATTAAAGTTTAGGAATAAAAAAATTAAAACTTTTTTTCCAATTTTAACACATTGAAAGCAAAGAAAACCTCGGAATTGCTCCACTTACAGCTGTTGCAGCTTTAGTGGGCAGTTGATATATTATGCATGGCACTAGATGCTCAGCAGCCAAGGTAGTCCTCTGCTCTTTACTGTAGGAGGTTCTCCGGGTCTTATAGATACAAAGTGTCTTTCTCCATTTACTTCTTAGATGGTTTTTAATTTATGTTCTTTGACAAAGCAATTTGCTACATTTATTTTATATTAAGGTGTCAAAAAATTAATTTCTTTTTCTAATGTTTAGGTGTATGTGTGTTATGGTTAAAGGACATTTGTGTGTGGCGTATTATATGTGCACATGTGTATAGGTGATCTGTTCCAGTGTGGACCCTTGTGGAAAACATTCTTTAACCTTCCCTCATGCTCATGGCCACATCTTGTCCAGGTGACTTTATACATGTCACCTGCCTTCTTGTCTTAGATATCAAGAATGTCTCACATCATCCTAATATTTCCAACATGCAAAATAAGCACAAAAGAAGCAGAGAGAAACAAGTAGAGCATAGAACTAACGTGAAATTTGTAGGAAGATTAGCCTTGCATCTCTCTCTCTCTCTCTCTAAAAACCTTGAAATGAATACTGAAAAATTTAATGTGCATTAATACTTTCATTAAATATGCTGTGGTGTTTGTTTGTTTATCTTGGATTTTGAGAAAGGGGTTCTCTGTGTCGCCCTGGTTATCCTAGAACTCACTCTGTGGACCAGGCTTCCCTCCAGCTCAAAGATCTGTCTGCCTGCCTCTGCCTTCCAAGTGCTGAGACTGCAGGCATATACCCACATGTCTGGATTTCTGCAGTGATTTTTAAGTATAGAAATAACAGTTTTTGAAAACTGTCATTTTTTGGAAGACACATAATTTTACCTCAGTTACGATTTTGGCTGGCTACATCTTAGAACTTTCGGGGATCTTATCTTTAGTTATAAAAAGAAACATTTCACATTTTAAGCATATTCATTATTTTGATTTTTTTATGCAGATACTTTTTGACAGTTTTTTGACAGCTTCTTCTCCAAAAGAAAGATTCCCCCACCACCCTTCCTCTCCCTCTCTATGCCCCTCCACCTCTCCCTCTGTATGTGTTTGTATATATGTGAGTATGTGGATATGTGTGTGTCTTTATGTGTGTATGTGTATGTTTGTGTACGTATGTGTCTATGCATTTAATGTTATATAAATTAATGCACTTTACCTCTGAGAGCACTCATCTATTAGACTACCAATATACCTAAGGGATTATGGAAAAATAATTAGTTATGATGTATGATATGCATGTACAGTTTTAAAAAATCATGCCTATATGCATATAATTAGTCCCTCACACACACCCAGGACTCAGAGGACAGGTGCTTAGCTTCGCTGAGAATACCTGTTGAGTGTAGATGGCCCTTCATGTTCATTGAACTCTATACACCTCAGATTCTAAGTGGTATCTGGATCAGAGGTCCCTAACCTCATTTGAAAACAGTATTCTCTAATTATAGACTTTTACTAACTATGACTTTATGATCCCAGGCTCTTAGGAGAAGTAAGAATTAGCATTTCCAAGTGCTTCAGTGCAAGACTGGTCTTAATTTGTGAATTTGCACATTTGAATTTTTCTAGTGATCACAAAGTCATTATTTGCATAGGCAAGTCTCAATCTTCTGCTTGTCTTGAGGGCAGCAAAGATAGCCATCTTAAATAAATAATCACATAAATTTATCTGACATTTTGATGCTGTTCCTGTTGATAGGTACCCTAGAAAATCTCCACATTCTCCATTTTTGTTTCTTTGCTTTTATGTAAATGGGCTTAGGACATACCACATACTCATAGCCCTTCTCTGAATTTATATATATATATATATATATATATATATATATATATATATATATATATATATATATATATATACACACACACACATAAGCTCATATTTTACAGTGAACCCCAGGATCCTCAAGATAATTATTATGGAGTGGTGTAAGATGAAAATACAAGGTTCTTTACTAATTAAGTTGGAAAAAATTTTAAATTGGTGTATAATTCCTGGCTATTGAAAGTTTATTAGATTTGGATTGTACTACCTGTTCTTTTCCTGTTCCTTCTATCTGAATGCCACCAGAAATCACTTATAAACCAGCCTTGTACAAAGGCAGAAGATATCAAAGCAGGAAGCATTATGAATATATGAAGAACAATGGTTTTATTGAATGTGATTTAATCCCTGTGCTTGTTTAAAAGATACTTTTAATATCCAGTTTCAGCAACAATGGCATGATCTACCTCCTTGCCTAAAATACTTTAATAGTTCTTATTGTCAGTTTGAGTTATGATGTGGAACTTTTTCAGTTATAATGACAAATTCTGAAAAGGGACCTGATCTATAGCTAGACTGCACTAAAAACACAGAGAAACTGAAACTATTTAATACAAACTCTCAAAATCTATTGTTTGCCTCTACCAGGGCAATGAAGTCCACTTCTACCATCTGGGTGACCCATGATTTCAGTTAATATGCTAATACTGTGTTGAGGTGATATTATCAAGGGAGGGTGCTGCTAAAGATATAAAATAGCATACATAATTTCTGAATCAATTATTTGCTTTTATATCACTTTTAATAAAAAGTTTTATGAAAAGCAAATTGTCTGCATAGTGTGATAGTAGGTTTTTTTAAATCTCGCTTATGTTCCCTGTTAAATAATGGAATAGGAGTGATTCTGCTCACATTATGAATAAAGCCACTAGTATTAATTAGGCACTGGCAAGATTAACTGATGTCCTTTTAATTCATTTTTCAAACTATCTAGCTATTTTAATTTACTCATCTGACTTATCAATTACTTCCAGAACACTGTTAAGAACTTGCAATCCAAAAAACCAGAATACTATTTGAGGCTATCTTGTCTTTTTTGATATAAAGTTTTATATATGTATGTGTTATGTGTTGGGGGGTGTTTACTAGTGTGCACACTTAAGGTTTAGTCACTGTGGTAGAGTAAGTTAACTTTTTAATTTCCTTTAAAGATTTTATAAATTCATTATCTATGCTCTGGAGAATACTGGCTCATCCTTGCAGTATTTGTCATCTTTAACATTGTACATACATGTACATTTACAAAATGTCTCTACAGAGACAGGATGGTATGAATTATTTATCTACTTATTTATTTTTACAATTAAAACAGTCTTTATTTTTCTACCCTGAGTGAAATATTCAATTCAGAAACAAAAACATCACTGCATGATTAAAACATTACACCATATCATTGCATCTCCATGACAACATGAGAACTGGATATTGCCATGGCATTAAGTATGCCTACAGAGTGTAGTTCAGTGGTAATGCCACTTCATTTGGCATGTAGAGGCAGAGCTCAGACAAAAAAAAAATGTTCATTTTCTTCTCAGTTCTCCATCATGTGATAGGAGTTTTCATATCTCAAGGCATGGTTGAAAAAATAGTGGGGATTTTGTTCATTTAACTTTCATTTAGTCACCCATTCATCATAATTCTCACTGACTATGGTTAGATTCTAGGCATTCAACATAAACCATAAATGTTTCTATTTTTGTGTGTTTTCCTACGGGAGCATGGGCAAAGAGATAGAAAAATAGAAGGACACTAGGTTAAATCAGTCTTGGTATTAAGTAGTATGGAGCAAAGTACCAGATAGAAATAAACAAATGTGATCAATGACAGAATTTCACTGTATTGTCAAGGAAGTGATGGATGAAATGACATGAAGATTTGATGGTTGAAAGTCTTAAGACCTCAAGTTTCTCAAGAAAGGATGTCTCAGGTAGAGTGAGAACTACCTTTGCAAAGGTTATTTAAAATAAAAAGTAGGAGAGAGTGATATGGTTCAGAGATAATTGGAATCTACCAATAAGCCAAAGTATCTGGGTTATATTGTAGAACCCACCTTTTGTAATGTGATAAACAATGCCCACTATATGACCTTTGATATCCACACATGTACTAAATCAAATACACCCCATACACCCACAACTTGCACAGCTTCTCTGTGTCTGATATTTGAAGCATGACTATCTTTCACAATTAATATCCACTTATAAATGAGTAATATCATGCTTGTTGTCTTTTTGATTCTGCATTACCTTACTCAGGAGGATTTTTTTTCTAGTTCTATTTATTTGTCTGCAGCTTTCATGATTTTTTTTTATTTAACATCTGAGTAATATTCCATTGTGCAAATGTACAGAAGGATGGAGGGAAATACTTGGAGTGACAACTGAAATGGGGGAACATCTTGAGAATGAACTAGAAACCTCATGCAATGGAAGCTCTGGAATCTATGAGGGTGAGCCTACTTAAAACTAGCAATTGGGAGATAGGCAGGCATGACTTTTAGTGGAGGGATTGTTACAACCCATCCACACATCTTCAACCTACAATTTGTCTTGCCTACAAGATCTGCTTGGGTAAAGATGACACAGAATAATTGGACTGCCAAACCAATGACAGGTTCAACTTGAGGCTGAAGAAACCACATGGAACACACAACACTCCTCATGGTTTCATGTTTAATTCTTTACCACAAACTTCTTTCTTGAGTTCCTGCCTTGTTGTCCCTTCCTTATGGATTCTAAGCTCTAAAATGAAATGTGCTCCCCTCCCCAAGTTGCTTTGAGACCTGCTACTCACCATAGAAATAGAAGCCTAGTTATGGCAGTACCCATCAGTTTAAACATATTTCAGACTGGTGAGATCTTGATTCTGATAACATGTCATCTTTTGGTTGTATCCAAACACAGATTAAAAAATAGGAAAAATAAAGACAGAAAATATTTTTTCTCTGACATTGTGGTGACTGGCCTTGATACTCTGATATAGCTCTTGGGGTCTTTGATATAGGATTCATGGAGTAAGAGCATTAATGAGGTTTTCCAGAGATTAAAATTACTAGGATTTGTTTAATAGGTTGATTTATGCCAGCCTGCATTCATTTAATAACCAGAGTTCTTTTTTCAGGACATCTTACTTCAAAATTTACATAAAGTCACAAGTATTGTCTAGTAAAATCTGTGTTCACTTTTGTTTCTTTAAGATTATGAGTGTTATCCAGGGTCATCTTTTATGTACTGTTTTACTAACTCAAAATCATTGTTACTTGCCTAAAATATTTTCATTGAACATTTTCAGTTCCACTTTAATTAATTATTGTTAACATATTCAGTATATATAAAAAACAAGATTAGCAAACAGACAAGAGATGGAGATGGACCACCATAACGTTGTTACAATCACTTCCTGGAGAAAGTAGCCAAGAATAACACAATAGAATGTACAACTTTATTGGCCATTGCCTTCACAAAAGAAGCTAGTTCGGTACCAATTAGCAGGACTTTCTGTTTTTAAAGGAGATAACATTTTCTTTATTATTATGGTTAGCAAAGCTGACCACTGGTCTCCAGGAAGACAGATGGCAATGAATATTTTCTCTAAATTTTTAAATCATAGAATAATTATATAAAACTACCTCTAAATTAACCATATGCATAGTATTTTGCCATTGCCAAAGACAATAAATGGCTTTTTATTTGATAATAATGAGAGTTACTCAATACTGGGAAATCTGAATAACTTGAACATTCTGGAATTTAACTGCTGTCAAACGATGTCCCATAGCTTTTACTAGTCTAAAATGAAACTCCTTGTCATCCATCTTTCACACAAACCTTGTCTGATTCAATTAATCATGTGCAGCAATGTCACTTAAGTACTTGGGACACAGTATTGGGAAACACATTCTTCGGGAGATGTCATTGATTAGCTATGAACCACAACATTTTAATGAGGCTTTTGGAACCTTAAAATTTTGGAGAGTTCCAAACTAAAAGCATTTCTTCCAAGCTTTTAAAAGTATTCTAAACTGAAGTAGGACAATTACGGGACCTAGGAGCTATAGTCAATCCATTCTGGCCAACATCACTGAAGACTGTTGTCTTGTTGAGAACAAGCAGATTGGAGAAGCTCTCAGCTTCAGTACATAGCTCCTGGGGTCCTTGTAATTTAGCCCATCCACCACAATCTGGACAGAGAGTCCCAATTCTTACCTGCAGCTTCCTATTATGGAGTAGAGGTTTGACCTTCGTACAGGTTGAAACACATTAGGCTTTGACATTTCTGTAATTGGGCGTTAGCCCTCATGCCCTCCCCTCTTTATGGCACATAGGTCTACTCTCCATTAGGAACTCTTGAACTAAACACTGGAAGTGAAACTTGTAAACAATTCTAAGCCCAATTCCCCTGACACACAACTGAAAAGGTGTTTTAGAAAAAAAAATTGCAAGACTGCTTCTGAAAGGGCATGTCAGGTCAGAAATAGAGGTGCTATTTGAAGTTTTCACTCTAGGTTTACTGTTGGAAGGTCTTTACTGGATGGAGAGCCACAATCTATGATTTTACAGGTCGTTTGGGTAAGCCTGTCTTTAAGGTCATTCACAGAAGCCTGGGGGCACTGTTGTCAGGCAATGTCTCGCCTAGTTATCAGTGTGCCAAAGCATTACCTTGAAAGCCTGTTTGAGATGTGGTCAAATATCTTTGTTTGCAATACTTTAGCAAGTACCACAGACATTCATGAAAAACTTTTTCTGTAAGACATTTGACTTATTTAGAAGTAATCTGGTGCTTTCAACTAAACCTTATCAAAATTTTAGTTTGGAAACTAAATTCTCCTAAAAGAGATTTATAGAAAGAACAAAAACTTTTACCAAGCTATTGTTGTCTTCAAACAGAAGCAGAACTCAGTTTACAGAACCACACAAATGTTATAGCAAGATTTACATTTTCATGCATCCCTCTGAATATAAACTAGGTTTACTTCAGTTTCAAACCATTGATTTTAAAGGGAGAAAAATAATGCTGATTTCCTTCTCTTAAAGTTTAAAATAAACTATCTTTGATTATTTGGTCAGTCTGCTTGCTTTGAAATGGCATAATGTACTATATTATGAATGGATATGTTTAGAAAACTGAGTTTGTTTAATTCCAGATACTATGTCTTAAGATTTTATTATGCATATATGATCATATATGCTAAAACAGAAATATAACTCTAAAGGGAATCTTTGTTTTAGTAAATATAAATGCCTTCAAAGAATATTCTTTTAAAAATTAACTCTTTCACATCTTAAAATACTTATCTTTCTAAATACAAGTTTTGTTTAACATGAGATTTATAGGTGGATTCACTTTGAAAGTCACAGGTGGAAAAAGAAACTTTAACATGATAAGATTTTTATTGTTAAAAATACCTTTCATATTTTGGCATTATGTTTATCACTTTTGTTGTTTTTTGTTTAGTTTTTGTCTCTATTGGGTAGTAGTGACATGTTCTTTGAGGGAGTGTCTCACTGTATGGCCTGTGCTGGACTCAAACTCACAATCATTCTGTTTGACTCTTCCCAGGGTGGGGAAAACAGGTGAAGAGATTATAGGTTTTCAAATAGGATTCAGGTAGGCAGCATGAGATACATGCATGCATGGGTGTTCAAGCATGTGTTTGCGTGGGAGAGATGGAGTCATCATTAATCACAATAAAAGGCTTCAGAACCCACCTAATGAGGCCAGAAGCCAGCACAGACTGGATAGAGTAAGTTTTGTACTACTTTGCTCTTGAGATATCTTCATCTTCTGTAATAATCAGCAGTGACAAGTCATATCATTGAGAGTTACAATTACAGACCTTCTATTCAGGGATTGATTGCACCACTAGGCAGACTGAAGGCTGGAAAGATGCTCCTCCGAGGGAACTGACTCCTCCTATCATCTTTTCCAAGATATTGCAGAATGGTATCAAATATGTACTTAAGGCAGTGCAGGCAAAGCTCCTCCACTTGACAAAATGTTATGAATGTTTGAATATTTATGTTGAAAGCCATGTTGATTCGCAGCATAGTAACTTCATTCCAAGGATACTCCCTACCTTTTGGCAGAGGGTGTTTCCACCAAACACACTGTATGGAGAATCAGGTGTTATATTGAACATAGAACATGTAGATCAAAGATTTTCTGAGGTGAGGACTGACCAATTAGTGAAAAGCTAAATAACATATCATAAGTTTATCTCAAATCTTGGACTCCCAAATGCAGATACCTTTAAACAAAATAACCTCCATCTTTTCCTCCGTAGATCAGTACAATTCATTGGCTCTACTTCCCAGTGACCTTCAAACCTTGGTCAGTATGACAATCACCTTCATGAACTGTTATATTGCAGCATCAGCAGGATATGTGGGGGTTCTTTTTTCTTAGCTCTCTAGTGCCCCCCCCCAATATTTTCATTCCTAGAATATTGGCAGATGATGTGTACATTAGTGCTGGAGCTGCTGGTCAGGAGACCTAAATCTCCTGAATCCAGAGCAACTATTTGTTAATAGTCCTATTTAATTTCCAGGGATTAATCTACTATTTCCCCAGAAGCTTGCTTAACTTTCACACCCTGCAGATTGTACCCTAAAACATTTAATCGCCTTTTCTATGTTGAGTCTAATACTTATGGACTTGTCTTCAATATTCATGTGGCAGATAGCATATTATGTAACTAATTCTAAGTGATTTAATAAAGAATTGGCTCAGTAACCAGATTTTTGATGGCTGGCTCTAATGTCAATATGCAAATATACATATTAGAAAGGTTAAAAATGTAGGATATAAACTATTATGATGATTTTGATTCATTTAGTCATTTATTTGAGTACTGAAATATTTAAAATACAAAAACATAACCTTGTGTAGTAATTAGTAAAATTTCAATGCATACCATCAAACCTTTATAAAAATCATGTACTGACAAAAATATATTCATACAATGCTTTTAAAAATCTGTACGTGTATCTATGTTTTTTTAAAAATAAAGTTGTAAGTAAGAAAAAAATCCAGCCATAGAAGAACAATGTAAGCTATGGGAATAAAATATTATTCTCATTTGGACCATGTAGACTATTTATATGTTTAGTTAAAATACTTGTATATTATCTCTCCTGGGTAGATGCTTTGATGGACCCTGTAAATATAATCAGCTGAGCAAAACACACATACACCCCCCCCCCACACACACACTCCAAAAGCAGAACAGATCATTTCAGACTGGCTAGGTACTGTGAGGGAAATGCAGCAGGTAAACACAATTCAGAGACTGGGAGTATATAGAAGCATATTTTTGAGATGGAGTAGCATTGGATTTGCACCAGATTGATGAATATCAGTCATCTCAGAAAGTGCTAATTATCATAAAGAGGACTTTAGTAGGACGAATAGTCAAAAAATAGGCAGTAGGCTGGGGAACTTGTTAGTTATGGAAGGGAGCGTGATTTTATTCTAAGTATTCAGGAGTCTCACAGAGAAGTGACATGTTATGCTTTAATGATTAGATTCCAGAATATTCTGGAAGTAATTTTCCAAACTTGGAAACTTTAGTCTCAGTTGTATAGTGATTCTAAGGCACTGTCAAGTTGACAACACTTAATAGAAAAGAATTCCCCAGGAAAGTGTGTGAACAAGAGACCCTTTTGCTCTGTTTTACTGGTAGAAGTATGGCACCCAACCAGGGAATGGAGGGTGAAAATTCAAGTTGGATCTTGGCTATTGGCTCAAAGATCTTATGAAATGAGTGTTCTATGGCTGAGTCAGGGCAAAACTCATTAGAAGCAGGTTTGTATAAATTAGTGCTCCTTCTTGCTTGATAAAGACTGGGGGTAGAACTTCAATGATTTTCAAGTGGGAAAGTCATATTATTCAGCTGATAGTCCATAAATGGGCCCTCATGGGAACTGGGTTTGGCAAGATCTTTACTTATATTTGTTGAAAATTGTATAAAAATGGGGATCTAAATATTTTCCTCTCTGACATTTCTATGAGATAAATAACTAGGTATATTATATTTCTATAATAGTTTAGGTATAAAAGCATGCAAAGAGTTATTTTTGTCTTTTTTATCTGCTAAATAAAGTGTGTCTCCTAGAGAAGGTAACGTATCACATGAGTTACACTTGCATTCTGAGGAGCAGACTGCTGAAACACATTTCTGACCTGTGCATATATAGGCACAGACAAATACAAAGATCAAAGCTTAAGAGCATTCTGGAATAACAGATGCAAAAGCACATTTAAATCTGAAACTATTTGACTTTTTATAAAGTAATACATTCTTAAAAATTGAAATCTGCAGCCAAATAATGCAAAGTGATGTAAATGTCTACATTGTTTAAATTCACTGAGCACCACCATTTCCTTTCTAACATTTTTTTTTTTTTGTCTGAATGTATTTCCTTTTCCTTCATGGGAGGGGAAGTAAATCTCTTATTGTGCATTCTATTCTGAAGATCTCATTAGTCAATGACTCCTTAAACACCATCCGCAGTGCACATGTGGCAGCCTCAGTTACGGTGGTTTCTTATGAGGCCAAACTTAGCTTGGTTGTCAGAAGCAGCTTGACAGAACAGGCCTTAAGTATTTTTCCTCTACTTAAGGACTGACACAGATAAAGCAGAACAGAAACTTGTGTATAGCAAAGAGAAGAAGCATTGGGTTGAATATCGTTCAAGGGCAATTTCTATCTAGAATGTTTAAATATCTTGCAGAAAATTTTTTTGGGAAAGAGTGTAACTTGTACCCAGTTAAGGTATAACGTTAGATGTAATCACTTAAATCTATCATTTACCAAGAGACTATGAGCCTGTTTTTAAATATTTATCTTTCACGGTTCACATTCTTATGCAGTGAGCAGTACATAGTGTATCTGTAAGGCAACGCTAGTGAAGCAGATGTAGAGGTTATAGAAAACTTACTGAGTGATCACACCTTCACCTCTTTACCTTTCTCAGTTCTCAATCACAGGGATGCTGAGCTAATCAAGGCAGCATTTATGATGTTCCATCTGCTAAGAAACCAAAATTAAGACAGCATGTTGTTCTATGATATAAAGCAATATGTTGTGTGCATATGTGTGTGTGCATGCTTGCACAAGGCACATGAGTGTGTAATCGAAAGATAGGTGTATGAGATTTAGAAATACAAAAACCTACCAGTTCTTAGTTTTCAATTGGTCTATATGTTAATTGTTGCAAGGACTGATCATCCTGTATTCAAGAGAAAGTGTCTCTAATGTCTCTTGTTAAAACAAATTCTCTTTCTATTTTTCAGATATGCATAATTTATCTGTGACTCTCACTGTAGCACGGGGTCCATTCGAGGCAGTGTGCAACCATTTTATTAATTGGGTCACTTCTTGGTCTCCTATTTCTTTGGTTATCTCACATCTATAGAATTTACACCACCTGCTAAAAACCATTCTATGGCTTAGTTTAATATCTCTGTATTACAAAAGAATAAGTGCAAAATAAATATGAAATAGCTCAAGAAAAGGAGACATCTCATGTGGAGCTTAAAGCTACATTAATTCTCTGAACACAGACTGTATTTCCTTTTTCCTTGGTGACTAGCTCTTGTAAACTGAAAGAAAATATGAACTTCTTTTTGGTATTTGGAACAGACTTAAGTCAGTGAGAGGAGCTCTGTTTTCAGCCATCAAATGTGAACAAGAAGTTCTGAATGAATGGCTTCAGAATCAAGCTCTGCAGTTAGTGTATTCCATGGAGAAACCTCTGAGAATATTCTTCGGTCAAAGAAAGAAAAGAATTTGCCACTTAGGAAAGGCAGTGTTCAGCTTTATGCAATGCAAAGACCTGTCCAAGGGGTATTCATCTGTGCCAGTGTCTGACCTGGCTGACAAGATGTCAGTGGAAAATGAACTCAGAGAGTCGCATCTCCCTGTCCCTTGGGGGGAAAGAAATACATGGAAACGACAAAGAATAAGGCTGAGAAGCAGTTCCAAGGAGAGGGCTTACAGCGATTGCACCCCTTTTCTCACTAGGGACGTGCAACAAGTGTTACATAACTGGGCTGTCCAATCGGCTGACATATTTCTGCCCCACCCTAGGACTTGGAATAAAGATTTCCATGAGCATAGTTTTAAGGCAAAGGCTAAGTTTTAATGATCAGTGATAAGAGAGTGGTTACTGATCCCTTGAAGAGATCTCAGCAATTTTCTTCTACTAAATAAAAACTCCTTCATAATCACTACACTGGATTCACAGGCAGTAATTTCGCCAGGGGGATAATATTATGATTTCAGTTGTAAGCTTATCCCCAAATACCTTTGGAGAAAGACTCTAAAAGTTATTCTAGAAATAATCCTTAGTGTCAGGTAAGAAAGAAACTCTTCCAAACACAGGAAAGCCTTCTTCAAGACCATTTTTATGCAAATTAAATTCTGCCTTCAGTGGGTGTAGATCCTTCACAGAAAAACCTGTAAATGGAAACACACACTTACACACACACACACACACACACAGAGAGAGACATTGTTAGATCATGGGCTATCCCTTTACTCTAAAAGTCCAGATACTGTGGCTTGCAACAATCAAGACATGACCCCCTGAAGCTCCTCCAGGACAGTGTTAAGCTATTCTGTGCTGTGGCTTTTCTACAGTCCCTAAGTTCTGCTTCTAAATGGCATTAAGCTCTTCAAGGTCTTTATCACACACAGTATGTTGACAGAAAACACATAGTATAAAACTTCCTCCATCCCCTAGAAGTTATAAAAGATATTCATTTTCTCTGGGTAAAATTGTTCCCATTGTTTTTGCAGAAAAGTCCCCTTTCTCCTGGTTTCCAAGGAAATATTTTACTTCCCTATCAGACACTGGCATGTTTATATCTCCAAAGATTATATTTTTTTCTGACTAATGTTCGCCTTTCCACCTGAAGACCCAACCATAGACTTGTGGCCCATTCTCCTGATAAACCTGACTCCTGAAGAGTAATTATGTGTAAGACTTCTGTATCTGATTAATGGCTATATTTACTTTATTATTTTATTTAACATAAATGGAATTGTATGCAGTTTACCTGAGGCAAGAACAGCGCAAGCTTGGAGCAGCCTTCAGACCCAGGTTCAGAGGGCTCAGATTCAGTGTTGTCTTCAATGGAGTTTTATAGGCTGAAAGGAGAAGCAAACAAGACTCTCACTTGATTCGATAGAGCAAGGCACAATGTAAGGTTTGTTAGAGGTATTTCTGTGGTTTGTAACTGGTTAGTTTTTCGCTTGCTTTTTTTTTTTTCTAAATTGAACACTAGTTTGATAATATAGAAGGTTCTAGAACTCTCAGCCTGAGGCCCCACAATTAACTGTTTGCACCAGAAGCAATGACAAACAGCACAGGCAATACTTTCAGTTGTGTACTGCAGAGCTTCCAATGATTCATGGTAGGTTATAAATTCCTCTATTCCACTCATTTCTCACTAAAAGCAGGAAGTAAAGGAAAGTACAGCAAACTTCCATTTCTGGTCCCAAACTATAAAAGGTAATTCTGAGACGAACTGCCTTAATTTTTAATGAATACCCTTATTCTTATTCTCTCTCTGCTCTGTCTTTGTCTTTGCCCTCTCTCTAGATATTTATATCTCCCTCCATCCCTCCCTTCCTCCCTCTATCTTCTCTCCCTCCCTCCCTCTATCATCTTTCTCTCCCTCCCTCCCTCCCCCCCCCTCTCTCTCTCTCACACACACACACACACACACATACACAAATATACTACAAATACATACATATAAGCACACACAACACTTGCATTCACACAAACAAACATGCACACACAAGAGAAAGTCTCTTAATTTCTCATGTATGGTTGAGCATATTAAAAGTGTGTTTAGACTGTCCTACTTCTAATGAATATGTTTAGAATGCAAAGAAGAAAAAATGACTCAGTGGGTAATGTGCTCGCCATGCAAGCAGGAGGACTTGAGTTCAGATACAGCTAAATGATGTACAAGCCAGACACAGGAACATTTGTCTGCGACCCTAACCCTTCTAGAGGAATTAGGATGCTGAGACAGAAAGATCTCCCAAAGCTTATGTGCCACCTGGAGTGGTTTGTTAAGAAAACAAAAACAAAAACAAACAAACAAACAAACAAAAAACACCCAGGAGGATCTGCTTCACCCAAGGCTGAATGAAGATCCTCATGTGAAGTTTTGTTCTACATTCATGTCAATGTTTGTCTTACACACAGAGACACACAGTGTCTCTCTCTCTCTCTCTCTCTCTCTCTCTCTCTCTCTCTCTCTCTCTCTCTCTCTCTCTCTCTCTCTTCTCATCAGAACAAAGGATAAAAACCAAAGAAAAGGAAAAGTGGCTAATGTTTGAACTTCAGCTGGAAACTGTGTTGATGGTGACAATCACTCCATTCTAGAACCTCAGAAATTAAGTGTAAATGTTAGATATCATCCTTCCCTGTGGAGATCTGTGAAGAAAATGGATGGCTCAGACTATAGGTGGGCAAGAAGATATAGCAAATAATGTATGAATTCTGACCTATGACATTTGAGAAATTAATTTGACCACATTAATATGTGTCATGGATTATAAAGTCTTTACCTTTTAGGTCAAATGCTTCCATTTCTATGTGTTTCTACAATAATAGGTATTCAGTTTCAAACCCATGACTGTCAATCATTGTCATTTCCAATTTATACATGGCTTAAAAGTTTTGCTAGCTTATCTGTCTCTTTCTGTATTAATCTTTGAGGCTCAGTATACTCAGAAGTTATGATCAAAATGCTGGGGAAAAGTGCACAGGTTGATCCATTCAAAGCTATGCTTTGGCCACAGTGAAAGTCAAAGACTCTTTCCTGGTAGCTCTTTAACAAGTAGCATTTGACCACCAACCATCAACAGCCTAATTAGAGAGAAAAACATTGTGAACGGCCAAAATAAATAAATAAAGAAAAGAAAACAAACAAAACAAAACAAAAAAAAAAAAAAAAAAAAAAAAACAACCAAACAACAACAACAAAAAAAAAAAAAAAAAAAAAAAAAAAAAAAAAACTAAGATTTATCCGGTGTGGCCACATGGCAAAAAGGAGCAAAGAAGTTCATTAACACCCATCGCCCAAGCCCATCTTTTGGTGTCTTTCAGAAGAAGCAGATAGAAGGCAGAAGGTGTATATAATTACACAATCTTGTTTAGTGTGTTCTGGTGCATCAGTGTCCCACCATGACTGTCCGGGCTACAGTTTTTCCTGCAAGGTCCTCTGACATGTTGTTGGAACTAAGTGAAGTTAGTTCCCGAGTGGAACCTTCTTCCTCCAGATAGCACCAGGCTTTAGTCCCAGTCTCTTCTCAGCATAAGATAGACTTACAGGGAAATCCCAGTTTACGGAAGAGCAGGGCTTGAAGCATCTGATCAAAAAAGGCAAAGTGCAGCTATTTAGACCATGGGTTCTCAATCTGTGGTTCCTGACCCCTTTGGTGGTCAAATGGCCCTTTAATGTGGGTCACATAAGACCATCAGAAATATCAGATATTTACTTGTATTAAATTATATAAGAGTGGAAAGATTATAATTACAAAGTAGCAATAAAAATAATTTTGTGGTTGGGGGGTCACCCCAACATGAGGAACTATATTAAAGAGTTGTAGCATTAGGAAGATTGAAAACAACTTCTTTAGAATATTCTCATCCAAGCCAGGAGGGTTACAGTTGTGCAGTTACATTTTATCGGGAGCTACCAAACTGTAGAAATTATTTCCTTAAATGCTTTAGATCACTGGATGCTGGGTCTCTAGATGGCCCAGGGAAGCAGGGAAGCCCTCCTGACACCACAGTCCTGAGAGAGTATAGAGATGTCTGATGATCAGAACAGAAATAATCTGAAAAATTAGTAAAGCATACAGTCAGAAAAGTATACAAAAATAGTTACCAAGCCAGAAAATAGAAATACATCCCTTGGGATGCCAGTTTATTCACCAAATGTCATTTCTTTAACCATCACCTTTTTAATGTCGACATTATAATTCTAACACACACATGATACAGATAAAAGTGCAGAGTTAGAGAAGGAGCTTAATCTATAATGTTACCAATTATTCTTGTTCTGCTTAGACCATTTTATTGTGACTCCTTGTAGCAAAGACAAAACAATGTTTGGGTCTTACCTGTACAAAGTAATCAGAAAAGCCAGAAAGAAGCTAGCTAGCATTGGATATCTCTGTGACTCACAAAACCAGTAAGGGTGAGCTAATCTCTAGATTCTTCTAGTTTCAACATCTTCTGTGTGGTTATATGAATTGAAACTAGTTAGGAACTGATAAGGTGTTTGCTGTTGTTTGTTTGTTTATTTTAGCTTTTAAATTCTCCAAATAAAGAAACTATGGATTTTGTTTGTTTGTTTTCTGCAGCTGAGAGGAGAAATAGGAGAGCCCTAGGGTAGCTCTCTAATATTTGCCATTTTTACTTCTCATTTCCAAATTTGTTTACAGTATCAAATACTTGCTTTGGGGATGACAAACACACTTTCATGCCCTAAACAACATAATGTGTAATGATATATATTTTAAGTAGTTTTATGAAATAAACATGCTAAATTGTATTTGTTTTAATTCACAGGTATTTATTGAGATTTTGGAATTTCTATTTAGTTTTAATTACCTTAGACGTTTGTTCATTGGCTCTGGTAAGGTTATGAGTAAAAAGGTTTATCAAGATGATTTAGTGTCCCAAGAAGGTATATAGCAGCATTATTGATATTTTACTAACTGGTTTAGTTTGTTCATATTTTTTCAGAGTCATTGTGTTTAGAGTAGTTTCATTCTTTTCAAATCTCTTTTATATGCACTTATATTCAAATAACTTGTATGACATTTTTAGTATAGTCTTGGACACATCTTGGTCACAACTTTTTTATTATGAATAAGTGAGAAAATGGGATTTTGAGTACCTCTAGAACGTTGCATGAACAAATCAAGTGATGAAGTAATTCCTGTGTGCCACCTAACATATTCTAAAGCTTTAGTAAGTATTAGATATTGTTACAAAATTGTTGCATTTTATTACTCTTTTTAGTGAACTCAGTTTATATTTTCAGTCCTGTTGTTGTCTCCTACTCCAACCCCAAAAGAGTGTTCTATGGTGCTTTCTGACAAATTCAGGTAGTTTATCTCACAATTTTACAAAAAGCTTTCTGATTTTTCTTTAATTCCCAGAATTAGTTCTGCGCAGCAGGAATCTTTGTCCTAGACAAGGTGTCCCTGCTAAGTTGCTGTTGCCATCTGTCCTAGGTCAAGCCTATCCTAGTTAATTATGTTTCCCCTCTGCCCCTCTGAAAATAAACTAGACCTCCTCTTTGGTCTCCTACAAAGACAGGCTCCCTGCTGGTTCCATTTTCACCAGCTCTGCCAACAGCAACAGAATTGGTCAGTTTGTGGGTCATCTGTCAACTCACTGAGGAAACTTAACTTGTAATCAAGGATGGCAACTTTGCCCCCAGCTGAGCAGCTGAGATTAAGTCTGAGTAACTGAGAAGTAGGTGATGTGCCCGAAGAGAAAGCTGGAAAGATTATGGCACAAAAACACACGTGCTGGGCCACATCACTTGTACCTATTCCCTAACAGATTCTCAACTTAAAAAAAAAAAAATGTTTAATAAACCACCCTGGTAACAGAATACTCTCTTAGCAGCAAAGCTCATACAATGTTGCTTTTATAACTTGGTTATTTGTTACAATGTTTCAATTTTAGGACCGAGAATAACTAGCATAGAATTTTATAACGGAGCCAGGAACCAAAGGGAGATAAAGTACTGGTGTAGCAGCAAGTGAACTGAACTTTTAATTTTACTGTTCATATTTAGGAAGCTTTGCAGAGATAGCACACAGGCTCTTCAGCTTTATTATTTGATTTGGGAGGTGGAAATGAAAAAAAAATCAAAGCTCATAAATAAAGTCTTGTAAAACAACACAGCAACATCCTAGGTCACAGCAAATACTCTTGCTCTCAGATAAACAAATGTTGGATGCAAAAGAATTAGAGATCACGGTTCCTAGATAGCCATTATAGTTTGGGCTTGACTCTTGAAGCCAATAGTGGATAGCAAATATAATCTGCCTTCCTTGAGAAAGTCCTGCTAAGTCAGATTGATTTCTGTCTTCCTATGTATACCATACGTCACTATCTCTAACCATATGTCACTCTCTCTAGCATTGTGTGACCAAGGACAGAGCTGGAGAAATAATTTCCATGGGAAGGAAATGATCAGACAATCAGAATTTGGACTTGCTCCCAGTTCTTCAGAAGTAAAGTTAATTAATCTGGAAGTACATCATTTCCGTATAAGAAATTCACCAGAAGCACAATTAGTTCAGCAATTAGCTTGGAGTTTTCAGAACGTTTTTCAAAACTGTGGCATCATCTATTTAAAACTGGATTACCGCAATGAATATTGACATATTTTCTATTGATATGTTCTCAAAGGAACAGGAACTCATATTGACTCTTTCTGAACAGTGGGGCTCTATTTCCTCATTATAATTGAGACTTTTTTCTGTTTGCTTTCAATGAGAATGAACAGAGAACATGGTCTGCCGTCTGGAATAGACCTGGATAAACAATGGTTTCCTGGAATGTCTTTCCCCAGAAATCTCTGCTGCTCTCTGCCTCCAGCTCCACCTGTTTATATGCATGTGAGATCGTGTGTGTATGCAAGTGCGTGATCACAGATGTGTGCATATGTTTGATCATGTGTACATGTGTACGTGATCCAATATCTGTGATATCATGTATGTATGTGATCATGTGTGTATGTGTGGGCGTGTCATCATATGCATTCATACCCATGTAAAGACCTGAAAGTGAAAAAAGAGTTATAGGATATTCTTTTATGACAGTCTGTTGTTTTGAGACAGGGTCTCCACTGAAGCTGAGCTCACCGACTCACTGAATTGATAGCCAAAGGACCCCAGGAGTCCTCAGACCTGGGTGCTGGGGTTTCAAGCTCAGGTCCTTATGCTTGTGTGATAAGAAAATGTTGGTGACTAAGTAACCTCTCCAACCTCAACATACATTTTTAATAATGGCTTTCAAAATTAAGCTGAATAAATATAGTTTAGGTGATGACTCTTGGTCTGAATTTAGAGCTCTGTTGTTTTTCTACGCTAGAAAATGTTGACTGACTTCTAGAGTCAAATCAGACTTCATGTTATAGATGCAACTTAAAAATCAGCTGGCAAGGCTTGCTCAGATGAATTAATGACTTTCCAAGCTGCCCTTAAGTCCTCATACTTAATCCTACACCAATTACAAAGAATCACAATGTTTTTCAGATTTAATCATGTCTTTCAAATGTATTATAATTTTAATGATAAACTAACAATAAAGTATACAGATCTTGAATCATTTTCACAGGGTGCTAAAACAAAAATATGTGAGAAGGTAGACACCTTTAATTACACACATCTGATATGCTATCTGAGTTTCTATGTCTATACTCCTGTTGCCACCAAATTTGAGGTTTGTACTGTTCCAGAAACATATTTTACACATTATGGTAAGATGTATTTTGACTTTTTTGTTACATATGTACACACTTTAAGAAAATGTTGCTCTGTACCTAGCTTACAATTCTTGCTAGATACTTTTTCAGTAGTAGTCAGACTGGTTATGTAGTTAAAAAAAAAACACAATAAAACTATATCTCTATCACTGTGATGAAACACCATTGCCAAAAGCAACTTGGGGAAGAAAGGGTTTATCTTGCTTTCACATCCTGAATTTTAGTCCACTATGGAAAGATGAGGCAGGACCTAAACTTGAGCAGGAGCTGACAGGGTTGAAGGAGGTGTTCTGTTTAAGGTTTGCTCCTCATGGCTTTCTTAGCTTTATGATAAAACTCAGGGCTACTAAGTTTAGAATTCCAGGCATAGAATGGTTGATTAAAATTATATTAGTAACATATGATCAAAATTATGTTACTCTTTCATTTTGAGTTATTAGTTTCAAATGTTTTACAAGCATATACTACTTATCCATGACAATGTTTCAGTGTGACACATTTGTGCACGTACATGATACTTTCTGATGAAATTCACATACCACTTTTACTCAGTCTTGTTACCTTTCAATTTTCCTTACTCTATTCAACATGTAAAAGATAAACGCACCTTTCTTTGTTATGTTAACCTCATCTTCTTTTCTAAAAAAATAGAAACTTGAGTTAGAAAGGAACATGGAAATACACATTGTCAAATTTAATGCTGAAGGTCAATTGACTCTAATGGATATACATACTAGCAGAAAAGTAACCACTTGACACATACTTATTGTGTCCCTCCTGTGTAGCAAACCTCCACCCAATTGCTAGGTGTTCAAAGGTCTATAGATAATTATAACCATACACTAGGTTTCTACCAGGCACACAGAAGACTTTACATTTTATCATTAAAATGATTTAAATGTTCGCTATCATATATATATCATATATCCCATAGGACAAACATATATTATTTTGGATATGGTCAATATAACCAATTTGTTTAAATATTTTATATTTCAGTATTTATATATTATTATTATTATTATTATTATTATTATTATTATTATTATTATTTTAAACTGAAATTGGCACTAAAATCTAAAGAGAACATTGGCAGATTATAAAAATGAATATTAGAATTCACTAGTGTATGTAAACAAATATACAGATATATCAAGAGGAAAAAAAACAAAACCATTTCCTCCTTAGATCCAGAATGAATCATATTATATTCATATAAATACTATATTGAACTGGGTAGCAAGAATTTTTATTTTATATTATTTTCACACTATTACTAAAATGTTAAATGATTGTTAATTTTTATTCATTTGATATATATATATATATATATATATATATATATATATATATATATATATATATTTGACATATCAAGAATAACAAGATTTTAAAACAATAACAAAACCAAACATAAATCTCCAGGCTCCCAGAAGGCTTTATGCTGGTATTTCTCTGTTGTTCTTTAAAGAAAGACACAATACAGACTGATTAAGTTTTATTTCTGCAAATACTGATTATGTACCTAACCCAGTTGGTCACTGAATGTTGCATGCATTTCAGAGGTACTTGTAAATTTATGTTAAATGCATACTTCAATAGACATAACGCCATCATCTTTTTAAATATGGGTCTTATGTGTAGAGAGGTATTCTGAAATATTTTGTAAACTTTTACTTTTTCTGTAAGATATGCATATAATAAGCACAGAAATTTAGAGAGCATTATTCTAGACAGTAATTCTTTTTACCGAAAACAAATCTACATATATCAAATCAATATTATACACAGATATAAAGATACATTTATTAATTTACATAACTTCCACAATGTTCAGTTGAACTCTGAGTTTTTACAGATCTTAGTTAATGAGAGAGTGCTGAATAAGTTTATCGTTAAGTGACAATCTTTGTATAGTGAGTGACTCTTAGAAGCATTGCATTTGTTTCTTCAGCAAAGACAGTGGCTTTACATGTCTCTTTCCTTGAGATTGTTTAGATTGACTGCATCAAAAAATTTCAATTACTATTTCAACTATAATGAACACCGGACATTGTGATGGTGTTTGCCTACTAACAGAGCAGAGCAAGGAGCTATCCAAGAGGAGATGAGAGTTCTTGTAAAACCATAATCATGGAAAATTTGTCTGGTTTCATCAGTCATATAGAATACTATTCCATGCCAAAAAAAAAAAAAAAAAAAAAAAAAGACAGATTCTAAATAAGTTTGCTGCAAGCATTTCCAAATAGTGCAAATAGAAAAAAAGGAAGTGAAAAAATATTAAAGCCACCCAGGGTTTTCAAGTCTCAAAAGTTTACAAAACAAAATAAGATCTGTCATCTAAATACATAAAATGTCACCGATCATTAAAGTCTCCATTCATTCTATGAAGCAGCTTCCATGTGTATAAGTAGCAAAGGAAAGCAGGGCTTTGGTGAAGTAGGACAGCTGAACCAATGGACTATAAACTGATGGAGATGTGGAAGGATGTCTCAAAAGATGTTGTTATTTATCGGTGCTCTCCAGCCAGGCACCCACACAAAAGATGTGAGAGATAAAAAAGGAAATGTGGTAAGTTCAAAGTTTCCCAGAAGCAAGAATCAGTTTCTAATATCATTTCATCTTGCTGTCACTACCCCTGGGTGACTAAGGGACAAACATCAGTTTAAATCTTATGAGTAGCAAAAGTAAATGTGAAATCAAGTATTCCTGTGGGAAACAGTGATATCACCACTGGGGAAAGAATTTTAGTAAGTCAGAGAAACACACAGGGATCCTCTAAGTAAATCAGTGTTGGTGCATCAAGAGTCCTTGTCTTTATGCTTGTTGGTAAATGAGGAAAGACAAAACTTTTAATAATAACTTCGGTTATTATTCTGTCCCCATAGCTCAGATCAATAACTTTCAGACTTATAGTTCTCTTCTACACTGTGAGTTTACTCTCCTCTTTTTCCATAAACTAGGACTGATGAGCACAAACTGTGTCACGAGGAATTTTGATAGATACTGTAAGTTGGACTTTTAGTCTAGGTTACTATTGTTGTGAGAAAACCAAGGCTAAAGTCAAGTTGGCAATGAAATGGTTTAATTACTCTTTCACATCACTGTTCATCACTGAAGGAAGTCAGGAAGATACTTAAGCAAGGCAGGAACCTGAAGTCCAGAGCTGATGCAAAGGCCATGGACCAGTGCTGCTTACTCACTAGCTCCTGATCTTGCTCAGCCTGCATATCCACCTGCCTGCCTGTCTGTCTGTCTGTCTGTATGTCTGTCTGTCTGTCTGTCTGTCTATCTCCTTCCTTCTTTCTTTTTTTCTTTTCATTAATTTTCTTTTCATTAATTTATTCACTCACTTTACATCCCCATTGTGACCCCTCCTTCCTCTCCCCTTGATCTTGTCCTTTCAAACTTCTCCCCTCATTGCCCCTCCCCTTCTCTAAGGGAGGCCCCCCATGGATACCACCCTGCCCTGGAATATCAAATCACTGCAGGACATCCTCTCGATTGAGGCCCAACCAGGTGGCCTAGCTATGGGAAGGAAATCCAGTAGTAAGCAACCATCAGAGACAGCCCACCCTCCAATTGTTAGGAGACCCACATGACAACCAAGCTGCACATATGGTACAAATATGTAGAGGCACTAGGTCCAGCCCCTGTATGCTCTTTGGTTGGTGATTCAGTCTCTGTGAGCACCTATGGGCGCAGATTAGTTAATTCTGTTGGTCTTCTTGTGATATCCATAACCCCTTCTGCCCCTTCAATCCTATTCTTTACTCTTCCATAAGACTCCTCAAGCTCAACCTGATGTATGGTTGTGTGTCTCTGTATAAGTTTCCAACAACGGCTGGATGAAAGCTCTTAGGAGACAGTAATTCAATGACCCTATCTGCAAGCATAGCAGAGTATCATGGATAGTGACAGGGGTGGACGCTCTCCCATGAGATGGGTCTCAAGCTGGGCCAGTCATGGGTTGGCTGTTTCCTCAGTATCTGCTACATCTTCTTCCCTGAAAATCTTGTATGCAAGACAAATTTTGGGTTGAAGGTACTGGGGGTTGGTTCATGTCCCCGTACCTCCACTGGAAGTCCTGCTTGACTACAGGAGTTGGCTACTTCAGTCCCCGTAACTCTAGCGGCTAAAAACCTGCTTTCTTGTAGAACCCAGGAACAACAGCCCAGTGATGGGCTCTCCAATAATGAGCTGGGCACTCTCCCATCAATCATTTCACTAAGAAAAATGCCCTATAGGCATTTCACTAATAATAATGCCCATGGCCTCTATAGCCTATCTTATGGATACTTTTCTCAGTCCAGGCTCCCTCTTCTACCAATGGTTCTAGCTTGTGTTATGTTGACATAAAACTAGCCAGCACAGCTATGGATATAATTGCATAGGTTTATGCACCAAGTATGAAGCCCTGGGTTCCATTTCTAGTGCCAAGTATTCCTCTTGGGATGGTGGCTTCATGCTTCTAACCTGACTACTTTGGTATGGGCAAGAGAATCAGAAGTTCATGACTATTCTCATCCAAACAAGGAGTTCTGAGGCTAGGGTAAGATATATGAGACACTGGGCTGAATGAACAGTTTAATCTCTGCCAAAGCTCCTATGTTGCCCCAGAGCCCACCAAGAAGCATGCTGGATATTCCAAATACACAGTCTACTTTAATTACTTAAGTCCTGTTCTGTTTCCTGAAGAAATTGTAGCCTCTTGCTTGTTCTCTCCCCAAACTTTGCATCCAGTCTTCAGTGGAGGTTCTTGGCCTGTCTATGGCATCTCATCATGATAGGGAACCTCCTCTATGGAGAAATCTGATCATCATGGTCTCTGATGTCTTCAGGATCTTGTGTTTCTTACTCTTTCTGATCCCAATCTCTTGACCTTTCCTTTTTGGCTATTTTTCTTATCCCACATAATCACCTCTCCCCATGTATTTATGTCTAAAGTACTGTTAGTTTCCTCTGGATGATGAGGAAGTCATAGGGGAAAACTGAAAGTAAATTAGCCTGACATTGATATTTTTCTACAATTTTTATCCACAAATATAATAGTTAACAAACCAATGCATTAGTTTTTTTTTAATTTACAATATTTCAAAATTCTGTTTTTTTGGGAGATGAAGGTATAGCTTGCTGGCACAACTCTTGCTTAGAAGGCACAAGGACAAGGTTTCAGTTGCTACTGCCATCAGTACTACAAAGTTTCTATTTTAATGATGTTCTTGATGGCTCATTTTTGTCAGTGATGTCACAACCCAAATGCTATACATGACACAATAACTCTGAAAACAGTTGTCAAGGATTCTCTTCCATGCCTATCACAGATCAGACATAAGTTCACAAACTTCTCCAAGTCTCAGGTTTTTATATCATGTAAATGGAAATAACTGCTCCTTTTTGAGAGGAGGTATGGGGTGGATCTGAGGGAGGGAGGAGTTGAGGGGGGAAGCTGAGAGGAGAGGAGGGAGCTTGGAATGTAATATATGAGAGAAAAATTTAAAAAAATAACACTTCTAGTTCAAAGAGTTGTGAGTAGCAGGGGCAATGTCTAAACAAAAGGGTTAAGCTTTAAATTATATTATAAACCTCTGTATCATTATTTATATATCTGGTAGGTCTAAGAAAGCCCCAGTATAAAGATTCATTTTAACCTAAGACCTGAACCCCACTACCTCTGACCCACAGATTAGGGACAATTGCTATGTGTAACAAATTAGAATTAGGCATAAATATTTTTTAATTTTGGTTTCTTCCTACAAACTAATTGTGTGTGTGTGTGTGTGTGTGTGTGTGTGTGTGTGTGTGTGTCTGTGTGTGTGTGTGTCACATATATAGGGACAGGGGGCAGAAGAGGTATTACAATCCCTGAAGGCAGAGTTGCAGGAGTATGAGCTATTTGACATCTGATAGGTACTGTGAACTGAGCTCAGGTCATGTGGAACAGCAGCAAGAATTCTTTCTTTGGGGGAGGGAGGATATTTTATTTATTTACATTTCAAATGTTATTCCCTTTCCAGGTTTCCCCTCCAGAACCCCCCTATCTCATTCACCCTTTCCTGCTTCTATGAGGTAACTCCCTCCATACCCTCTCCTGCCTCCCCTCTTGGCATTCCCCTACACTGGGGCATTGAGCCTTGTCAGGACCAATGGCTTCTCCTCACATTAATGCCAGACAAAGCCATTCCATGCTACATATGCAGCTGGAGCCACGGGTCCCTCCATGTGTATCCTATTGTTGGTAGTTTAGTCCCTGGAAGCTCTGAGGGGTCTAGTTAGTTGATATTGTTGTTCTTTCTGTGGGGTTGCAAACCCCTTCAGCTCTTCAGTCCTTTCCCTCTCTCTTACATTGGGGTCTCGATGCTTAGGCTAAAGGTTGGCTATGAACATTCACATCTTTTTGTCAGGCTTTAGCAGGACCTCTCCAAAGACAGCTCTATCAGACTCCTGTCAGTGAGCTCTTGGCATCAGCAATCGTGTCTGGGTTTGGTGTCCTTATATGGGATGGATCCTTCTTAACCTGAGCATCCTTTACCTGCAAGTTCTGCTTTGAGTTATTGGCACAGATGTTGCTTCAAGTCTGCTTAAATTCCACTCCTAGGTGGAATTTATTAAATTCCACTTTTCATTTGCTTGCTTCATAAGTATTTGCTGCTCAACTGATCCATCACCATTATATGTGATTTATTTTCTTCATTTAAAAAATGGTAAAAGATATCATGTATATTCCTTCTTAATTAGGTTGGACCCTGGTGAAAACAAACACTAAGTCAATGCCTAATGGTGTGAATCTGAAAGGAAAGTGCAGTTAGTGAACTCGGGATGTGGACCTGTTTGAGAAACACTCTTCTTTCTTTGCTTTATGAGAGGAGCTAATGGATGGGCAAAGGCAGTATAATGTTCTCACTCCATTAAATCTGATCTTTCGTTCTTTTTTCCTTGCTAAATATCCAAAAGTGAAATATGGTCCACTTAACTAGAAAAAAAAAAGAGTTTTCATTTAAGTCAAGTAGAAGCATGATGCATATTTCCTTTCTAATTTAATTTCTAACCATTAAGACTCAATTCTATAAATGACCCAGCTAAGCATTTAGAGATTAGAACAGTATAAACTGAATATCCTTTGAATTTGGCTGCCTAGACACCATGATGTTATACTGTGTAATTAGAAGTTAACATCCCATTCCATGAGAGCCCCCAGCCAAAGCCCAGAGACTGTCATGACTGTTTATGAAGTCCCTTCAATGGATTATGGAACTGATCTCTTTGCTAGTCTTTGTTAAGCATCATGTTGATCATGCCTTGTAGTTACTGTGATTTGAACTTTTGTCTAAGCTGTCCTTTTTACTCTCATAATTATAAAAAAAGGTTACATACTATCTGTCGGCTAAGAGGAAAAGCTTATAGCTGTAATGATCCAAATCTGTACAAATGGGAAAATAACAATCCCCTCATAATTAGAACAGCCCGTTAGACTAAGTATTGGCCATGAGTTTTTCAACAGAAAAAAAATCATTTTATTATTTGGTTAAAACAATATATGTAAATTCATGCCAAATTGCTTACTGGAAAGGGAGAATTAAAATTCATTGGCTTGTTTTCACAAATATATTTATTGCTGAAAATACATCCCAACTTTCTAGTCAAAACAATGACTATTCTTTTGTAGGTAGATTAGATATAGAAAAAAATAAACATCTGCACAGGAGGCAAGCGATGTAGATGATCTAAAACAAGCACTTTCTTTGCATTGATGGCATAACCCCAGGTGAAGCAAATCTCCAAAAGCATTCTCAGAGCAAGGGAGATGAAATGCATTCCATGGAACCCTGTCCTGGTCACTGGAACCTTGAAATCAGAGAGACTTGGCACACAGTCAAGCTCTGGATTCCTCAGACCCTTGCCTAAGCTCCTTGGCAGCCAGCTCATGTGTGATCTAGGACTATGTTAGAGGGTAAAGGAAGTGGAAGGTGCAGGTTGCAGTGATAAAAGCTTTTGTGGATTTTCTACACAGGCCAAACATCTCTGCTCTACCTAATCTGATTGCACTCATTGGTTCAGAAGCTGGACAGATTGACTTTGCTTGTTTGTATATATGTTAGGTTTAGGTTTGGTTGGGCCTATTTGTTTTATTTATTGACCTATATAGGGTCAGGAAAACTATCACCAAAAATAAATAAATAAATAAATAATTTTTTAAAAAGGAAACAACTTGCTTGATGTTTGAATAGACTCTTGAATTGGGATTAGAATCCAAGAAAGTTGTTGACTTCCTCCAACACTTAAGACATCACTTAACAGTCATGGTAAATCATGACTATTACCAGGAATTTCAAGCCCAGAGTGAAAAGACTAAAGGAAGAGATGTGAGCCTCCTCAGGGAATACTGAGAAGACACAGTATGGCAAAACAGGTATCTAAACATAGGGCTTCTGGAAGGTAGGTTCTGGAATAAGCTAATGCTGCCTTGGGGAGAATGTACTTGAAATCCAGTGTACTGGCTGGTTTTGTGTGTCAACTTGATACAAGGTAGAGTTATTACAGAGTAAAAATAGCTTCCCTTGAGGAAATGCCTCAGTGAGATCCAGCTGATCACTAATTGGCATTTTCCAATTAGTGATCAAGTGGGAGAGGGCCCACTCTGGGTGGTGCAATCTCTGGGGTGGTAGTCCTGGGTTCTATAAGAAAGCAAGCTGAGCAAGCCAGGGGAAGCAAGCCAGTAAGCAGCATTCCTCCATGACTTCTGCATCCACTCCTGCCTCCAGGTTCCTGTCCTGTATGAATTCCTGTCCTGATTTCCTTTGGTGATGAAAACAATGTGGATTTGTAAGCTGAAGAAACCCTTTTCTCTCCAGATTGCTTCTTGATCATGTTTTGTGCAGAAATACAAACCCTGACTAAGACACACAAGGGCAGTCTGTGACTTGAAGCCTCATTACTAAATGGGAATGACAGTGCTTGACAAACGTTACCTCAAATGACAGGCAGTGTGGGAAGCTCAGAATATTCTAAACATTTTAGCCCAGTTGACAATGATTATATGGTGTTGGCAAGATCGGGGGCCTGCCTGGTATGTGAGATTTACTTGCTTTACCTGTTTATGGGCCTCTAGATGAAAAGTAATTGAGGATTGATCTTATGTTCAGCCTCATTATAAAATTCAAAGCAAATCAAACAAGACCCTTTTTAAGACCTGTTCTTGCTATTTTACATGGTCAGGGACAGGCAAGCTCACAATGTCAGGTATGCCCAGGAAATGTAATAATGTACAGACTTGATTAGGAAAGACTTTGGTGATGCCAATCATAGATACTGGGGCTAATAAAATACATTAATAAATGGATCTCTTGATTACTCATTGTTATAGCTGTTCCTGAGGAAGGACCTCTATAAAGTTTCAGTGATGAGGGCACAGATTTTTATAAAACTCTTTCCTCATTTAACTACTAGTTTGTTTCTCTTGTAACACAAGTCAGAAATATAATTTATAAAAAATTAAATAAACTATGTTTTCCCAGTAAAGAACTAACAATCAGAAGACCATTGGAAAATCTGCAAATTGCTCCAGATAAGTGCTGCAAAGGCCATTTTTATTTCATAATATGTTAATAGTACTGTGGTGTGCAAGTCTTAAAATTTGTGATCATTGGCTCACTGATTTTAAATTATTACAAAAACCTAATTATCTTTCCAGAAGTCATTATCAAAGCTATCCATTAAAAGAGTGATAATTTTACTGTTCAGAGAATCTAAACAAGTGTCATTATCTTTCATGGTCGAATTTCTTCTCTTCCATCTGTGAATATTTCCTGGATTCATTCTCTGTGTAAGTCATGTACAGAGGCTGAGTCTTTGTCTACTTCATTTCACACTTCAACAACGAGGTATAAACCAAGGTCTACCTATGGTGAGAATCTCAGCTGTTGAAATAAAATCAAGACACAGAAAATATCTAAGAACCAGTGATCGGTCTTATATCTCGCAATGGTCTAGAAATAAGTATTTGGTTTATTTCTTTTCTTCCCATTGAACCAAAACCAATGTATTAACATTAAAACTCTCCGCCCTTCAAAGAGTGCAGCCTAAATAGGTAAATATGCCTTGGGATGTTGTCATTTATGGAATGTTTTACTAAAATTGAGGTATAGAATCTATAGAAGTCTTTCATTCAAGAAAATATTATTAAGAATAGTTCACATGTAAAGTAAGATGAATTTGGCTTGGATCTTTCTATCATATGGTGACATATATTCTTTCCCACTGTGATTGAAGCATTCCATCCTCTGGCATAGGTTCTTAAACAGGAAAGCAAACACTTAAAATGGCTTAAGGAAGTTCCTGAAACTATCTAGATTCACTAGGCCCCTCCCTGTCAGCATGATACATAAAAGCCGAGACAGGCTCTGACAGCCTAAGATGAGAAGAAGATTAACACCAGACCATATGTTTAGAGAAGATTAGACCAGAGTAACCCAGAGAAAGGCATTCTCCAAACTATTAGCTGACTGCAAGCTGTGAATAGGCTATGCTCCAGGTTCCTAGCTTTTGTGAGCTACCATCCATTTTAGGGTGGTCTTTGGTGATATAGATGTTTTTTGAGTAATTTCTGCTTCTGTAAGTAACTACTTGCTTATATTCCTATAAGTAGCCTCAACAACAACAACAACAACAACAACAACAGATAAAAAACCATTGGTTCACCAAGTTGCACTTTGGTGTTTTTGCCTTCTATACTTTGGTCAGTTTTTGGTTCAGTCCTGGGATGAGTAGATATGTGTAGCATATATCCATGAAAAAGGTTTGTCACGCAACACAGGGGTATGTAAGAATGAAAGGAAATGGTAGGTTGCATATGTAAATTCAGAAATTCTAGATGGATGGCACTGATGTTAATAATTGACTCTGGAAGAGAGAGGGAGGTAAAGAAAAATTTTCTTGGATAGCTGATGAGTGGGGAAATTTCCCTCAGAAGAATATCGTGGAAAGTACTTTGGTGAGTTAAAAGCTTTCTTTATTTTGTTCTTTTGATTAATTTTGTATGTATAGGAAGGAAAACAGAATCATTTTCTTCACCTGGATACCTGTTTATTTGAGTTTATAAATAAGCTGACAGCAAACAGATTTATAGAATCAAATTCATTTAAATGTATTAGGGTCCAAACATATGACATATATTTAAAGTATGAAACACATAGAAAAGCCAGATGGTTAAATTCTACAAGCAGGTTGTGTGCCATTTTAAACCAAGAGAAAATGATTTTTATGAGAGATGATTGGGCTTAAAATACACAAACAATTTGAATAACATTTGCCTGGGCTTTGGTATGATGTCAGCTCTAGTTATTTTTCCTGATCTAATATAGAGGATCTGGTCTTCCTACAAATAGGATGCTTCAAAGAAAGTAACTCTCATTCATGGAAGGAGTGAGGAATAGGCAGTGAGGAGAGGGAAGGTCAGACTTAGCCTCACTCTTTAATCAGAGTTCAGTACCTAAAAGTCACACATCGAGCTTCTTTATATGATCCCTAGAAGAAAAGGACTGTGATTTTCTTCATTTTTTGTACAGAAGGTGAAATAGAGGTACAGTGTGCTTAATATACACTTGTTTGACTATATATTAGGATAGAAAATATTATGTATGATAAATATTCTCAACATCTGAAAATCATCAGATATCCCATTATCAGAAATGTTAACTCTGTTTCAAAATGACAGCAAACCCCTCATGTTTGCACTGACTAAGAGATCTTGATCAGACTATAACAGATGTCCCTGAGAGGGAAAGACATACCATGAACTTAATGAAACTGGTTGAAAGTTTTCACACTGGATCAAGTAACTAACACATTTCTACAAAACATTATACAACATACTATTGACATTTGGCACAATTTAGAAATAAGCTAAACTGTATTTTAATATCTCTAAAACTAGTATTGATAAGGATTAACATAAGAGCTTAAAAAGATGAAACCTCACTTAACATATATACAGGATTTTCCTAGCAGCCATATTACAGTTCTGAAAAGCTGTCCTAGATAGCTTTTATAATCAAAACTTGGAATTGCCAGTATTAAGAAGCTATACATATATAGACACTAAAATAAAATTGTTGTGAGGTTATAATCAGTTTTGGTGCACTCTTCTTTATACATATTTTTGATAGTATGAAGTGATGGGTTACCTTTGACCAAAGTTTTCAGAATTTCCCATCTAGTTCCTGATGTCTTGATTTCAGCTCAACTTTTGGGTCCTTATTGAGAACATGAATGCACTGTATTACTTTTGACAGCAACACCAACTCACAGATTTTGTATAAAATTCTGAAACTTGTACTTTTTTAAAAAGTGAAATGACCATAAAAGCTCAAGAAAACACAAAACTTATTATTGCTTGAGATTATTATTCCTTGAGATAGGGCATATAGCACACATCCAGCACCTCACATGATAGAAACCAGATTCGTCAGCATCATTCTTAGGGACTTTATGGTAATGGCAAGACAAGAAAGAATAGATAAATTGGGTTCCGTGCTTGTTTCTTACAAGAATTAAACAGGGATGGAAAATATGGAATATTGTCTAGATTATTATTGGTATCAAAGAATATCCTTTCCAGTCTCTAAGTATTAACTAGAGGTGAGCATAACTATGTAGCAAAAAAAAAAAGGATCTTTTAAGATGTCAAACATTATAATAAGGTCGAGAAAACTAAGTCAGTCTGTTAAGTACCTGCCCTGCCAGCTCATTAAGAAGCAGGATTCAAGTTTCATAGTCTAAATTAAATAACCTGTGTGTACTAGGATATATTTGTTTCCCAAACACTGGAGAAGAAAACATAGAAGATCTCTGAGTCTCACTGGCCAGTTATCTTAGCTTACTTGGCAAGTTCTTGGCATAAATGATATTTTATGCATGTATACATGGAAGATAGATCATGGATGGATGTATAGATAAAGAGATAGATGATAGATAAACAGATATATAAGAGATACATGATACATGATAGGGGACACTAGGTTAACAGCATCTGAAGAATGACATCTACGTTTGTCCACACACACACACACACACACACACACACACACACATATAATTGTCCTTGAACCTTACATACATGCACTCTCCTTCCACACATGAACGTACATGTATATGAACCCCCACACACAAACTCCCTCAAGTCCCTCCTCCAAATTATAATGTATAGAGACTTAGAATATATAGTATATAATAGAGGACATTTTTATGGCCAAGATAGTTTTACTCTTTGCTCAAAATCAATGCAACTTTTCACTAAATATACCAATGCTTTTCAAATCCATCATTTCATTCTGGCCACTGAGTTTAACATTTTAATGACTACTAATAATAATAATGTGGCTGCACTGCAACCAGTGTATCTCCTTCTCAGAGATAGAGATTTGAAATATAAAAAGCAAACATGATATTCTTTGTACACTTTAAGAACACATATATGTAGAAATTTTAATCCAATGAATCAAAGAAAACTGTGGACTTAATGCTGATGGCTGCCACTGATATATGTAAATCATCTGTCGAAGTGGTACCATATCCAGTTCTTTGAAACCTGAAAGTTTTCCAGATTTTTTTTATGTTTGCAGTTCTGTTGCTTTTGGCATGGGTATTATCAAAATAAGAATGAGATGAGCCTTGTGAGGCAGAACATGAGATTTCTCTGAAGCATTTTTTTCTGCAAATTGAAGCTGACCAGGCTGTTGACAAATTCTGTGGCTACTTACTATATCTTCTATAGTTGAATAGATTTTTCTGTAGCTGAGAAGTCCCAGAGGGAGGAGAGTCAGAATATTTGGGGTCCTCTATGTATATCACTGTAGATAGGTAGAAAAACTCAGAGAAAGTCCCTTGTGACAGTACGGGGAGGCATAGGAAGTGGGTAGAGAAGAAAGGATGGGAGAGGCCAGGGCAGGGCACCTGTGAGCCTTTTGCAGCTCCATGGCTCAAAACCCTTAGTATTTTGGGTACCTTTTCTGATCACCAGTACTTTTTTCATTTCCAAGAACTGACTGTGCATCCTGTTATTTCTAAAGACTTCATTGTTTCACTTTATCTGCCATTTAAACAGCCTTTGTTCATGGCAATTCAAAGTTTATAGAAATGCAGCCAGCAAGTAAATATCAGAGAATAATTAATCTGGTCATTACATATGGGCTTTACCAGTGTAAAATATAGGGGTTTTTGTTTTGTTTCACCTCTTCCTCAGTACTTGGTAGACCAGTCCTATATTGATCTAATTTTCTTGGTATAATTTTACAGATTTGAATCTCCCACTGCTCCCCATTCTTTTCTCTATGATACACAACTGTAGAGTTCCACAACTAGTCCTTTGGCACTTAGAATGACATTTCATCAAAACTGACAGGTAATAAAAAAAAAATCCTTCACTATATCATTTAAATACATTATCAGAGAGTCCTCATGTTTACGACAAAACACTTTTAATAAAGCACTTTTATTTGCATCTCCTTAATTATAGAAATTTACATGCTAATGAAAGTTTACAGCAATGTAGCCCTGCAATGGCTTGGGTCAATCCTGCCTCTCAGTGTCTAACAGAAGGATGAATGCATCTTAACTTTGGACCTGCTTTTGAATTCTGTGGAGACTGGCAGAAATTCAAATTCTCTTTTAATTCTCTAGTTTGGAGTCAGTGGAACTTCCCATGCATGCATCTCTGCCCTGGGAAGTAGGAAAGAGTTCACGCAGCCCACAGGTCACTGTTGCTCAAGTGTTTTCTGCTCACTTGACTTGTCATTGTTTCAGATCAGCATGGTTTCACCCTGTAAGAAGTCCTCTAAAGCCAGATCCTCCGAAAATTCTGTTAGTTCGTAACCCTCAAAAAACCAACCACTCCCTTAGCTGACTCTATAGTGTTTGTTTCTCACATAAGCACAGATTCTAATTTCCCCAGACAGGAGACAAGTGTATAGTTTCTCATCCTTATTGGAAACATTTTAGGATAGGTTTGGCAACTGGCTAGTGTTATTTTCTTTAAAGTACCATCCATCTTAAGTCAACCAAATGTTCTCATATTTAGTCATTTACATATTATTTTGGGACTGTGTGTGTGTGTGTGTGTGTGCTTGTAATGCATCAACCCATATAACCTTTCCTAACCATTCTATTTAGAATCCCCACAGATCCCGTACCATACACTGTAGATCCAGAATGTTCTATTGTCTCTCACACAGTCATCACTGCTAAATAAAACACAGGTTAATGAGAATAAAGCATAGGAAAATGGGTTCTATTGCAGATTTGCAGGACATAAGTACTATCTGAAATAAAAATGCAGTGACCCCAAGAGAAGTGCCTGACTTTATGCACTATTCACTATTATTGAAAAATAGACAGCTAGACAGAAACACATTTGAAAGGGAAAAGCACCAATTATTGTTATCCAGCTGTGGTGGTTAATTTTTAGTGCCAACTTGTACAATCACCTGGGGAGTCTCAACAAGATACTGTCCATCAAAGTGTGCATGTAGATGTCTCTGCCACCCCTTTCCTTTCCACTATCTGTCTTTTGGTCTTCCTCCCTCCTTCCCTCCCCCCTCTCTGTCTCTGTCTCTCTGTTCTCTCTCTCTCTCTCTCTCTCTCTCTCTCTCTCTCTCTCTCTCTCTCTCTCTCTCTCTCTCTCTCTGAAAGTAGATAGATCACTTCTATGGTTTGAGGCTCTGGACTGTGTTTAAAAGTAGAGAAAGCTAGCAGAGTACTAAGCATGCATGTATTTTTTTTTGTTCAGTATTAGTCTTTGCTGTTATATTTTAACACATGGTCTCACTGTGCAGACTAGGCTGTTATTGAGTTCACAGAAATCCTATGCATCTGTCTTCCAAGGGCAGGTATGAAAGGCTATGTCACCATACCTGGATCTCTCTGCTCTGACCTGTAGATGTGATATCACTAGCTGTTTTATGCCCGTGCCTTGACTTCCTTGGTGTGATGGAACTTGGCCTGAAATTGTGAACTAAAATACACTCCTTCTTCCCTGGGTTGCCTTTTGTTGGGTATTTTTTAAGTAGAAATAAAATTAAGATACCAACTGAACAAGGGGAACCCATCAAGTTTGCCCTCATACCTCTTGGTGTTTGTGTGTAACATCCCTTCCTCCTGGTTATAAACTGCTTTTTCTGGAGCAAGAGTCTTAGGATTTGCTGATGAAGTAGGTCACAGCATCTCTTCATGGCAAGCTATTTTCCAAAATACACAAGAAAACCAGGATAGCATTTCTAGATTCTACTGGCTTTGAAGATAGACTCCAGTCCCTGTGGTCTGTCTGAGGAAAAAAATGAGGGCAGAAGGAAAACAAGTAGGTTGGAAATAGACTGGTTCTTAGTCTCTCCTAAGCTTCTTCATTATAGCGTTCTCAGAATACCAAAGTGCTAAACTGTAGGATACCTTTTCTGTTTCCTGTGGTATACTTAACCCCCATTCCTAAATCACATTCCCACGGAGACATTACCCTCCCTGTACTACTTTTGCTCACTTATTTATTGTATGGTTTCTCTTGAAAGTTTATATTTCCTTAGTAGGTTGATCAGTTTTATTGTTTTATTTAATATCTTTTGTACCAAAAACAATTCCTGACCTATAATGAGTTCCCAGTAAATGACTTAGAGGGTAAATTACTTTGAAAGAAACTCATTTCAAATATACCTAACTCATGAAAATCATAGTAGAATAATTTTGAAGGATCTGCACTGGAGCAAGTGTAGAACATAGAACACCTACCCAGATTACAAATTTGTCCATAATTTTTTTTAATTTAATTTTTAAAAATTTTATTCATTTATGTATTTTATTGATATTTTTTACTTACAATTCAAATGTTATCCCCTTTCCCAGTTTCCCTTCTCTAATTCCCCTATCTACCCCCCTTTCTCCTGCCTCTATGAGAGTGTTCCCCACTCATCTACTCCCTCCCACCTCCACACCCTGGTATTCCCTTTACTGGGGCATTGAGCCTTCACATGGCCAAGGGTCTCTCCTCTCATTGATGCCCAATAAAACCATACTCTGCTTCATATGCTGTGGAGCCATGGTCCCTCCATGTGTACTCTTTGGTTGCATGGATTAGTCTCTGGGAGCTCTTGCAGGTATGGTTTGTTGATATTGTTGTTTTTCCTATGGGGCTGAAAAGCCCTTCAGCTCCTTCAGTTCTTTTTTCTAACTCCTCCATTGAGGACTCTGTTCTCAGTTCAATGGTTGGTTGAGAGCATATGACTTTGTATTTCTCAGGCTCTGTCAGAACCTCTCAGGAGGCAGCTATATCAGGCTCCTGACAGCATGTAGTTCCTGGCATCCACAATATTGTCTTTGCTTTTTGACAGTATCTGGGATAGATCCCTAGGTGGGGCATTCTCTGGATGATCTTTCCTTCAGTCTTTGCTCTACACTATATCTCTGTATTTTCTCCTGTAAATATTTTGTTCCTGTTTCTAAGAAGGACTAAAACATCCATTCTTTAGTCTTCCATCTCTTGAGCTTCATGTGGTCTGTTGATTGTATCTTGGGTATTTTGAGATTTGGGACTATTATACAGTTATCAGTGAGTGTATACCATATGTGTTCTTTTGTTTTGTGATAGGGTTACCTCACTCACGATGATATTTTTCTAGTTCCATCCATTTGCCTAAGAGTTTCATGAAGTCATTGTTTTTAATAGTACTGAGTAGTACTCCATTGTGTAAATGTGCCATATTTTCTGTATCCATTCCTCTGTTTAAGGACATCTGGGTTCTTTCTAGCTTCTGATTATTATAAGGCTGCTATGAACATAACAAAACATGTGCCCCTGTTATATGTTATATCATCTTTTGGGTTTATACCCAGGATTGGTATAGCTGGGTACTCAGGTCCAAGTAGATCAAGGACCTTCACATAAAACCAGATACACTCAAACTAATAGAAGAGAAAGTGGAAAAGAGCCTGGAATACATGGGTACTGGGGTAAATTGTGTGAACAGAACACCAGTGGCTTATTTTCTAAGATCAAGAATCCACAAATGGGACCTCATGAAATCGCAAAGCTTCTGTAAGAAGAAGGGCATTGTCATTAGAACAAAATGACAACCAACAGATTGGGAAAAGATCTTTGCCAATCCTATATCCAAAAGAAGGTTAATATCTAATATATACAAAGAACTCAAGGAGTTAAACTCCAGAGAATCAAATAATGCTATTAAAACTGGGGGACAGAGCTAAACAAAGAATTCTCAACCAAGGAATATTGAATGGCTGAGATGCACCTAAACATGTGTTCAATATTTTTAGTCATCAGGGAAATGCAAATCAAAACAACCCTAAGATTCCCCCTCACACTAGTAAAAATGGCTAAGATCAAAAGCTCAGGTGATAGCAGATGTTGGTGATGGTGTGGAAAAAGAGAAAAACTCCTCCGTTGTTGCTGGGATTATCAGTCTATTTATTTTTTTATTGGGGAATTAAGTCCATTATTATTACAACATATTAAGGAAAAGTGATTCTAAAAGCCAGAGATACTGGACAGATATCTCAGAGTCCCTAAAATAATACAAATGCCAACTCAGGCTATTATACCCAGAAAAACTCTCAATTACCATAGATGGAGAAAAAGCAAGAAAGTAATCTTTTAACAAACCCAAAAGAAGCTAGCCACAAAAACATAATTCCACTTCTAACAACAAAAATAACAGGAGGTAAATTCTTCTATTGTTAATCCTATTTTTAGTTCCTTTCACACAGAGGGCTTAGGGAGCAAAACATGACAACTGTATTGATTGCAATCTAGAATTAAAGGCACACAGAAAAAGGCTTCCATATTCGAGGTTTTGTGATACTGGAAACTGCAAATTCCAGAGTTGCTGATTTAACAAATGCTGTATTACTTGTTACTAGCTGAGTAGCTGCAGAAATCAAATTGAACCTAAGAGAAAGAAAGGCATTTATTTCATAAGCCTGTGCCATTTTTTTTCCTTTTGTTGCTTTTATTGTGGCTATAAAAACATTGCATTTGAGAGTTCAAAGTACCCTCTGGGGTTGTGTCTACGTGGAAAGTTTAGGTATTAAGCAATTATATTTTTGTGCAATTGATCTCAAAGAACAAATATGCAAGACTGATTCATTATTTTCCAGTTGTCACTGGCCAACCATTCATAAAATATACTGGTTATTTTAGAACCCCTGAGTCACCATTACCATACACAGGAGTTGATAATCTTATTTTTTAATAGAGCTACGTACTAAACATTTCTGTATGTCTAGGCCCATCTCTCTGTCACTGATACTTTATTCTAGCAGCTTAAAATAAGCCATAGACAATAGGGAAGTAAATAGGTTCAAGTGTATCCCAGTTAAACTTTGTTTATTGCCACTGAATGTAAATTTCTTATACTGATCATATGTGTGGAAATCATTTCAGTAAATACAGTTTCATTCAGCCATTTTCAACTTATGCTCCACAAAATGGATAAAAGGATAACTTTGGCTAATAATCAGGATATGTGCCCCCTTGTAGATGCTTCTGTACAATCCTGCTGTTCTAGTGCAATAGGAACAGATCAGATGCCAATGAAGTAGATTTGGTAACTGTATGTTAAATGGAATGAAAGTCTTTTAATGTAGGCCTGATTGGTCCAAGATTATCTTTTGTTGCCAATGAAGATCTTCTGGAAAGCTTATGCTGTGGTTACAATCCTGTTCTCACTCTACAATGTTAGCACTAATTAAATAGGCTCATCTGTTTTTACTTAAGAGACATCTAGGAACTGTCAGTAATTTTTTGATGTTTCATTGGCATATATATGCACAAATGGAGAGTCCACTCATTATTCTCTTTTCTCTTGTATTCCATGAAGATTTCAAATATGTACACAATAAAATTTAGTTGTTTTCTCCCAATTCACTCTCTTATCTGTGTCTGCAGAAAATCTTCCTTCCGTCAAGTTTCTCCTCCTGAATTCATGTCTTTTTTTTTTCTGTGTGTGTATAATAAGTTCTGAGTTTAATAAGGATTGATTGTATGAAGAAATTATTAGTGGTTACGTAGCCCAGGACAAAGGACACTTCCATCTTCCAGGAGCCATTAACTGTCAGTAGATCCTCAGGAAGAAGTAGGATTTCATCTCTCTTATCTCTGATGATAAGGTACAGGCGTTGACTTCCTGAAATTCTCATAAAGGAAACCATAGCTGCTGTGATGATTTCCTCAGTCAATAGCTATGTCCTGTCCAGAAAACAGACTTTCTCAGCATTCCTCCCTAACCTATGAATCCTTTCATCCCCGATTTCCATGACCTTTCCAGACCTACTGAGCGAGTGGGGTCAATATCTTATTTTAGGACAGAGCACTTTATGGTCACTTACTCTCTATCTAGTCCCATGCTAGGGACTATGACCTTCTTAGGCAAGGGCTCTTGACCAGTTTATAGTGCCATGGAGATACTCCGTTATTTGCAAGGCCTTCCATCCAGAGAAAGTGGTTGTTAACCAAGACAGTGATCCCAACTGTCTCCTACCATTTGTGCTGTCTAGTGTCTTTTATTACGTGTTCTCCACCTAAGCCTATGATCCAAAAAGAGATAGGCAACTTCAGAAAAGAGGCCACAATGGTGTTCAATAATATTCCATTAAGACTAAAGGAAACTAACCTGAGAAGATTTTATTTTTAGGTACAGTGCATCTCGATAGAATTAACCTCATACACTCTCCCATTTATAAAAAATATTTAAGTAAATAGTTTATTGTGTACGTAATGTTTAATGCTTTTATTACAGAACCATTGTAGATACCAGATAATGTCTTTTTATTCCTAAGTCATACTTTGAAGCAACTATTTATCTTAGCTTCAAGATGTTTTTTTTTTTCTGCCTGAAAATAAAAAAGCTAAAATTCTCCAGTGCCATCATTTACAGACATAAAGTAGCTGTGAGTATGTTGTATGTTATTATTTTACTCAATTTGTTTTTTCATTAGTAATTCTTTTCATAAGTAAGAATAAGGTGCATTTTTCAAACATGCCAGTAACAAAGGCAAGATAACAAAATGAGAGAGAGAGAGAGAGAGAGAGAGAGAGAGAGAGAGAGAGAGAGAGAGAGAGAGAGAGAGAGAGATCCATTTAGTATAAACTTTGCATGGCATTGGAGACTATAGGAATGAAAAGTCTAAACTTAGAAAAATCAACTACCTCATGTGATTAGAGCAGATGAAGAAAGGACAGCCATGTGCAAATGTGATTGGATAGAACATACAGTGAGGGTGACTGAATGAGGAGGGTGTCCAGCCAGGCTTGGCTGCCCATTTTCATGGAGTTTCTAAATGGTTCCCTTTTCCTTCCCCTATGGGGCAGGACCCTTTGGGAATGATTGTCCTCAAGAAAGGAGAATGAAGGCTCCTGGTATGCTTTAGGAAAGAAGAGTCTTATTTTCTGTGATCCACTGTAGAGAGAAGAAATTATGTGCTCTATTATTCACATCAGTGATCAGGGGTTGGGAGAAGTCAGAGAATAGAAAATCTAAGAGGGACTATGAGGCTTTCAGTGTCCTATGTTCCAAAAAATGCCAAAGGGTTACTGTTTTTTTCTTTTTTCTGAGCCCTAATATATCTGACAATGATGCAGTTTACTACCAATGTCCTAGAGAGACATTGTTGCCATGTAAGCCCACCAACATTAACACACAAACACTCTTTATATATATGCTTTTATTTACATTTCAAGTGTTATCCCCTCTCCCAGTTTACCCTCTGGAAACCTTCTATCCCACCCCTCCTACTTCTATGAGGGTGCTCCCCCCACCACTCCCGCCTCCCTGCCCTGGAATTCCACTCTACTGGGGCCTGAGCCTTCCCAGGACCAAGGGCCTCTCCTCCCATTGATGTCAGACAATGCTGTCCTCTGCTACTATGTGGCTGGTGCCATGGTTCCCTCCATGTGTACTCTTTGGTTGGTGGTTTAGTCCCTGAGAGATCAGAGGTGGGGGTGGGGGTGAGTCTGGTTGGTTGACACTCTTAAAAGTGAGAAGAAAGTCAATATTGCCAGCTACTGGCTGCACGAGGAACTTGCCCACATCAGTCCTGACCCTCGGAGCAGTTCTTCTCTTCTTTCTTTCTTTCTTTCTTTCTTTCTTTCTTTCTTTCTTTCTTTCTTTCTTTCTTTCTTTCTTTCTTTCGTTCTTTCTTTCTTTCTTTCTCTTTCTTTCTTTCTTTCTTTCTTTTCTCCTTCCTTCCTTTCTCTTCCTTCCTTCCTTCCTTCCTTTCTTCCTTCCTTCCTTTCTTTCTTTCTTTCTTTCTTTCTTTCCCACTAAAATCACATCCTGGTGGTTGTCATACTTCATTTAACAAGAAACAGAACTATAGAAGCCTAAATGTAAGGTTAGTTGATTCGGGGCCTTTTGTAGAACTATAAAATAGGTCTTTGATAGATAAGGACTTTGTTCCCATCTTGATAAGTGTTGCAGCATATTTGCTGGCTTTTAGCTTCAGTTGTGCTAAAGACAAGGAGGCTTTAGATGTGTTTTGTTTCTATGCAGGAAGCCTTTTGTATTCTTGTTGAAGAAACAAGACTACTTTCATCTTAGCAAGGGAAGTTAGGTTTGTTCTTTTGAAAACATATATGTCTTAAGTCACTGATTTCCATAGGCAGAATTAATCTGTCATTTAATGCATGAAATGAGTCTCTTTAACCCACTTTATATCACAAAGGATTAAGATCTCTCATTTTAATTGGAGATTTGAAAATACGTTTTTATCTAAATGCAATAGCATTGAGCACCCCCTCCCTACCTTTGTGCTTCCTGTTTGAAATGCCAATTAAATGGTTTCACTGCTGATTGGCTATAAGCCTATGCAACTTCTGGGCTGCAGGCCATTAACACCCTGGCCAGAACTGCTGACAGAAAGATGAAGAGATTTACACCCTCTGATTTCTGTATTAACAACAAGAACAAAACAGTATGTGGTCCTGTAGGTGGATAATACAATTTAAAGATATGATTTCTTTTCCACAGGTGCATTTATCTCTAAAAATTAGCAGTTCAGCTTGGTGTGAATAATAAGTCATCTTCTCTGATTGTTTGAATCATTAAACAACCTGTTATGGACATGCTCAAGATTTACAAACCCAATACCGTTTCTTTAAAGGGAAAAACTGAGTTCAGCTTATTTTTAGATATAAGTTCTGATGAAACTTGCTTTTTAAAAGAAAACTCTAAAAAGAGAACAAATGAAGCCTTTACTAATTCTTGCAGTCACTTAATCTAAAATTACTTTTCAAAAACTATAAATGCACTGTGATGAGAATATGACTTTCCCAGTGGAATCCCTAATGGCTTCGATAGCTAAACAAATATCTTTGAAGGAATATATGTGGTATAAATATGCTCTATACACATAAACCCAAATAGAACACAGACACCAGTAGACATGCTAATTCACAAGTGGTAAAGTTCTTTCAGCCTCAACCCTACTCGAAGATCTACCATTAACTTATGCTGATAGCATGAGAAACAGCCCCAAGGAACAGCACAACAATTCATTGTCCAACTAGTCATTGCTGCATTGCAGGAAACATGATTGAAGGACAGAATGGTGGAAGGAAAAATGTAGATAAAAATCAAAGCTTTGGTAAACAATCAGCCAGTTATGACTGGGCCCCTGCTAAATTTCCAGGGGCTGGGCAAGATAAAGGAAAGGACATAACAACTCAACTTTTCTTACCTTCAATAAATTTATGAAATTATTTTGGAAAGATATACAAATACTGATATTACCACTATAGTTACTGAGATGGATAAATATTACATTAATAATTAAGTTCTATATTGCAGAATCAAGAAAGATCATTGCAAAACATATAAAATATATTACATATTGTGTTCAAAATTTTATGTCCTTACGAAACTCTTCTTGCTCTAAAGTATTATAGGTAATAAAACCCAAACTTTAATAATAGCTTTTTTGTAAACTGAGGTCACCATAAAATATAATGCAGTAAATAAATAAAATAATCAATAATAAAGAAAAAGACTATCAGTAGAACTGAAGGATGAATCGAACCAAGCAGACTATTTTTGAGTTTCCTTCCCTCATGGTTCTTCATTTAAATGGGTCAGAAACATAATTAATCCTTAGAGTATTAAGAGTTTCAAAAGAGTATCTTTGACTTTCAAGAGTGTCTTTGCTATGTCAGACATTGTGAATTTTCTCAAAAATACAGAGCAAGGTACCCTCTGCTTGAGCATGTTAAAAGGCAATGGAGAGGACAGAGACTGAAATGTCAATTTGATACAATCTGTCCTCATTTGAGAGGAGGTACCCACAATTGAGAAAAAGTCTCTGTAAGATCAGGATGTAGCCAAGCCTATAGAGCATTTAATTAGTGATTAATAGGTGAGTGTCCAGCCCATTGTGAGTTCTGCCACCCCGGGCAAGTTAGTGGTACTGGGTTCTATAAGAAAGCAGGCTGAGCAAGTCATAAGGAGCAAACCAGTAAGATGTAGCCCCCATGCCCCATGGCTTCTGCATCAACTCCTGACTCCATGATCCTTCCCTGTTTGAGTTCCTGCCCTGACTTCCTTCAGTGATGGACTACAGTGTTGAAATGTAAGCTCAGTAAACCCTTCCTCCTGAATCTGCTTTTATTTATTTATTTATTTATTTATTTATTTATTTATCTATTTATTTATTTATTTTGACATGGTATTTTGTCATAGCAATAGAAACCCTAAGACAATGAGTATCTAGCAAGTACCAATTGATGCAAATGCTGAGGTATCAGAAACAACAACAATAACAAAAACAACATTTGTTCTGTGGTTAGGAGGATTTTAATCTGAATATATTGGTTGTTTCCTTAGAAAGTACTTGTTTATTGCCTACTACATACTAGGACCCGTGGAATAATGTTATCCAAACCATTATAAACACTTGTGCTTATGAGACTGAAAGTGGAAAGTATTCTAGCAGAGAGGCAGGAGCAGAGTAAGACAATGCTGGCCAGGTATTTGGGAGATTATGTTACAATGTTCCCGAGCTTTTCAGAATAGGACATGCGTATTAATAGGAGTCATGGAAGATGAGAACTAGATGATCTCAAAGCCCAATAAAGACATAAGCAATTATGTATGTATCACATAAAATTAAAAAATATACAAGGGATTCAGAATATATTGGGGTCCTCAAATACAAACTTGTCATCTGATATTAAGGCTTTTGTAAATATGATGGTAAAAAGTTACCTTAAGATAACTATATTTCTCATGTCAGTCAATACATTTTTACATTATGGACTCTGTTGCCATCTTAATAGATAGTTATAGATATAATACTCAGTTCACTAGCAAATTTCCCCAAAGGACAAGCTAAAATTACAATAAATTATCAATATGTGTCTCAGATGCCACTCTGATGTAGAACTCTCAATAAATCATTCTAAAGGCTCATAAGTCCTCAACCGCTAAGGCCAAGAGAAGAGTTGGCTTCCAAAGGAGTGAAGTTTCACTGAATGTAAATTTAAATAACTTGGCAGGAATTGGCATAAATAAAACAGCTTTGAACATAGATGATTGATGTCTTTGTTGAAAAGTTAAGATATTAAAATAACAATAATTTAGCTATTCCATTAAGGCTAATGTCCTATCTGAAGAGTAAATTAATCACAGAAAGCTACTATAAAATATTGTGAAGTCACAATAAATGACAGTTAATAATTCATGATTTCATTCAATGGAATAAGTATTCACATTAGCTTGAGTTTGTCAGGTTTTGCATTTCTGAGCCTCTTATTGACTCCCCCTTTTTTTAAAAGACTCCAGACCAACTTAGGTTCTAACCTTGCAATGTTTTGATTTAGTTTCTGCAAAACAACTGCAGCCCACTGCTGTTCTCTCTTAGAAGAAGCAGAGAAATATAAATAACTTCCCACATGGATGTGTCCACACTCCATCAATCTGCACACACCAGTGTCATATGGCACAGTTGGGCCTAGGACAAAGAACTCACAACTGAGAGACTGTCCTGCCAGGTGATTTACTGTTTTCCAGCTTCCTGACACTCCTTTAGTTCCAAATGATTTCTAAGAGGTAAGGAAGGCAGTAAAAACCATGAGTGTAAAATAGCCATTATGAGACGGACATAAGCTGACCCCGAGAGCTCACTTATTAAACTGTTGGAAGTCAACAATGCAGGAAGAGTGACAGAGGACACTGGTGTCATGCTTTGGTGTCTGTATCTGTTTTCAGAGATCCATGCATGACCACTGACAAAGTAATGTGAATGGACAACAAGTGAACACATGAACAACTCCCTCTCCAACCCCTCCCTCATACACACAAGAACACTGAGCAGAATTATTTAGTGTTCACTGTGGTCGGGCAAAAACACAACATGCAAATGAATTTTACTAGTGGCAAGTTTTCTTTGACAAATATTTCCAAATAAAATTTTCTTTTTTTTTTTTTTTTTTTAAGATTTATTTTATTTATATGAGGACACTGCTGTTTTCAGACACACCAGAATAGGGTACCAGGTCCCATTAAAGATGATTGTGAGCCACCATGTGGTTGCTGTTAATTGAACTCAGGACTGCAGGAAGAACAGTGTTCTTAACTGCTGAGCAATCTCTTCAGCCCTAAAATTTTCAAAAACAGATTTATTAAATTGTGGAATTTAGATTATTATCTACACTCAGGACTTTGCTTCATTTTTCATACAGTTGGTTTTGTGAGGTGGGAAAAGATACCAAAATTCTAAGTGAAAAAAACACATTTTAATTTTGATGTCTGTAATACATGTGCATTATGAAATTAACTATAACAAATTGGTATATTTGGACTGATACTTCTCTCTCTGCTACCTGCTTATATTGAAAACTTATACCATTTAGGTTGATTATTTGTTTGACTCTGTCTACAAATTGTAAATTGAATTCAGGTATTTGCTTTGACAAAAAAATTATAGAGAGTTGTTTGTCCTATTAAATCAACTTAGAGGAAAATTGTTGCCAAGAAATATTAGTGGAGTCGTCGTTATTCAAACAGTATACCTTATATATTCTGATTTTGTATAATACCTATAATATTGTCAGTTACTTTGATCACAAACCCAATTTAAAAATTTTAATTTCTCTCATGCCCTCCCTACTTCCTTCCCAATTGGTTGTTTCTTTTCTTTAATATATAGACTTTAATATGTATATATTAAATATATTTTAAATTGCTGATTCCATTTAATGTTGATCTTTATATATGTGCTTAAGATGACCATTTGGGATTAGATAATCTATCAAAGGATCATCCCTGGAAAATGCCAATTCTCCCCCACTCAGAAACTATGACTTTTCTATCATCCTGCATCTAGTACTGGAACTTCACGGGACTCTCCCCATCCAGGATGACCTGTCAACTGGTGCTGTAAATAAACAAGTCTATTTAGGCCACAAGATTGTTGGGATTTTATTGTTACAGAATCTCTGTCATATATAGAAGTCATTATCTCTTGGCAGATTATCTTGTCTTCTGGCTCTTCCAAACGTCCCACCTTGACTTCCATGATGTTCCATGAAATATAGGTGTAAAGTTACATTGTAGATATACCATGTGAAGTTTGCAACCCCTTTGCCTCTGTATTTTAACTAGTACTAAATTTCTGTAATCATCTCCCTGTGTTCCAAAAAGATTCTTAGGTGAGGGATGAGAGCCACACTCATCTGTAGGCTATAGAATATTTTTAGACTGGAGTTTTTTTTTTTTTTCTTTTTAGCATTAATGACCCTGCAAATGATTATGATTGCTAGGTTTAGGGTACCACAGTACATACATAATTTTAAACCCCTAATTGAGTGAGGTTTTTTTTGATATTTTAATTATTAACATTTCAAATGTTATCCCCTTTCCCAGTTGCCCCTCTGGAAATCCCATATCCCATTCTCCCCCTCCTGCTTCTATGAGGATGCTCCCCTACCCACTCACCTACTCCTGCCTTCCTGCCCTGCCATTTCCCTACACTAGGGCATTGAGCCTTCCCAGAACTAAGGGTCTCTCCTCCTATTGATGTCAAACAAGGCCATCCTCTACTCTTTGGCTGGAACCATGGGTCCCTTCATTTCCCACCAACTGTTTGGTTGGTGGTTTAGACCTTGGAGCTCTGGAGACATTAGACTGGTTGATATTGTTCTTTATATGATTTGCAAACCTTTTCAGCTTTCTTTGTCCTTTCTCTAACTCCTCCATTGGGGACCCCATATAACTGTCCCCTGAGAGGTTCTGCAAAAGCCTGACAAACACAGAGGCCGATGCTTGCAGATAACCATTGAGTAGATTTTAGAACTAATTATGCAGCTATGATTGCTGTTGTTTAGTGGTAGAAGCTCAATTAAAATTTAGAAATCTTCACAGCATAGATTAGTGTACAGATCATCATGGGAACTAATAATAAAATTTAATGATAAGTAATATTTTTCACCCTAGAACATAGAATATGTCATTTCTCCCATCTCCTTGAATCATGATTATTTTCTCAACAGTGACTACATGTCACTGTAACTAGTAAGTGGTAACAATCTTCATATAATATCACATTTATGTAGCATGATGAAATATAAATCCCTAATTGTTTGTTAAATAATATAGAAATCAGTCAATATTTATTCTGTGTCTATGTCCACGTAGACAATACTACAAAAACATGGGGCTCATATCTTCTACTCTTATGAAATATTTCAGTAAAGGAAGCAGTACAACCTTGGTGAAAATCAAGAACATTGCCTGATCTCTGTAACATAGTAGTAAACACAAGACAAAACACACAGACATACACACAGACACACAGAAACACACACACACAGACCTCTCACTGTGCTTTCCCATGATTTAGTGAATTATTTACCTATTCTAACTTTGTGTACTCCTTAGAGTTATTAATTTTGCAATGTTGTTTCTTGGGCTAGAATGTCCTCTTAGATTGAGTGTCTATACTCCTATTCATTTATGAAGATCTTGTTCACATTGTAAAAATTTGAAAGTTTGCTCCTAATTATTGCTTTACCAAAAACATCTCTTATAATAATTCTGCATTACCTTCTTCATATGTTTTCTTATATTACTATAAAAGACATGCATGATGATATATAAAGGTGCCATTTGCTGAAATGGACAAAGACAAGCACAGTTACATAGATAAATTCTCTTGTGGACTGAAGAACTCTTGTTTGGTGTGCATTTGATCCATAAAAGAAAGAATATAAATCCTGGGACCATAAACATCTCAGATTTCCCAATTACTTCAGATTTTGATGTGTTTACATATGTTTGATGAGAAGTCTTAATATGGTTCATATGAAAACAAAATCCAGTCATGTATCATATAAAACATACTTCATGTGCATACTTATAATGTATGGTCATATAATGCTTTTAATAATTTTATTCAGGAGGCACAGTGCCATTTATTTGCATATTGATATGTGTCAGTGTTCAAAAGTTGGGATTGTTTTATATATATATAATTTCTTTTTATTTGGAGAATGTCAAACCTATATGTTTTGGTCTGTCTGACTGCTGAGTCAAAGAAAGTATTTAACATGAAATATTATCACATAAATCTCTAGAGGTTAACAACTCCCAAGATCTACAGTTAACACATTCAAGACCAGGAAACAATGGCTTTGTTTATATTTGAATATAAGTGTAAAGAAGCCCAAAGGAGAATGATGACAGTTTTAATCCAATTCTCAACTCAAAGTTAGGAAAAAAATAATCTAGTGTTCCAACCAGGGTGAAGCAGGCATAGAAAAGAGGCTCTGTGCCTTTCCCTGCTACCCTACATAGGTCTCCAGTGTGCTCTAAGTAGAAGACACACTCCCTTATTCAATTTTTATTTTAGGATGCCATCTTCATATTGAAACACCCTGATTTACACATCTAATACATTCATTTGCATGGGAGTCTGTGTGGGGGTTGATGTCTATAGGCAGGCGAGGGCAGGCACAAGATAAGTCAAGGTCCATGATTGGGCAACGAAAAAGAAAGGTAGCGGCAGAGTTTTTGAATGGCAAGAGAGATAAAGAGAGAAAGACAAGAAGAAACCAAGATGGAAGAAGAGAAGAATGACCTGGACCCATGTGGCTTCAAATGGCCACAGGTAGCTATGAATATCTTATAAGGGATAGATTAATATATGACAATTTGTCTTATCTAGGTGGGCAGTTTATATCAATATCAATTGGTTCTGAGTTTATTGTGTGGACATGTTGTGGGGTGAAAATTTACTGATATAAATATGGTTGATAGATGACAAGCCTCTAGAGTTTTGGTTTTGTCGGGTTACTGGGAATTGTGACCATAACCACATTATTTAATATTTATGGCAACAGAAGTCCATGGCTCACCATGACTTAGAAACTGAGAAACATTGAATCAATGATTAAATGAACTAATTATTGAGTGAAAAAAATCAAGCGATTTGAAAATGCCCACGTTTGTTATTGCCTAGGGATCCTTGGCAGTTTATCCGTTGTAAAGTAAAAATATTAATGAATAAGGTATTGAGAATAATGAGAAGTAGAATGAAGTACAATATAAATGCTAAGGGTCAACTTTTCTGATATTGGATGATTTGATGTCTTCAATTATGTAAACACACTTTTATGAAGTTCCCATAGGAACCAACCACATTCACAATGTCAACTGGTTGGAAGCTTGGTAGAAAGTTTTGGCTTCAGGTTTGATATAAAAAACATTACTATTAGCTATAAACCAACTGCAGCTTTTGTAATGAAGAGTTTTAACTAAAACCATGAATAAAAATTATTTTATTGTCAAAGCCTATTGAGAGAAACATCTTCCTAGGACATCAATAACCTCATGAAGGCGTGGTTAAGTTTGCACTGAATAATGTAAGTTTTGGAATCTGCAACTGTTGACTGTTTTCTATTATACTTTTTAAAGATAAGTTTAATTTTTAAAAAGTACATAAGTATATTTCTTTTATGGAAACAAATTTGGCCTGGTGTGCTAATAATATTAACCCTAGCAACTGAGAAAGTAAATCGGGAGAATCATGAGTTGAGGTCAGTTGTTTAGAGACTAAGACTCTCTCTGTAAATAACAACAAAAAAAATGCTTACTGACTTAATTTTTAGTGGTTGTCTAAAACTATGTAAGTGAATATAATGTCATTTGTTTAATGAATTAGCAACAGAATAGTTAAATTTTTATCTAATTTTTTACATTGAACAAAAATTTTTATATATTTAATATTTTTTTTATATACATATGAGTAAACTCCTGGAAGTATCTTTGGTTTAATTGTTGTACTGGCAAATTAACTTTCCAAGTGGTATATCAATTTACATACTTATTGGCCTAATTTTTGTTATGAAGAAGATTATAGACTAAATTACTATATAAATGTTGCTTGAGTTTATTTTTTGATGTATAAAGGTTTTTTTCTGTACTCCTTTTTAAAAATAATTCCCAGATCATTATTTTCATATTAAACTCTCAAACATATGCCTGACTTAAGTAATTCTTAATAAAATTTCCTTTGGCTCCATACATACATGAAGGCAGATCAACAATTCGAGCATAAAACAATGTCAGTCCAGCTATTGTGAGAGCCAGTTACCACTCTGTACAACTTTCTACTTAGCATCATTTCTGAAGAAACCTCCTATGCTAAATTTAACACAAAATAATGGCATCAGTGTTCTATAAAATTTCATTATATTTTAAGAAATTTCTATATCCTGAAAGATAATAGTGCATAGGTTAAAGGAAGAGGTGGAAAAATTCTACCTTATCTGATCTCGTGCTGGAAATAGATAATATGGAGAAACTCGGATGAATGAAAAGAGACTCATCAAAATGCTCCTAGGTGAACCACTCCGGAGCTCCCTTAGTACAGAGTTAATGAAAGAGTTAGGAGGCCAATGCAGAACCCCAACGTGTCGGATAGCTGATAATAAAATTAGAAGGAGGAGGACCATTTAGCACACAGGTATAGTTCATGTCTGATAACTCCCTCCAGAGCAAAGCTGGTTGGTCCCTGAAACCATCTCTGAAGTGGCTGGCTGGCTTCTCTAGTAGCTTCATAAACACTATCCTTTGAGAAAGAGTGCTCTGTCCTCACTATGATTGTGGTGAGATGGAGCATTGCAGATGAATAGAGAATCTAGAGTTCAAACTCTGGATTTGATGGTCAAGTAAGAGAATCTAGCAAATACTGAAAGCAGAGCTTTGAAGTAACAGCATCCTCACGACATTTTAGCTATGGATAAAATAGACTCCCTCCCACTCCACCCCCAATCACCACCTGCTTCATAGTCATGTGTCTCTTCAATTGTTTCAAAAGATGACACTGAGTCATCCCCTAGAGAACAAACCCAGGAGCAGATCTCCAAGAAAGATCTGGTGGTTTTCCTTGACTGTTTCTTTGGACTTGAGAGAGCTATAATTTGCCCAAGTCAGTTGTAGAGCTTGCATAGGAATGGAGGATGCATGTATATTTTGTTTCCAATCTTCTCCTTTCCATTTCCTATATACTCTGTATAATGTTCAACTAAATTGTCCACGTGACAAAATGACATAGGTGAGACTGTGCCTGGAACACACCAGGCAGGTTTGCTAGGCCTACCACGTCAGCCCACATTCCAGCCCTAGCTATTAATCTAATTCCCTCAGAGTCTATAAATTATCAAATGGGAAGGAGGGAGGGAGGAATAGAGGGGAGGGCGGGAGAGAGAGAGATGGAGGGAGGGAAGATGGAAAAGGATAGACAGAGACAGAGAGGTACATGAACATACACAGAGAGAAAGGAGATGAAAAAAAAAAAAAACAGCAAGACAGGGGAGAAGAAAAGAGATGGAAAGACAGCAAGATAGAAAACAAACCAAGGTAATGAGATGTGGAAAATGGGGGCAGAGAACAGTTGCCAGTCCCATACAGATTCTTTATTACTCTTTACTGCTTTGAGAAAAAAAAACACCCACTTAGTGATTATCACTATGGCTTGTCTCTTTTCCCAGCCCTTCAGCTAATTTGACAGTTAAGCAGGGGCAAAGACAGTCCTTCTTAGAGGGAACTTGACCTTCCCTTTAATTTAGAGCATACAGAGTCTTCGAAGCCACTGTCCTCTGGCGTTTGCAAAACATTACCACACTGCTGAATTTTTAAAACCAAAGCATATTTCCAACTACCAGGTCTGTCCCTAGGTTGCTAAGTCTCTTTATGAAATAAACTTTAATTACTTAATAATTAGACTTCTATTTGAGAAGATGTGGAATCCTCTGATAATCTGCCAAGCAGGCGAGAGGGCAAATCAGAAGAACATGCAGTTTAGAATGTAGAGAGTAGGCTCGTTTCTGCTCTATGCAGGGTAACAGAGGGAGCTCCTGGAGGAAGTGAGTCCTGACATACATAAACCTGAACTGTGAAATGCTTTGTTTTCACATTGCCTATAAATCCAACGTAATGTCGATTTGAGTGAAGTGCCTGACTGAGATTTGCAACTGTGTGACTATCTGGCTCCTATGGAAGATTTCTCTCAGTCTGGGTGGTACTGTCTGCATGGCCATGGCCTGGTTGGGGGTGGGCGGGCTAGGGATGAACTATTGTTCTCCTTATCTAAATTCTGAGAGCCTAATATGTCCCTACAAATTTAGCAGCTTTGCATTCATTGCCATGGTGATTTCTTTTTTAAACTGGCCCCTCTTCCTTAGCATTACAAAAGAAAACCTCATGAGAAAAAGAAAAGAAAAGAAAACCTTTGGTGCTTTCACTGTTAACATTTTCACTGCCCTGGAAACAACTTGGTTGCATCTAGCATGTGAAGAAACATGTATTGGCTTAAAGGAGATAGAGGGTGGATCTGGATTTGGATCCAGGTACAAGGGACTGAGGTGCGTATTTTGCACATCAAAGTAGATCTGGCCTCCAGGTTTTCCCAGAATCCCTTAGTCCCTAGTTGAAATATCCTGGACCCATCCCTGAAGTTCCAGCCCAAAGGGCCAGACTGCCTGTCCCCTAGAGGTTCTTCCCTATATAATCCAGACATGTTAGGGATTTTTTTAAAACTCTTTTTCTCTTTCATCTCCTTCTCTCTCTGCATATGTGGCCTTACTCTTCTGACAGCCACTTACTCCCCATGATGACTCGCTGGTCTTGGTCCTTGGGGCCAGTGAACTCACATACTAGAGGGCAGCTTCCCAGTAAACCTGCATTTAATATAATCTAATCTGGTTTGAATTGACTCATTTCTCCAGCAGAGAAATTACTTATCAGCATCTTCTACCCACCCTGGCCTAACTGGGAGGAGTCTAGCCAGGACACATCTGATAACATTTTCTAGGGACAGTGATTTGGAGAAAGATGAGTAAATATTACCTAAAATAGAAGCTGGTCCTTAAAGTAAGTTTATAAATCGAAGATAAGAGTTTGGCAGGTGTGTTACATTGTCTCCGGATTTTCACATATACCATCTGTTTCCATATGAAAGCATATGTGTACAGCTATTATAAATATAAATTATATATTTATATTATAAATTATATTATAAATATAGATTATATAAATTATATAAATAGCTATTTCCTATTTAATAGCTCTTTAACCTGTTGCCTGAAGAAGTCACTGCTTTCTTCCATTCACTCTGTTCCCTACTACCCCAACCCCATCATTGCTATTATCCCTCATGGTTATAAAACCACAGCTCATGCCTCGAAGGGAATGAGAGAACTTATTCTGGAGAAATTTATGTGACCATGTCCTGGGAATACTGATTCAGCTTGTCTCGATTTCCATGTTCCAACAACAAAGGTCATAAATCAGGGAACTTCACAAACACATTGCTGAAAACAGTAGCTATAGGAAAGCAACTGAGTCTCAGCTCAGATGCTATATAATGACAGTCTGAAGCCATTTGCTTGAAGGAAAACTAGAATTTTGTTAGTTAAAACACTGCAAACACAGTTTAACTGTTAGTCACAAATGGACTGGGTCAGACACCATGGTTATCAAGCAATGCCTATTGTTTAGACTAAAGATCTATTGTGATCAGGCTTTGAACCTGCCATATTCCCACATCTTCACTATCATTAAATCTCTAATCATTCAATGAGCCTTGGCAAAAGGTTCAATGTATAGAGCAACCCTTTTCCAGGACTTTTCTTCACCAGGTCTGTGATGTTTAGGGCCTGTGATGCTGATCTAAGCCAAGTGTTAAACTTATCACACCATATGATTTTCATTCAACAAGTATGGATTTGATGAATAGTCAGTATGCCTTGTTCTGTTTATAATATAGAATAAAACTAGGCCCGAGTCTTTCTGATTATAGAATTTGCAAATTAGCCTTGAATATGAAATAAACCCCACAGTCCTTTAGGGTCAGTCTAGATATATCATACAAAGGAGATTTGAGGGACAACTCTTTGTAGCTGGGCAGAGGGATGAAGTGAGGATTTATTCCCCCAATTAACATTACCACCTTTGCATAAACATTGGCCCGGTTAATGAGAACTACAAAGAATAAACCCTTCATTGTATTGATGGTAAAGGCTCCAAGAAGGAATCTGGTTTATGGGTGTAAAACAGACCTTGAGCAACATTTAACAGAGTCCACATGCAAAGAGGCTCTTTGTGAGTCTTTCAGGTGATAAAGTGTTATAAAGCAATGACAGAAAGATCTTTTATGGAAATCAGAATAAGTGACAGACCCATTCCTCCATGCTAACTTCATAATGGGCCTATATTTCTTGTTGTCAGTCCTGTTTAGTATGCGGTTGTAATGGGGATTGGTGCTATGAATAATATTTCTGATGCTGAAGCCTAAACACTTTAGTCTTTATAAGTCACTTCTAAGCAGAAGAAATATCTGTATTGATTTTCTTTTCAAGACCAAGAGGATAAAGAAGCTTCTGTATGTGGGATATGTCTTGACTCTTCTCCCATATGTAAAATGAACTGTGCTTTTCTTTTTATAGCTTCTTACTAATAGGTTTTGGTCTGTGTTAACACATGGTTGTGCTGCACATGTCTAAAGTTGTGCGGTGACAGGTGTGGGAAGCTTCCGCCATTCCAGATGTCCTTAGACAGGAAACTGTTGTAACATCCTGGGCCAGGCTGGGTGTGAAGATAGGCGTCTTGACAACAGTTCCTTTTAGGAAACAACCTTCTCTCAAGGATAAAGATAGAAGCCCTCCAAATAGATCTTTGTGCTATTTTAAAATAGTACAGCACTCCAGACTGTAGTTAGTTTATAAGAATTTAATTGAGCACAAAATGTAGAGTGGTCCCTCAGTGTATGTGGGAGGCATTGGTTCCAGGACTCTGGAGAAATGAAAATCTGCAGATGCTGGTATCCTTACATAAGATGTCAGTTTTGCAAAAACATATCCTATTGTATACTTTAAATTATGTCTCATAGACTCATAGACTATAATACATAAATGCCATGTGTATAGTTACGTTGCTTAGGGAACAAGATGCAAAAGCCTGCATATGTTTGGCAGAAATAGAACTAAAATATTTTCAACCAACAGGTGTAGAAGGCTAATGACTGCTAAGGGTCAGCTGGACTGGCTTCACTAAACTTCTTACCCAGTTCTCCACTGCTCCTAGAAGAGCAGAGCCTTGCTGAAGTAACAATATGTTAATGAAACAAGGTGGTTTCAAAACTATAATACAGCATTTTTTGTAAATACTCTTGTCACACTGCACTCCTTTAGATTTACTTTCTTGTGTTGTTCCATATAAGCTGAAGATATTAATACTTAAATAATTATGATGGCCTGGCAGTACAGTCCCGTGGTAATGCACTTAGCTAAACTCTATAAGGTCCTAGTTTTCAGTTCCTGTTATACGCGCAAAAGGGAAGATCGAACTTGTGAAAATTAAGTGAAGTGGATCAAGATGCTTAGTGTAGTATAATCCCAAACTTAAAAGGATACCCAAAGACAAAGTCATCCAACTCCTGAAGACACGAAGCGAGAAAACTGACCCCAGATAATACAGAACTTAGTGTGTTATCAGATAAAATCGAAGCTCCCAATGTGAGTTTGAAAGTGATAAATGTAAAACCTATGCCAGGTTTCAAAAATGTCAATATTTCGAAAGCATTTAGGCTGACATAGAACCTAATCAAATATTAAGGTTTGTTTTTTATTGTCAGTAAATATTTGATAAACCCTGTGGAAAATAAAATACAGATAACATAATGGAAACATGGGAACACTTTTCAGGTTTCATTTATAAAATGATCTCTTTAATAATCTCTGTATATTATGAGTGATATAAAAAATATAAGGCAGGAAGATGATTCTCAGAATGACTAGGAAAAGTGGAGGTTGTTATTTGATGCTCTTAGAATGCCTACGGGTAGAGTTAGGAGCCAAATCTCTCTTTCTAGAGAAACTGCTAAAGAAATTGCCTTAAGGGAAGCAGCCACCCAGAGTGGTATTCTACTTTAATCCCAGTACTTGGGAGGCAGAGTCAGGAAGATCTCTGAGTTTGAGGCCTGCCTGGACTACAGAGCAAGTTCCAGGAAAGCTGGTGTTATACATGGGAATCCTGTTTCCACAAAACAAAAGAAAACCTAGAAAAAAAGTGTAGACTAAGTTTAGGGCTTTAGACAAGTTCAATGGAGTTGAAAATTGTTTTGCAATAGTTGTGGGAAATGATGTGGATTATGCTAGAATCCTGAGCATGTAATTAAAAAAAAAAAAAACAGACAAAAAACCAAAAGCCCTTTCACAGCATTTGGACAATAAGGTAACTAAAAACCTTAAACACAGCCATGTTCAACAGCTGAAGCATAAGCTCCCTGAGGTAGGGACATCCTGTTGTCTGGGATGGACAGGAATGAGCAATGAAAAGGGGTAGGAACAGTGGATGGCAAGTAATCTCTTCAGTGTGAGCAGACTCTTCACAAAGATCAAAGGTAATCTCATACCCTAGGAAGCACAAAAATATTTACTTTATGTTATTGTATCTATTGATTCCTGAAAAATTCAGTATTTCACTTTTATGAGTTTCAGGAAATTTAATGAATAAAATATGCCACAAAATTGATATCATATAACTTCTTCTATCATAACCAAGAGATGCCATGAAGACATTTAGTTCCCTACAGAGGCAGTAATTCAAGCCACACAAAAGTCAATAAACTTACTTCTTTGTTGCATAGTTTTCTTTGTAGCAGCAAAAGTAAAACATGAAAAGTCATTTTATAATTTTTCATTCTCATAATCACTTGCTTGAAGGTTTTCTGTGCTCTACTATTAACTTTAAAACAGAATGTAGTTCTACTCTTGAGCCTACAGTACGAGGCATTGAAACCAGCTGGTCTTTGCTGTTTCTTTTACTTAAAATCTAACGGTGTGATGGAGTTTACAAAATAAATATGATTTTGCCTGGGGAGAGGTGATGATTTAGAATCTACTCAACACCAGCATCAACCAAACAACGGAGGGCAGTGGTGGACCAGTCTGTTTGTTGAGGATGCTTATGAGAACGTGGGTGACCGATTCAGTCTCTGAGCTGAGGAACTCATGCCCATTCCCCAGCCTTTTAAATTTCTTGTAGTGTCCTGCCTGTCAGTTCAGAGGACAATGATGAACAATAATTTGTAGACTAGAAGGCAAGTCCATTGTCTCATTATGCTAATATACCAGCCAGATGAAATTGAGAAAGGAAAACAATTGTTGAATATCAATTTGAATTACTTGTCTAAATTTTCTTCTCTGGTACTATGTTAATATCCTATCAAATATTAAAATATAAAATATGTTTACATTTGATATGCATTTTACAAAATATCAAAATGTAAATAGAAAATATTTAATATAATCTAGCAAAATTCTAATATCCCTGATAATCAGATGGAGCACAATGGTTTTGAATTTGTACAATGTCTATACGTAATGCAGTACCATATTTCTACACATCTAAATGTATCCAGATACTTTTAAAAATTTACCTAATATATTATATTCTGGCATGCATTAATGAACTATATTCTTATTTTATAAATGTTATATATCATGTAATTATTCATTATGTTTTCCTTAAATATAAGATAATTCTAATAATGAAGATGAGAAAGAATGCTATTAAGTAGGTCAGAAACTTGCTTCCTGCCATAAACCATATCTAATAATGAATCTACGCAGTGTAGTTTCTTAATACTACAGTAACTTCTCTTTGCTTTGATCCTTTAAACCCACACTTATGTTAATTAGTATCACATTTTAAATTGTATTTTTTTCTTTAAAATTTATACAAAACTGTACAGAGAACCTAGGAAAACTTTGAGCCATGAAACCAGTAGCAATTTAATGGATTCCTTTTCTTTTCCCAGCTACTCTGGGCAGGTCTAACATAGTTACAGATGAGTTATTTTGATTGGAAAAGTAAACTTTTTCAAGTGGTTGGTGCCCTCCTGAAATACCTCTGTAGATTTGGTAAAGGTAGCTCCATAGATCCAAATTCTGGAGTTTCAAATTTATGAAGCAGATAGGTGGTTTTATAACCTTTGTATGTGGGATACATTTCACCTGACAAGTTAACACTCTGTGTCTACATGATCTGTCACTAATCCTTCATTTCAAAGAGCATTGCATCTCCATAGGATTACATCACCATGATTTCAAGTCCTTCACGCAGAGGTATAAAAACGGTAGTTAGTCTTTAGCAACTTGCACCTATCCCATATGAAGTGTTGAAATAATTTTATATATCATTCATTCGATTATCTCGTGATTCCAGCCCCTAGTATTTGAAGTAGACATGAAGTTCTCTCTTAACCCAGGCCTGAAGAATCAGTATTATGATTCTCACTGCCTCTCACATTAAATTTTCTGTAAACCATCCCACTTACCTCTGACATTCTGTTCTCGCCTTACTTTTTCCTCAGTTTATGAAAAAAATAGATTTAGTGAATAGACTCAAGTTCAAAGTGGCGATAGTAAAAATGGATCACAGTAGAATTTGTCATGGATACAATGCAGATGGGGGGAAATAGTAAAAACATCACAAGATGATTTAGTCCCAGATATGGGAAATTCTGACTTAATTAAGATTCATTTATCAACATGAAAATACCATTAAATATAATTAGTAAAATCTAATTAAGCCTGGAATAATGAGTTAATAAAATAAGATTGTAACATGTACCCAAAATGAGAACAGTATCATCGAAATTAAGGGGAAAATCAAAATATAACAAAGTATCTGTAGTAACTAAATCAAAGAATCAAAAAATTAAAATTATTAGATACAATTAGCCTAGGGAAAAATCCAGTGCTTTATAAATAATGATGCAGTTTGTATGTGCGTGTTTGGAGTCACCAAATAATATGATGTTTCTCATGGACAAGAGTCTAGGATAACTGATATATTCTTGTAGAAAGCTTCAGGAAGCTAAGGTCATAGCATCTCCTGCTCTTCTGGAATGTAGCATCAAGCTGCAGGCTTTAGCTCACCGTGCTTTACTCTGCTGTGGTTGGTCACTTATCTCCTTCATATATATATATATATGTGTGTGTGTGTGTGTGTGTATGTATGTATGTATGTATGTATGTATATGTATATATATGTGTGTATGTGTGTGTGTGTGTGTGTGTGTGTGTGTGTGTACACTCGCTGACCTGCAAGAACACCATTAACCTGCACATCAAACTTTAATATTCTAAGTGAAATTTTCTCATTTGTTAAAGTTAGATTAAACTTATCTTCTCTCTTTATTTACGTGGTTTTTATTGTTATCTCAGAATTACTGTAAAAGAAGAGGCTTCTAGAGACCAGAGTCAATATTTACCTTCCTATCAAATCAAAATAATTTACTTGTTCTTCTTCTGGAACACAGGGTTTCACAAAGAGCAGCAGTTACTGATAATTATTGTCCTTTATTTGAAAGGCTCACCTTTCTTTATTGTCTTTCTCTTAGGACCACTGAGGTTCCTTTCCCAGACAGAATCTATCACAGCCTTCATGGGAGATACAGTGTTACTTAAGTGTGAAGTCATTGGGGAACCCATGCCAACAATACACTGGCAGAAAAATCAACAAGACCTCAACCCAATCCCGGGAGACTCACGTGTGGTCATCTTGCCCTCGGGAGCTTTACAGATCAGCCGACTTCAACCAGGAGACAGTGGGGTCTACAGATGCTCAGCTCGGAATCCAGCCAGCACAAGAACAGGAAATGAAGCAGAAGTTAGAATTTTATCAGGTATTTCAGTGTTTACTGTACCTTCCACAATACAACATGATTTTCTTTGCACAGATATTTTCTAAGGAGTAAATATGTTCTGTATTGCTTACTGAGTTAATTTATTGTTTTTTTTGCTATTATATTAAATGAAATAATAACAACTGATCTTAAATTTCTGTATACTACTACATTGTTTTGAAAAATATAAATATTTTCAGTCTCATTCATTTTCTCATTATTTTATTTATTTACGTTTATTTTATATTTTTGCAAAAAGCCCATTTCTAAGCTCTTCTCATATTATTTCATTTTCTTCTGACAACAGCTTAAAAGACATGTATTATTTGTATATACACACACACACACACACACACACACACACAAACACATAGGATTTGTTAGGTTAAATGTTAGCCTTAGATTAATATTTAATAAATATCAACTCAAACTCTGGCATGATAATTTCTAAAATGTACTGTACTGTATTGGGGGTGGGTCTATATTTATTAAAACTGACATGGGGCCTGTATTTTGAGAGTCCTGGGTTAATGTAAACATAAAAGCAATTCTGACAAAATGGTATTACTATTATGATACAGAGTTTTGTTCCTTTCCATCTTTCATCATTTTCCTTCCTCTCAGGTAAATCTCTGTGACTCTGGCCATCTCGCTACTGTCTCCTAAGTAGCCAGAGTTTAATTAGCTATATGAAAGTCACCATATCCTCCAGCGATTCTATGCTCACACTTGGTCTTCCCTGTCAGTTAGTTCATCCTGTGCTTTCTCTCATGAATCACCAAAAAGCACGGAGGCATTTGAATAAACTGCTCTTCAAATGGTAGATGCTGGTGTCTGTCATACACTCTTAGTAGTTTGTAGTCATAAATGTTTCACATGTAGACCGTGTATGTCTTTCTTAAAGGAAAACAAGCAATTCAGGGGCCGTTTACATAGCATGATAAATAAGACAAGTGTAAGCCATTGTTCTTATTTTCTTCTGTGTTCTGTGCTCCATCAGTAACACATTGTGCTAACCACAGCACATAGTGTGCATCCATCGATGTCATAGATACTGACTTCGGTGTGCAGGTAACTACTGCACACCTCAACCTTCCATCCACCTTGCAATGATAATTCGGCATTTAGTAGTAACACATACTCAGATTTATTTAGGAACCAATTTCATAACCCCCAAAATTAAATATTCTTATTTAAATTTCATACATAATGCATATATTGAATACTAAGATATGGAGCCAACACAAATCATATCTAAAATATTGACAAGAATATGCTTGATTATCTCAGTATGATAGAGGAACCTATTTCCAGTAACATTCTACAATCACAGTGAACTAATCAAATATTAAATTTTAAATAGAAAATGCAAAATAGGCATTAAATTGGTGTTGGTCTTTATTTGTGCACCATGAAGACTGTATTGTAATTGAAATGTGGGATTTATTTAAAGATACATTGCTAATCTGATTCAAATAACACATCAGTGGACTTTGGAGAGATGTGGATATTTCTCATCAGAATGGAAACTAAAGTAATGTAAGACCATGTGTTGGGGTAATGTGGAAAGAGTTGGCTGGAGATGAATTTGGTCATGTGGCATTGTAAAAGTGTGAAGGGATTTTAGCTTGGCATATTTGTGGAGGTCCTAACACTGGGAGTCAGGGTTTATGTGTCTCTTTTGCCTGCTCCTGAGACTGTTTTCCTCCTGTTCTGTTACTTTGTACAGCCTTCTTTAGGAGAGACTTGACTTGTTCGATTTTATCTTGCTTTGCCCTGTTTGGCTATTGTATCTTGGAGGACTGCTCCTTACTGAAGAGGAAATGAAGTGGGAATAGATCTGGGTGAGAGGAGAGAAAAAGGAGAGTTGGCAGGAGTGGAGGCGGGAAAATCTGTGATCAGGGACATATGATAAAAAATGTTTATTTTCAATTAAATATAAATACAAAAATATTCTCAAAGAAAAACTAAAGATATGTAGGATATTTTATTTAAATATTTTAAACTCAAATATTCAACCATGAACTTCCAAAAATTATAAGAAGAACTAACACACACACACACACACATATACACCGTCATCCTTGACAGAGTCTATGCATGCACTGTAATGATCTGTGTAACAGAGTGTCTATTTGATTCTTTTGCTCCCAACTTTTAGAAGGAATACACAAAAATCCACAAATGTGTAAGAGTGCAAAGATGAGTAAACCATTACCCTTAATGCCTAAGTGGAAAATTCTGCTTCTCCAGGTTTCAACATCTTGTTGTTTTTCCTGGATCAGCTTCTACTTTCCAGAAGCACCAGCTTGAAGCATTAATTGTTACATATACACAGTGTACATTTCTATTCTAACTCTTATTTAATTAAAAACCATATGGTCAGTAGAACAGAAACCCATAGTGTGATATGTATGAATCAGTAGCATTTAAACTAGGGCTGCATGCCAAGAGAGCTGAGATTGTAGTGTATGCCCTTTGTAAACTGAGGCAGAAGTGTGTTCATGTGTTTGAGACTTGATTAGCCTACATAATGAGTTACAGTTCAGCTGGGGATATAGAATAAGATACCTGAAAACAACAACAATAAAACAATTTAAAGAAGCAAAACCAAAATAAGACTGTTTTGGAATTATTAATCATTAAAAACACTGTTTTTCTGTAGTGCCTCAAGTCCTATGCTGGCTAAGCGATATATTACATCTGTGCTAAAGTGAAAATGTAAAACTTTACAAGCACATTTATTACCATTACCTGGTAAAGTATTTATTGATTTATTCATTGTCTTTGCAGTAGTGGGGGTTATACCTAGGGCTTCTGACATCTAGAGTAAAAGTTATATCACTAATTGGAATCCTTGCCCCTTCTTTCTTTTATATTTTGAGACAGGGTCTCACTAAGTTGCCTACGATAGACTTTACCTCACCCTGTGGCCCAGACAGTACTTGAATTTGGAATGTTCTTGCCTCACCTTTCCAATTACCAGGTTAGAAACATCTGTCCCACCCAAACCTAAGTCAATTTCCATATGTATGTTGACAGGGGATTATCTGATTCTAAATAATATTGACTTTATAAACTTATTCAAACTCATGGAATACATTTCCCGTCATAATTATCAACAAACCACAAAGCTCTGTCAAATTCTCAATTTAATAAGTTAGTAATAGTAAAGAGATCTAGGTTTTTATACTACAACCCACAACATTTTGACTAACTCCTACACTGCAGCCATTGGTTACAAAAGAAAACATAATTGATAAAATACCGGAAAGGAAGTTTATAAAGCAAATAGATTATGCTGTGAGCAACACAAGTCAGAATGATCTCTCACTGTGTATGAAAGAAGCATCATTTACTTGTCCTGATGATCAAACAGTGTTTAGCAACTGAACAGAAGGAACAAGAGGAGTGGGAGGCTGAGGAAACTGCAGAGGTTCTGCTAGAGGGGATTAGAACACAGGAGTGGTAGCAGAGGAGGCAGACCAGAAGAGAGGGAGTTAATCCGAGAAGGGCAGGTAGAAATCATCATGATAATCACACGGGTAGAAATCATCATGATAATCACACAGGGAGAAATCATCATGATACTCTTGCAAAAAAAAAAAAAAAAAAAAAAAAAAAACCTGACCAGGTGCTGCTCCTATGGGGGCATAGAAATGGATTAAGAAATTAAGGTGATCTCCATATTGTTAAGGGTAGGTGTTGTGACTTCAGAGGGATGAGGTGCCATCAGGGTTCAGACAGATACTTAGAAGTGAGATCTGAGTAGATCCAGGCCTGTGTCTTCTTCACTAAGCCAGAGCATCTGAGAAAACGGTTGCTATAGATAACATCAATGCTGTATTTCAGGAGAGGTTTTCCATGGTATTTCATTTTTTTTCCACATGAAAATAATTATTTCTTTCTAAAGTAGAAAAATTGGTAACCAACTTAATTTGCTGATTAATGATTTAAGACAAATTGAGTTTTTCCATATGAGTAATTATATGTTTTTGATAGAGTGAATTAGCAGTAAACAGCTTTAATACACTTAAAAAAAAGAATTAACTGAAGCAGTACCGGTTGCAAAACAGTAATGGGGACTGTATGACAGATTGAAGCAGCCAGAAACTGTGGTTGTAAAGTTGATTTTATTCGCAGTTCATCACTTATGAATGCCTAGCCAGAGAGCAGATTACTGAATTATAAACCTCAGTGAACAGTAGGTTGACAAAAGGAACTGGTCCAGGTCCTGGAATCTTGTATCAGTTTTTCTAATTGATCTAATTGAATTAGTCAGTTCATAATTCAATTTACTGTTTATTTATTTAGCTGTAGTCAAGTGCTGCTCTGTCCTCTATAGACCCAGAGTTATTTACTTTCAGTGGTTTGTTGAAAATATATTCCACCTTTATGTGTGAGAATGTTTATTTTATTTCAAATATAGTATGAGCAGTTTTTAATTCTTATCTTACTTGTGGGCATAGGATAGATAATTTCACAATATCATTAAGAAGATAATATTATATTCAATATTATATTTGAATAAATTACATTATTCTTAAAAAGATAATTATAGGCATTCATAGAAAGAATTCCCATGTTCAATTCCAGACCACTAAAATAAACTGACTCTCACAAAACATATAAATATTTGTTTTCTAGTACTATATGTAGTATTTACATTTACACTATTATGTAACTGATGAAAATGTTCAATTGTATTATGTCCTCAAAACAACAAATGTTTCATATATATATAATATATATATATATATATATATATATATATATATATATACATACATGTTATACACACACACACACACACACACACACACACACACACACACATGGCTGTATTAACTTCTTACAGTCTTGCAAATCTAAATCTCAGAAGGAAAAGTGAGGTGGCAGGTGGACACCTCCCAGTTTGCACCCCCTAGTGAGCAGCTGGCTAGCCAGAGCTGAATAGCAAGACTGTTATCACACAAACAAAACAAGTTGATGATCATCTGATCTTTAGGTTCTGCCTCAGCTGACTGGTCAGGGTGGTAGCTGTTGAAGATCTGAGTAGCTTTAACAGGAACTTAAAATTATCAAATCAAGAGAGATAGAGACATGATGTGAGTTCATGCTATTGGACCAATGTGGTTTTGAAACACCCAAACAAAGGAGCAAACTTTATAAAATGAAACCAAGTAAATGGAAAAATAAAGATACACCAGAGAACTCAACCACATTATCTTCTAATAATATATTCAGCATAATGGTCTGCAAGGGATAGCGAACAATACACTAAAACATACTTTTTAATTAACCATCAAGCTAGGTTCTTATTTTATGAGAATACTTGACTAAGATGAAGACATAACTTTGAATATAACCAGTAGCACATAAGCATCAATAACTAAACAAACATAAATGAAGAATGACACAGTCTCAAGTCCATCTATATTAGCGAGAGAAACTTGGCTTACTTAACTATGAAATATAAAGTTGAACTCACCATACTGAAAGTCTTAAATCTCAGGAACAAGCATTTAAAGTGAGCATATTTGTCTATACCTGGAAACATTTGCAGGTGATTAGGATTGAATATTCTGACATAAGTACAGACCTGAAAAACAGAAATAAGGAAGCAAATTAGAAGTATGAGTCATCTATTACTAAATATTTTCTCTCCTACTTCATGTTACTGGAAGTAAAGAATTTTCCACTCCATTTAATTCTTTTGTAAATGAAACTTTTGAATGTACTCTGTTTGAAATCAGCCTATAAACAGCGCTTGTGGCTTTTTGAAAATTTAAAAATGAATGAAATTATTACCTGTGTTTCTTTCATATATTTTAGAAGAATTATGTTAGTACATTATATTAAACTACATGTAGTACAGATTTTCTACAAATCATAATTCATCTGGACTGCATAAAGGAGTCTGTGCATTGGTAACCAAAATCTATTTTCCTAGATTTGACTCAGACTGAGTTAGTATCCTAATATATTATTATAAAATATGGTTAAAGACATGGATCTTAACATCAAACTAAGCACGAATCTTGGTTTCAGACATCCTACTTGTACAGCTTAGGACAAATTACTTAATTTAAAGCATTATCCTGTAGAACAAAGGCAGAGATAGGATCTATTTTATAGAATGATTGTAAAGATTAAATCTGTCAGTTCAAATACATTGTGTAGTCCCCAGCAGATACTCTAATTATTTTTGCATTCTGGAAGCTTCCTCCATACTAAATACTGCGATTCTTGTGGGAATATTCTTTTCCTGATTATTTATGTTGTTTTGATTACGGGTATACAAGCAGCCTGGGAGTCAAATATCTGTAATGTGTCTAGACTCCTCTAGTTTATTTTTATCAAAGGCACAGGTACATGAAAGGACTTTCCCTCTTGTATCTCATTACTCTGTGATTTCTCCTCCTGTCTCTCCATCTTCTGAGGTACTAAACAAGCCACCCTGGATTAAGTGAGAAGGAGAAGAGAAATCTGATTGCTAGTATTTGTTCTTCAAAATCCATTAGCCATTCATACAACACTAATTTCTTTTGCTCATTACTAGACTGAGGAGAGGTAGTGTGTGCTCTGACTTCATAAACGTCTTCACTGCCGAGGATGCCATTTATTAATTGATACCATGCTCAGCCCCAACCCTGCCTTTCAAGGGTTTAAGAGTTTCAGTTTGCCACAGAAACTCCAGTGTTTGGACATACATGACTATTGCAATCTTGATAAAAGAGTCAGAAACTGAGGGGTTTTTCTGTTTAAATTAATAAAAGACCCATTTTTCTATTTATGTTACTAGAAAACTCCCAAGATAAATGATCAAATGTCTTTCAATGTGTAGAGTTCACCAGAAAACTATGTGGCCTCTTACCACGTAGGAGCTACCATCTATGGAAAATCAAGAGTGAGTGAGTGATTGTGTTAAATTAAAATTAGATACAGGAGGAAAGGTTACATCTTAATGGATGAGAGACAACTGAGAAAGCTGCTACTGCAATGGGGTTGATCAACATCCCTCTGGGGGCTGAAGAAGTTCCTCAGTGGTTAATAGCACTTGTTGCTCATCCAGAGGGTCAAGTTCCTGTCTCAGGACCTATATTTCGGCTGTAAACTCTCTGTAACTCTAGTTCTAGGGTATCCAATGCACACTGAGCTAGGGAGATGTGTTGTGCACATACACATATACATGAGAAAAACTCAACATGTAAATTAATAAATCTAAAAAATAAATCAAAAATCATATCAATTGCAACAATAATTAGTATGTTATCAGTATGAACTTAATTACTACAGATAAATGAACATTTTCTGACCTTGAGTCTGTCTCTAATTGCAACTGGGGTAAGAGATCCATTATTCCGACTTGAAAAGGAAAAAAAGGAGAGAGGCATATAGTGCAATTCAGTCTGCCAATCATTCTCACGACACAGTGGTCCTCCCATCATCCAATTCACTAGTCTCTAATTTCCCACTGATGAAGAATAATGTCAGTTATTAATTATTTCATATTCTTCTAGCTTCCACTCTATGACAATTTACTACATTCCAAAAGATAAAAGCAAAAATAACCTTCTTTTGATAAGCCTCCCAATGGAGGAATGGGTGTTTCTTGAACAAAAGGATTCCTGTGTTCTCCCAAGCATAATGAATCAAACATGTGTTCAACTCCAATGAGGTGGTAGCAGGTAATCTTTTCTAATTCAGACATGAGAGTGTGTGGGGGAAAATAGAAACTGTGATTTAACAGTTCAAGTGTCAGAAAACCAAACAAAACAAAGGAAATCAGCAGAATACTTGTGTTTCTATGTTGTTTAATATGAATTACTTCCTAGAGACAAATAAAAATATATTCTGCTTTAAAGTGTAATACTTTTGCCTTCATTATGTTAACACAATATAAAATAGTACAGAACCCAGCTAGATATTAAAAGCAAGTGTTGGAATAAAAACTGCATTACTCTCCTGGAGAATTTTCAAAGTCTCTTTATATATATATATATATATATATATATATATATATATATATATATATATATATATATATATAGTATGAAAGTATAAAAATTTGCATATATGTATGAAGTATAAAGATTTTTTATTCCTTAAATTAACTTTGGCATATCATAATGACAACACTTGTAACTCTAAAGTCAGCTTTAAAAAAATTAAACCATTCTGAAAATGAAAAATTCCTTTCTTTAGACCTGTTTCATAATTATTGAAACAACTCTCACTGAGACACAGAAGGGACTCAGTCATATGGTAGTGAGATGAAGAAATTGTTCTCTTTCTTCCAGATCTGACCACAGAGAGCAGTAAAGGTGTGTTCTTAGAAAAAGTAAGAAAACATATGAATAGATGTAGAAATATTTGCAGGGAGAATGTCATGTTTAGTACCAAATTAGTATAAATAAGGCAGCAAAATAATAGAATCACAGAGTGAAGAACAACTCCTAAGAAGTGGTTCCTTGCATCTTTGCAGTTCAAAGCTCCCCAGTATGCATCCATATAAAAATATGTTTAGTTTATATTAGTTTATATTTATTTCAATTTTTTAGACAGGTGTGTGTGTGTGTGTGTGTGTGTGTGTGTGTGTGTAGCCTTTGCTATCTTAAAACTCACTTTGTAGAAAAGGCTTGCCCTGAACTCAAAGGGATATACCTACCTTTGTCTGACTCCTGAGTTTTGGGATTAAAATGTGTACCACTACCACCTGACAATTTTTAAATTTTTCTTTTTATTAAATACTTTCTGTTTTTTTTTTTTTTATGGTCTGCCAATATTAGGTTGGTTTTATCAAAACAAATTCCAAAGGATGAGTTGGGAGAATTCCATAGAAAAATTCACTTTGAGCTTATACCGTTGCATATTTCTGACAGTGTTAGTGAAATGCAGACCTACAGAAGGTGACTAGAATGACAATCAATGGCTTTGCCACCAAGAGGTGAATGGCAGGCTAACATGAAGGTGGAAAGCTGTCAAGTTAAATGAATTTGTAAGTCTTGTGCCTGAGCATGCTGTGCTCTTATGTTCCAGTTGGAATGCGCATGATAATCCGTTCAGGCTTGATATTAATAAAGCACACCAAAGAGTATGCAATGGGGAAAACCAGTTTTACATTCAGAAAACATGAAAACTAAAACCATTACTAGTTATTTTGAGAGTGACAGTTGTTAAGCTGAAAAAAACTAGTAATTTTTTTCTTGCTGACACAGATTCCAAAAATCTATAATTTAATTTTTCTATGCCTCAGTTACTTCTCAGCATCAGCACATAACTTATAATGGTAAAATTCCTCAGTAAGAGTTCTGGAAAATGGTCCCATTAAGGACGGCGTATCATCACAGGGTGAACACTCACTTCCAACCATCCAGAATCCTCTAACATCATGTTCCATGAATGATGATGACTATAAGAGAGTTTCCTTCTACTCTGAATATCAGCTCCAGTTAGATAACTCATATGGTCAAACTAGGCATTGGTGATAAGGGTCTTAAACAGCAAGGGTCTCTGATATATTAGGGGAAAATCTATGAATGAAGAGTGATCCTAAGGAGCCTCAGATTCCATTATAATACTTGACAGTCCCCCTTTGTCTCAGAAAATGCCACTCAAAACTACCTATTTTTAAAATGTACTAATAAACATTTAATCTATCAGTTGGGATGTTTCCCCTGTATATATCAATCATAGGCAGAGTGTCATAGATTCCAGTGGATCAAGGAATAACTATAGGAATAGACCCTTCCTGATTACTAATGATTAAACATGATTAATGTTTTACTGTTTTATATGATAAAAATAAAAATAATTAGGATGAGAGAAGGAGAAGGAAAAGCAAAAGAGTAGGAGAGGAATAGAAAGGATGTAGAAGATGATGGAGAAGGAATGCACGCCCCCACTTCCTATTTGATAGATTCAAAGATCTTCTTCTGCTGATAGGCCATGGGCTTCTTGGGTCTTCATAATTATTGCCCCTCTGATCTTTCTCTGGAGGTTGTCAAAGAGTGTTTCATGGATGTCTTAGTTAAAGTTTCACTGATGTGAAGAGACACCATGACCAAAGGAAACTCCCAAAATAGACAACAATCAACTGGTGCTGGCTTACAGGTTCAGAGATTCAGTCAATTATCATCAGGGAAGGAAGCACCACAGTGTTCAGGCAGGCATGGGTCTGGAGGAACTGAGGATTCTATGTCTTGTTCCACTTGCAGCTAGGAGAAGACTGGCTTTCTTGTGATTAGGAGGATGTTCACATTGCCTATCTCGAGAGAGACACATTTCCTTCAACAAGGCCACACATACTCCAACAAGGCCACAACGCCTAATTGTGCCATAGTCTGTGTCAAGCATATTACAAACCACTACAGTGGATTTCTGTGATCTGAGGGAACCGATAAGGTCTGACACTAGTGCTCTACTCTCTGGTAGAGTTTTCCCCAACTTCCCTGGAATGCCCTTGATGAAACAGTTACAATTATTAAATTTGATATTCTTTGTGTTTGTTTGATTTTATCTACTGATGGTCAAATGTAGCAAATGTGCATGAAGGATATCACAGTACACAGTACTTTGCACATTTCTGTGGTAATGTGAGTTCCACACAGAACTAACTACTTTTTTCGTTGTTTCCCCTTATGGAACAAACATTAGCTTGACTTGAAAAGACAAACAGCAGAAGAGTGATATCTTTTCAGACACAGACACTTGTGAGATATTTTAGCAAACATCTCAAACTTGAATGAGTCACTTGAGGAAAAATATTTTCTACTGGGAATGAAATTCAGGCTTCTTAGATAAAATTAGAAATTTGAGGAACTTGCAAATTTGGCTGGTGCTTTGACTGCTTTCCAACATTAAAAGTCAATTTGATGAGTTTGCTGGTAATAGTAACAAATGACTTTTTCTATAATGATACATGTCAACAGTTGGAAGTCCTGAACAAAATAGTGTAGTACTGCAAATTACCATTGACTGATGTGACAAAATCATAAATGATTCATTCAAAGTAGAAGACAAGCCAGATGACTTTTTAATATGAGATAGTACGGAATGATTATTGATACCATGTCAGATTCTACATTTCAACTAACTGTCAAGAGACTAGTTGTTGATATTTGGTATAGTATTAAAGGGATACTACTACAATTATCTGAAAAGTCTACCAAAATTTGCCTTTGACTACTATAAGTGTTAGAGCTTCGAGGAGAAAGTCTTCCCCAATGGAAGTGTTCCACTTCTGAATGAAGTGTCTACTGGAGGGCATGTTCAAAATTCAAGTATTACAGCTTTAGTCTAGGTGTAGGTGAGGTGTATGTGTGTGTGTGGTGCGGGGAGGGATGTTAGCCCTCCTGAAGGAAAAAAGTATCTGACAGTCTGGTCTGGACTTGGGCTTTTTATTATAGATGATGGTGGTTGGCCACCTACAACAAGAGGGGCTTGGTCCAGTCCAGTGTTCTGTTGGCAGAGCCATGTGGTTGGAGGTTCTCAGGGTGAAGTTGGCTACACACATGCCTCTGGATTATTTACATGGTATGCAATCAAAAACACCTATGAGAAATGTATAAGAATTCTTCTTAAAACCAGCTTATTTTAAATTAAGTCACACATTCAATTAAGTCTTACAAATGTAAGAAATCACCAGTATTATCCCTACTCTTTTTGTTGGAATATTACATTATTCTTGAAACACCCTCTTAGTAAGGTTCAGTTACCTTAAGAGAATTCTTTTGAGACCTCAACAATAGCCATCAGACTTAGGGCCTCTGTTGACATTATCATGTAATTCCCCTTTTAATGATATTAGAATAGTACCCTTCCAATCCAGAAAACCATTGAGGATGCTTAAGTAGGCCAAAATTTCCATTTAAAAAGGGAAGGGAACTCAGGAGGAATAGTCAGAGGCACAAAGTTGCTAGTTGTAGTTCTGTGCTTGAAGGCATCTGTAAGATTCAGGGAAGAACTCCGTATGACCCTGAAACAATTATTTTCTCCATCCCTGTTTACATTCCATTATCTTGGATTCTACGGATGCCCATTCTGGGGACTGACAGACCAGCTCAAAACTAAAATCGAACCAAACCAACCAACAAACAAAAAGACCAAGCCAATTTAGTTTCTTTTTAACAGCACAAACTGAACTGGGTTTAAGTTAAAATACATTATGATTGTTGCAGCCAATTAGAATCAAAGTCAGGTAATTTGGTATAAAGTCAGAAGTTTTACATCACAGAGGGTTTATTCACAAATGTTAACATTAAAACTTGGCACAGGAAAAAAAATTAGTTTCACTGCAGAAAAATTGTCCAAACTGTTATGTAGTAACACACAACTCTCCAAAAATGTTACCTTAAAATATTTTATATGTGTAATACTTTTTAAAGTATACACACAGTTTAATACATAAAAATATTATGATATGTCATCCAATTTAAAAGCACAAGATTGAAAATGAATATTCATATGACCTCCCTTTACTATAATGAAGGTGGGCTCATTAATTCACGCAAAAACATTTCACATATTTTACTAGGCCTTGAATAGCCATTGCTCACATAGCTAGAAAACAAATAATATTTATCATTAATTAACAATTCTGTACTATTCTTATATTTTTGGTTGTAAGCTTAGCCTTTAATGCCTGAGCTATCTTTGCAGCCCTAATTCTATCCTCTTCTTATTAAAGTCAGTTTAAACAACCAAAGTTATAGTCTAGAATTGCAAGGTCACACCAAAAGAAAATTTTCATAAAACTACTGCAGAGCCTAGAAGGAAAACTTCCATTTGCTTTTAAATATTTTCCTGGAGTTTTTTAGTCATTAACTTTTATGATTCTTTTTCTCTTTGTAAAAGTTCTATAACCCTTGCAACAGTGGAGTTTAAAATAACCCTTTCCTCCAAAAATACTACATGCCATTTTGAAAACCTTTAGAAAAATGCGGAAAAATTTAAAGGTGAAAATAAAAACCACCTGCAGTTTTATCACACAAAGTTAACCTTAGCAATGGTCTTTAGTCTCGAGATTTAAGATGTAGGCATGGTTTTGCCGATGCTCCTCTAAGTATTTGCACTCTAGTGGTGAGGGGGTAGACTATGAATTTGAGAACTAGCTCTCTGGAAGGCCTCATCATCCTAAGCAGTATAAAATAATTACCCAAATCAAATAAAAATAAAAACAACAATGACCAGTGGGCATTTGAAATTGTTTAGAAGCTTTGTATTGCTTTCATTTTTATGCATGTTTTTCTGGTGCTATCTATTTGAGAACAGCTAATAAAAGGTAGTGATTTATGACAGGGAACATTATGTTACCTCTTCTGGTTTCCTAGAGCCTCCCTTTTAGGCAGCTCATTTAACATTGCCTTCTTTGGATGGTGGATTTATACCCTAGGGAAGGGGGATGACTTGCATGGGGGATACTCTTTCAGAGGCAAAGGTTTGGGGAGATGGAGTGAAAACTTTGGGAGGGGGAAACTAGAGAGAGGCAACATTTAGAATGTAAATAAATAAAATAATTAATTAAAAAGGATTGTCTTCTTAACAGTCTGATAGTTGAGGTTGGGACAGTCACTTGGGCTTCTATTTCTCAAATCCTAGCAAATTGTTGTCTAGACGATAACGAACACATTCTTACATTTATTTGGGAAGATGCTACCCTTTAAGTATAAGGAGGAAAAGGGAAGAGGCAGAAGATGGACACTATCTGATGCCTTTTCAGTAGACACAAACTGTAGGAAATGACAGAAAACAGGGTGCTGGGTTGAAGAACAAAAATGAGTTCTTACAGACCCCACAAACAGAGCAGATTCTTTCAATGGAAGAAATAAAAGTTTACACTCTGGAAATCAGTCTAGTGGTTCCTCAGAAAATGGGACATAGTACTACCTGAAGACCCAGCTATTCCACTTCTGAGCATATACCCCAAAGATGCTCCAACATACAATAAGGACACATGCTCCACCATGTCCATAGCAGCCCTATTTATAGTAGCCAGAAGCTGGAAAGAACCCAGATGTCCTTCAGTAGATGAATGGATATAAAAAGTGTGGTACATTTACTCAATGGAGTACTACTCAGCAATTAGAAACAATGACCTTAAGAAATTTTCTTATATTATTGTTACATATATACATATGTGTATGTATATGTATACATAAATACTTAATTACAACCTTAAAAATGTATTCGTATACTTTTATGCAAAAATGCTTAAAATTTGTACATTTATCTTTGTTTCTTAAAATAAAGTTTTTCAATAAAAAATGAAAAATCATAATGCTTAATCTTTACACACCAAGAAAACTTTGACTATTTCCAGGTTACATCTTGTTTTACATGTACTTTATGCTCATTGTAACTAGTAAGATTTTAAGGCATACTATCAAACCTTTAAAAAAAAATCAAGTACTGACAAAAATGTATTCGTATACTGTCATGCAAAAATGCTTTTAAAATCTGTACATTTATCTTTGTTTTTTAAAATAAATTTGTTCAATTCAAAAAAAAAAAAAAAAAAAAAAGAAAGAAATTCCTAGGCAAATGGATGGATCTAGAGAACTCATCCTGAGTGAGGCAACTCAGTCACAAAAGAACTTTCACAGGACTAAGGGCCTCTGGAGTAAAAGATTTCAACAAACATTACACTAAAAGATATGTACATCAAACACAAAGCACGTGATGGTCTTCTGCATCTCAAACTGGTCTTTGAAACAACTGTGATAAATCTTCTACACAACCAATGCAATGACAAGATAAAATCATAGCAGCTCCTGACAGGAGAATCTTCATTGTTAGTGAGAGAAAAAAGACTGTACAGAAGGCTGGAATCTTTCTCCAAAGTGAAACAGAATTTCATCTCACAGTTTACCAATTATGCTATGAAGAATTGGACTCATCTGTAGCCAATACATTTATACTTGTAAGGCTAGAGAACGTGGTAGAAGAGGGGCAGAAAACACTTAAAAGTCAAAGGTTAGGATAAAGCACATTGAAATAACATCACTATGGGCAGTTAAAAAGCATAATTAAGTTGTTTTTGACATTTTATATCAATAAACCCAGTCAATATTTTATCTTCTGCCTTTGTACCTGTGCTGTATATACTTAGCTCTTTCTTTATGATCTTCAGTTAATTTTTTTCAAATTTATTGAATATTTTCTGTATTTACATTTCAAATGTTATACCCTTCCCCCCACTACCCTCTCTCCTCCCTCTCAACTTGCTTCCATGAAGGTGTTCCCTCTCCAATTACCCCTTCCACCTCAGTGCCTTGGCTGATAGATGATTTTGTTCTCCCCATTAGGTTGCAAGTCTTTCAGCTCTTTCAGTCCTTTCTCTAGCTCTTTCACTGTGGTCCCTGTGTTCAGACGGATGTTTAGCTGCAAGCATCCTCATCTGTATCTATAGGACTCTGGGAGTGCCTCTGAGGAAACATCCATATCTGGTTCCTGCCAGTAAACTCTTCTTGACACAATGGAGTACTACTCAGCTATTAAAAAATGAGTTCATGAAATTCCTAGGCTAATGGATGGAACTCGAAACTATCATCCTGAGTGATGTAACCCAGTCACAAAAGAGATCTTATGGTATACACTCACTTATAAACAATTAATAGTTTTTATAACCCCTTAAAATGTTCTCTAGGTTTTAGAAGTCTGTTGTTATCAAGAACAATTAAGCAGTCCTGTTGTAAAAGGTGGTCAAATGTCTTTGTCTACATCACCATTCTGAATAAATGCTCTTTGTTTTTGCATACAAAAAAAAAAAATGACATTATCTAGACTCAATATAACTACTGTCATTTTGAGCTCTTAACTACAATTATGTGCACTGATTCCTTAGTAGACAGGTTCTGCCAATATTCAGTCATACAAGTAGGAGGTTCAGAGTCCCATGGCCCTTACTGCCTTTGGTTATAAATCCTAGGGGTGAGGAATTAGTACCAGGCTCTGTTAGAGAGCTCCACACCAAATTGGGAAAGCCTAATTAAACTCAGTGGATGACAAAACAAAACACAAGAAATAGTTTTTTATGGGTATAGAGGACACAGAGAAGATACTAGGGAAAGGAAGAAAGTGGTAGCAGAGAGGTCAGTATGCACTGTATACATGTGTGCAGTTGTCAAATAACAAACCTAGTAAATAGCACTTCAAAGTCTTTATGTATTAGTACATTTTTAAATAAACATCAAACACTGACAGTAATTATATTGTCTCTCAATCAGTGAATCAATAAAGTAATAAATGCACAGGACATATTGGTGCAATTATATATTATCCAACAATAAGAACTACCCACAAAATGGAGAAATGTGAAGGCTATAGTCATAAGTTTAAAATAATCTAGTTTGAAAAGGAAGCATATACTATGTTAATAATGACCAATGTAAATATTAACGTTTCTATACCTATAACCTGTCATGTTACTCAGGTAAAACCTCAACACGGAGAAAAATGCAAGCAATTTTAATTCTCAAAGAATTGGCAATATAAGTACTGAAATTATTAGTTGTTCCTTCATATTTAAGAAAAGATGAATAAGTAAAAAAACTAAATGCTATAATGATGAATACATCAACTGCATTTATATAAGTTCAAATAAAATAATTATTCCAATATAAGAAGATTGAAATACTCCCATGCATCCTCTCAGATCACCATGGTCTACGGCTGGTCTTTAACAACAACAAAGACAACAAAATGCCCACATACACATGGAAACTAAACAACACTCTGCTAAAGGATAGCAGGGTCAAAGAAGAAATAAAGAAAGAAATTAAGGATTTTCTAGAATTCAACGAAAACGAAAACACAACATACCCAAACCTATGGGATGCAATGAAAGCAGTATTGAGAGGAAAACTCATTGCTCTAAGTGCTTCCAAGAAGAATCTGGAGAGAGCTCACATCAGCAACCTGACAGCACAGCTAAAAGCCCTAGAACAAAAGGAAGCAGATTTACCCAAAAAGAGTAGACGGCAAGAAATAATCAAAATTAGGGCAGAAATAGACCAAATAGAAACAAAAAAAAACCATTGAAAAAATCAACAAAACAAAGAGTTGGTTCTTTGAGAAAATCAACAAGATTGATAAACCCCTAGCCAGACTAACTAAAGGGCAAAGAGAGAGTATCCAAATTAACAAAATCAGAAAGGAAAGTGGTGACATAACAACTGAAACTAAGGAAATTCAAGAAATCATCAGATCCTACTACAAAAACTTATACTCCACAAAATTGGAAAATCTGGAGGAAATGGACGAATTCCTAGACAGATACAAGATACCAAAGTTGAACCAGGACCAAGTAAACCATCTAAATAACCCTATAACACCTAAAAAAATAGAAGAAGTCATCAAAAGCCTCCCAACCAAAAAAAGCCCAGGTCCAGACGGGTTCAGTGCAGAATTTTATCAGACATTTATTGGGGATATAACACCAATATTCACCAAGCTATTCCAAAAGATAGAATCAGATGGAATATTACCCAACTCATTTTTTGAGGCTACAATAACCCTCGTACCTAAGCCACACAAAGACCCTACAAGGAAAGAGAACTTCAGACCAATCTCACTTATGAACATTGATGCAAAAATACTCAACAAAATCCTTGCAAACCGAATACAAGAACACATCAAAACCATCATTCATCATGACCAAGTAGGCTTCATCCCTGGGATGCAGGAATGGTTTAACATAAGGAAATCCATCAATGTAATCCACCATATAAACAAACTTAAAGACCAAAATCACATGGTCATCTCACTAGACGCTGAGAAAGCATTCGACAAAATCCAACACCCCTTCATGTTAAAAGTCCTGGAAAGAACAGGAATCCAAGGCCCATATTTAAACATAATAAAAGCAATATACAGCAAACCAACAGCCAACATCAAACTTAATGGCGAGAAACTTGAAGCAATCTCACTAAAATCAGGGACTCGACAAGTCTGCCCACTCTCTCCCTACATATTCAACATAGTACTGGAAGTCCTGGCTGGAGCAATTAGACAGCAAAAGGAGATCAAGGGGATACAAATCGGAAAGGAAGAGATAAAAACATCACTCTTTGCCGATGACATGATAGTGTACTTGAGTGACCCCAAAAATTCCACCAGAGAACTCCTACAGCTGATAAACAAGTTCAGCAAAGTGGCCGGATACAAAATTAACTCAAACAAATCAGTAGCATTCCTATACTCAAAAAACAAACATGTGGAGAAAGAAATTGGGGAAAAGGTACCCTTCACAATAGTTACAAAAGCTATGAAATACCTTGGTGTGACTCTAACTAAGGAAGTGAAGGACCTGTATGACAAGAATTTCAAACCTCTGAAGAAAGAAATTGAGGAGGATCTCAGAAAATGGAAAGATCTCCCATGTTCATGGATTGGAAAGATCAACATCTTAAAAATGGCCATCCTACCAAAAGCAATCTACAGATTCAATGCAATCCCCATCAAAATTCCAACCCAGTTCTTCATGGAATTGGAAAGATCAATGTGCAATTTCATCTGGAATAACAAAAGACCTAGAATAGCGAAAACCATCCTCAACAACAAAAATACATCAGCGGGAATCACTATCCCTGACCTCAAGCTATATTACAAGGCAATTGTGCTGAAAACTGCATGGTACTGGTACAGAAATAGGCAAGTGGATCAATGGAATAGAATAGAAGATTCAGAAATGAGCCCTCATGTATATGGTCACCTGATTTTTGACAAAGGAGCAGTAAACATTCAATGGAAAAAGGACAGCCTATTCAACAAATGGTGCTGGTCCAACTGGCACTCAACATGCAAAAGAATGAAAATAGACCCGTTCTTATCTCCTTGTACAAAGCTCAAGTGTAAGTGGATTAAAGATCTCCACATTAAACCTGATACACTGGAATTATTAGATGAGAAAGTAGGGAAAACCTTAGAACACATAGGCACAGGAGAAAATTTCCTAAACAAAACACCAATGGCTCAAGCTCTAAGGTCAAAGATTAACAAATGGGACTTAATGAGATTGCAAAGTTTCTGTAAGGCTAAGGACATCGTCAAGAAAACAAAACGGCAACCAACAGAATGGGAAAAGATCTTTACCAACACCACATCAGATAGAGGCCTAATATCTAAGGTGTACAAGGAACTCAAAAAGCTCGACACCAGAGAATCAAATAACCCTATTAAAAAATGGGGTACAGAGCTAAACAAATCTTTTTCAGTTGAGGAACTCCGAATGGCCGAAAAACATCTGAGGAAGTGCTCGACATCCTTAGCCATCAGGGAAATGCAAATCAAAACAACCCTAAGATTCCACCTCACTCCAGTCAGATTGGCCAAGATCCAAAACTCAGATGACAGCAGATGCTGGCGAGGCTGCAGAGAAATAGGAACACTTCTCCACTGTTGGTGGGGTTGCAAGATAATACAACCACTCTGGAAATCGGTCTGGCGATACCTCAGAAAATTGGATATAGTACTACCTGAAGACCCAGCTATTCCACTTCTGGGCATATACCCCAGAGACACTTTAATACAAAACAAAGATATATGCACCACAATGTTCATAGCGGCTCTATTTATAATAGCCAGAAGCTGGAAGGAACCCAGATGTCCTTCAGAAGATGAATGGATACAAAAATTGTGGTACATATACACAATGGAATACTACTCAGCCACCAGAAACAATGACTTAACCAAATTCTTAAGAAAATGGCTGCATCTAGAGAAGATCATCCTGAGTGAGATAACCCAGTCACAAAAGAACAGACATAATATGCAGTCACTGATAGTGGGATGCTAACCCCAGAGGCTTGCACTCCCCCAGAAACAACTCACAGACTGTATGAAGTCCAAGAAATAAAGAAAACAAAAACTATACATATATTCACAAAACAAGAAGACTTTGACTATTTCCATGTTGCGTTTTGTTTTGCATGTACTTTAAGCTTATTGCAACTAGTAGGTTTTCAATGCATACTGTCAAGCCCTTGAAAAAAATCAAGTACCGACTAAAAAACATATTCACATGGTTTTATGTAAAATTTATTTTAATGTCTGAAAAAACAGTACTGACAAAAATGTATAATTTTAAGCAAAAAATGTTTAAAATCTTTACATCTATCTTTGTTTTGAAAAATAAAATCGTTTAAAAAAATAATTATTCCTAATTTAAACTATAGTAATAATTTAATAACTATGGTTTATCAAATATTGATTTATATATAGTAACAACTAATATACTATAATATAAGATATTTATGATCAGAACAATAGTGGCAGAAGATTAGAACCTGACACCGAAAAATGACCCCTGCTTGATTTATTCAAGTATTCAATGTACTGAGTATTTTAAAAGTATTAAAGCTAAAATATTTTGTGTGGAGGTTGTATGTTCTGCAAAATTAAAGTACAATAATTCGTGTTGCAATATTTGCTCCTTGGTTGGAAAATAGTTAACCTGTATGGTATCTCAAGTAAAATTTCCTTCAGATAGAAAATGAATTGAACAGATCTCATCAGAGTGAGACAGAGCTGCCTTGTGCAGCATATATACCACAGTATTTCTGGAAATGGATGGTATGGGGAAGGGTCTGAATGAATTGTCTGCCTATATAAGGACAGTGTTGGACAAATGCACGTTATGGGGATTTGACCATTTCAGAAATTACTTTCCTTAGGCACTATTATTTTATGAACTACACTTGTTTATTTGAAAAGTCACTTTTGAGAGGAAATGAGATATGCCACTATGTGATTTCTAAAATATTTGAGGCACTTTTTACAATATTTATTTAAGGACAATTAACACATTTAGAAAAAGAAAACTCCGTAAGTATTTCACTGCAAAGATTCTTGATGTTGTTCAAACTATGTAACAAATGTGGGAAGACAGAGGAAGTATGGATTTCTATATACAGACTATTAAGATGAAAATTACTACCCTCACAATTTCTTTTTCTTGTTTTATTGCTCCATAATCAAAGAAAGTGAAGTTGAGTCTGGCTATGACCATGTTCAAATAAATTCCAGCTTTTTCTCACATCACTCATGAGGAGATCAGCAGCAGCAGACACTATAGCATGGTTGTGTGTAATCCCACTTTGTGACTCTTCACTTCCCTCCATCTTCCATTTAGGATTTCATCATCTCAATTTCTGTGCATCCAGATGTTACTTTTGAGTTTGCAGCATTACTGACAAGTAAATTGTACTGAATTCACTTAGCTAAACAATACCCTTGATTAAACTTTCCTACAGGGGTGTGGATTGTAATAGGAATGAAGAAACTAGTGATACATCTTAAGTAAATCAACGCTGATAGACATTGATTAGGCAGGAGGCTAATGGTATTGAATCGATTGATAAGTCCCCAGGCATTATTCCTGGAACTTGGATAATGAAAATAGGAGTGTGATTTACTCTGAAGAGTATTTCTTGGGTGTTGACTTTTAGGTCTAGAACTTCTGCTTCCTCCATGAGATAAAAAGTCAGTGATGATTGAGAATGAAACTCCTGAATCACTGAGTTGCACATGTACGTGGAAAAACATAGATCACACATATACAGATGACATAAAGTTGAGAGAAAGTGAAAAGGGCTGATTCTTCATTCACCCACGGTCTTAGCTATAAGGACAAGATCACTCTACGAAAAGATTAATATTTGATAACGAACAGAAAACAAATCCACTGCCTGGTTCATTTTTAAAGAGCACAGAAGAAAAGTGAGAACATCCATATAGAAAACAGAAAATGTTTCCTCGAAATTGTACATTCTAATATACTGTTTATATTCAATGAAACCATCCTATTGTTTAACTTACATATCAATTCATGGAAGTAATTAAAAAAATAAAACAGCAATGAGTAAAATAGAGATAGTTACAGTCCAAGTAAGCTATGGATGTTTTTGAATAATAACATTCAGATAAGTTACCATAAATATTGTTTGTTTCTCCAGTAATGATGAATAAATAAATCCTGGATCTCAAATAAGGACCATGCAGCATGGTCCTTATGCCATTTGAAGTATACTTGTGTTACATAGTAGCTAAGATTATTCTACATTCTGAAAGTGGAGAATCCCTTTTGAAATTTCAGGTTTCTTTGCATGCGTCAACGTTTCTAATTTTAATCTCAGATAATAACTTTTGTGAGAGAAGGTCTTTCTCTGCCTCTTCTGGAATTCATAACATAGATGAGGCTGACTTCAAACTCCCAGTGATCCACCTGCCTCCAGAGTGCTAGATGAAGCTGTGAGCTACTGTCGCTGGCTATTCTTCGTTAATTTACATTGTATTAAAGATGTAAATATATGAGTCAAGCTAAAAATATTAATGAGATTATATGATGCCATGTTTTCTTTCCACAGACCCTGGCTTGCATAGGCAGCTGTATTTTCTGCAGAGACCATCCAATGTAATAGCCATTGAAGGAAAAGATGCTGTCCTGGAGTGCTGCGTTTCTGGCTATCCTCTGCCAAGTTTCACCTGGTTACGAGGCGAGGAGGCCATTCAACTCAGGTATTACCCATGTGGGCCCCCTTGAGACGTATATAAAATTGCCTCTTATAGGTTCATAAAACAATTCACACACACACACACACATTACTAAGCTTGACATGAAAACCCTCTCATATTATGTGTACACACTTTATACATAAAAGCACCCCCTGATATATCATAGATATAAGCAATTTTCATTGTCCATTATATTTCACTAATGGTCAAGATATAAGTAAGTAAATAAGTAAATAAATATAAAGAAAGCATTTCTTCAGTTTAAAGTATCACATTTCATTGAGAATTCAGCATAGATATTTCAGTTCTAACTGTGTCTCTTATCATCCCAATTTTTATGAATATACAGTAATGCTGAAGAACATGGCTCATGTTTGATTGTCTCAAGACTCATAGTAAGAGTTAGAAAGCCAGGCCATAGCAGAATGTAAACACGTTGATTAAATAGATCTCACTTAAGAAAACAGGCTCATTGATTAGAATAACTAGTGCACCCCTTTTAATACATTCAATTTCTCTGATTAGATATATACATGGGTCATAAATTTTTGGTTAAATTTTGTCCAGTTTAAGTATTTAGGCAACAAATTATCCCCCCCCCCTCTCTCTCTCTCTCTGTGTGTGTGTGTGTGTGTGTGTGTGTGTGTGTGTGCCATCACATTTCTGAAGTCATTAGGAATACAAGAAACCTAGTTACTGCCTCATTTTGATATTCCAGATGCTCTTAGCTCAGCTGAAATGAGACATGGTATAGCATAGAAATAGGCAATCTTTCACTGTCCACTACATTTCATTAATGGTGAAGGTAAATAAAAGCATTTCGTTAGTTTAAAGTATCACACCTCTTTGTAAAGTCTGCCTAGATAATTTTATCTGTAGATTTTTAAAAGATATTTTTATATCTATGGATGCCTAGATTATTTTACATGATAGCTGATTATAAGGCAGAATAGAAGGCATTGACTTTACTCTTGGGAACCATTACTTTGGCTTTGAGGCCCTAAAATTTAAAGTAATTGAATCAAAATTAGACTAGATTATTTGGACATTTCTTTTTAGTACTATTACTGTTATATTTAATCTACCCCATCTCTGAATTAATACATGGAACTTCCCCATGGGAGTTTACCTTGAATTAATACTAGTTCAATAAGTGAGCTACTATAAAGCCTTCATGACACAGGGATTCCATCTTCTTAGGTTCTATGATGTGAGGCGGTGTGAAATCCATCAGCAGTGCTGGAGATGAGCCTGATGTTCAGCTCTGTTAACAGGCCATTTTACTCCATGTGGCCTCTGTCTTACAGGTCTAAAAAGTACTCATTGTTGGGTGGAAGCAATTTGCTCATCTCGAATGTGACAGATGATGACAGTGGAACCTACACGTGCATTGTCACATATAAGAATGAGAATATCAGTGCCTCTGCAGAGCTCACCGTCTTGGGTAAGTGAGTGATTGGAGATGAGGTCACACTATACTGTCCAAAAAAAAAAAAAAAAAAAAGTATCACTAATACATTGTCAACGCTTTTCACCAATTGCTGCCCCAACTTATCAGTGGGAAATTAAAAGGTCCCACTACTCTGCACATGTCCCTGCTTTGCTTTGATTAATTGCACAGGGTTAAATGAAGTGTTTGAATATTTTCTCATTGATTAAAAGCCATATTTATTACCCCTTGCTCTAATTATTTTTGTGATGTTCTGGAAAGTCCTCCCCCCAAAAGTCTTAATATACTGATGTGCTGTATAACAATGAAGGCTTCCAAATATAAAACATGCAGGAAATAAGTGATCACGGAATAGAAGTTATACACAGGACATGAGTAGAAAAGGAGGTGATATTTGGAATCATATCTGTGGCTAAGAAGATGGATTTATTAATATGGAATAACTGTAGGTGTCATGTGAAAATAAATAACTAAAATCCAATCTATTTAAGGAAAACTTTCATAGCAAGAGTGTAACTTAAATAGCCTAAAGGAAGCAGTTGAATGCATGTCTTTTTGGAAATCAGGAACGCCTATGCCTTATTAAAAATTAAGAATAATGACCTGTGATAGCTCAGAAAAATGAATGTTATATCATGGTTTTCAAGTTTGTTTTATTTATCTTGACCTGAATTGTGTATTTTGGCAGAAAATACCTTAAAATTTTACCATTCTTTTTATTTTCATGTATACTACAGAATCTATTTTTGGAGAGAGGGGGTTGTTTTCAGTTTAATAGGACCTATATCTTTATATTGCTGGCTCTAACTTACATTTTAAAATTAGATACTACTTCTATAATAATTAAAAAGTATCAACATATTAAAATGGAACATGCTTTATTTTGAAATTAAAACTAGACAATTTAGTAAAAGAATATTTGCAAAATAAAGAGCAAGCATAATTCAATATCCTCAACTTTGTATGCAGCAGGTAAGACCAGTTATTAAGTGACATCTCTCATTGGCCATGTTGTCATTGAGCATGCATGGCCCCCTCTTCCATATACAGTCAACCTTCTCAGCATTTACCATTTAAAAAATTAAGTATGTTGTGTGTGAGGTCTTAGACTTTGTGTGTGTGTGTGTGTCTCTCTCTCTCTCTATGTGTTTGTGTGTTTCATTAATACAGAATTAGAGCAAAGTGCACATTTAACTACAGGTACTAGGAATATTTGTCTATGACAAAATTTATGTTTCAATGAAAGATAAATTATAACTTCTCTTTGTTTCTGTCTCCTGAATATTTTTTATTTAAGTAGCTTGAACTTATTGTTATACTAAAGTATATTTGAAAAAAGATCACAAGCCCAATTAAGTATTTACAAATAAGATAGTATGAAAAGAGTAGAGAACAATTTTAACTTTCATAAAAGTGGCAAGAATTTCCCCTACCAATGTAGTGACTTCTTACCACTAAATTTATGTTTATTATAACTAATTTTCTTTCTAAATATATGCTTTTAGATTACATATTGAATGTGTCAAACAAATTTATTTTTACATTTTTAACATATTGGCCAAGCTCTGTTTATATCTAAATATTATTTAAATTTTTTTGTTCCTACAAATCACCAATAGTCATTATATGACTGATATCTGTTACCAAAAACTTGATTTAATAAAGAAGTTTGTTGGAATCTGTTGTGAATATTTAATCTTAGCTCTTAAAATGAATGTTCATGCTATAAAGTGTTTTATAGTCTCAGATTATCCTAATATTAAGTGTCTCTGTAGCTGACTATTTATCTTAAAACATAATTTATTTCTTTTAGAGAAGTGTGTAAGGAGAAAAACATGATCTTTATTATTAATGTCATTCAAATGTATTTTCTTAACCTGTAAAAATTTAAGCATGGTTGTATTTTTCATAAGACTACAGCTCCACAAAATACAAACTTGTACTTATAAATCTTTAATAATCATTTTATCACACTCCTGTTTTGCCTTCTAACTTTTGATCTTTCCTGGCCTTTACTAGCTTTGAATATGAACCTTCCTAAACTTATGACTTTTTAAGTTTTGAAAACTCTAGATTAAAGGGAATGTAGATGCCCTTTGCACTAATTTAAGTCAATAAACATCAAGTATAATTTAAATTGTAGCATTTACCTTGCATTCTAATAAAATGAAAATAGTAAGTTTGATGACAGTCAAGGCAACAGGAAACCACTCTTTTACAAAATATGGGATGACATTGATACAAATAATAGCATATATAAATTTTCAGATATATTTTAATAATAACTGCGATGGTATCTTTTAGAATGTAAACATTCATCTGTAAATATCATTGGATATTTCTGAACATTAGCATAGCACTTGGCTGTAACCAAAACACAAAACGTTTGAAACCCAGGCTTAGGTTTTTTTATTGAAGAACTTTATTTTAAAAAAACAAAAATAAGTGTACAAATTTTAAGCATCTTTGCATAAAAGTATACGGATACATTTTTGTCATTGCTTGACTTTTTTTTAAAGTTTGATAGTGTGCATTAAGATCTTACTAGTTACAATGAGCAAAAAGTACATGTAAAACAGGATGTAACCTGGAATTAGTCAAAGTTTTCTTGGTGTGTAAGAAGTAAACATAATGGTTTTTTTCTTTTCTTTCTTTTTTTTTCTTGAATTTTGTAGTCTGTGAGTTGTTTCTGGGGTGTTCAGAGCTTTCTGGGGCTAGTGTCCAATTATCAGTGACTGCATATTATTTCTGTTCTTTGTGAATGGGTTATCTCACTCAGGATGATATTCTCTAGATGCATCCATATTCTTAAGAATTTCATAAAGTCGTTGTTTCTGATAGCTAAGTAGTACTCCATTGTGTAAATGTACCACAATTTTTTTATCCATTCATCTACTGAAGGACATCAGGAAACCAAGGCTTATTAACCTTAGAAGATAACTATAAATTTCTAAGTTGATTTCTCCGGTGCTTGTAAGGCATTTTAATATTGTGTGTAAATTTAGAACATTTTGATAGAAGATAATGTCTGTGTTTTTCTCTCTCCCTTCTTCCCCTGTCTCTCTGTGTGTGGGGGGCGGTTCTCACTGTGACTGACATATTAACAAGTTAAGAAATGATTTATTGGGATCACAGATTTAGGGCTCTAAGTACATTGAAACTTGGTCCTCTCACTTTATACCTGAAAAGAGAAGGCCCCACAGTAGAGTGTATAGCAGCATAGAGCTTTGTACCTGATAGTGGTTCAAAAGCAGAAAGACCAAGAAGTGTTCAGAGGTGTGGCATATGCTTCAAAGGCACATTTCTCTGTTCTATGTCTGGATTCCTAAGAAATTTTCACCTCTGAAATTATTAATTGATGATGAAGGTACTACCATACTTCATTCCTATCAATAAAGCCATTAGTTGGGGACCAACCCTTCAATACATAGGCACACCCACAACATTCAAAGTCTCTATTCTCATAGAAGGAAGACCTGGCTTCAGGGAATAAGGTCAGGAAGTTGCCAAAGGAAAAGAATACTTCCAGATGTTTTCTGAAACATGTAGCCAGTCTATTTTTCGATTAAACAGGTAATACCATGGTTTTTAATTTTATAAAAGGTATAACCATTTTAAAATAATTATGCTTTTTTGTTTTGCCCAATCATATATTCAGCATCCATTCACAAAAGCTTGTGTTATAATCTAATTATAATTTAGATCATATATCTATCCTTGTCCTTAGTTATCCATCCTGACCCCCATATGAACCTTATGTTTACTGTAAGATAAGCCTCAACAAACACACAAAAGATTTGCTAGTGTTTCAGCTCAACATTGATCTGGAATCTAAATTTAGTGTCTGAATCAATGCCGACATGCATACTGTATGAGGTATTTAATCTCTTATCAATAAAGTATGAATTTTAAAGTGACCTCTATACAGTTCATGACCATACGGAAGGGCATGGATGAGGAGGTCATATAGCAAGCGCTACTTACTACAAGCCACAAAACTGACATTGATATTTTCTTTACTTATATTAAATGTTATTCCCTTTCCCAGTTTTTTCTCTGGAATCTTCCAATCCCATCTACTCTCCCCTGCCTCTATGATAGTGTTTCCCCATTCATTTATTCCCTCCCACTTCCTCATCCTGGCATTCCCCTACACTGGGGTATTTAGCCTTTACAAGGCCAAGGGCCTCTCTTCCCATTGGTACCTAATAAGGCCATCCTCTGCTACATATGCTGCTGGATCTATGGGTATCTCCTTATGTATCTTTGGTTGGTGGGTTGGTCTCTGGGAGCTTTATTGGTGGGCATAGTTGGTTGATATTGTTGTTCTTTTTTGTGGAGTTGAAGTCCCCTTCAGTTCTCTTTGCCCTTTTCCTAACCCCTCTATTTGGGACCCTGTTCTCAGGCCAAAGCATGGTTGAAAGCATCCTATTCTAAATTTCGCAGGCTCTGGCAGAGCTTCTCAGGAAACAGATATATCAGGCATTTGTCAGCATGCACATCTTGGCATCTATAATATGGTCTGAGATTTGGTGACAGTATGTGGAATGGATCCCTGTGTGGGGCAGTTTCTGGATGGCCTCCTTTCCTTCAGTTTCTGCTCCATACTTTGTCTCTATATTTCCTCCTGTGAATATTTGTTTGCCCCCTTTTTTATTTTATTTTTTATTTTTTAACTTTATTTTAAAAAACAAAGATAAAAGAAAGAAATTTAAACATTTTTGCATAAATGTATACAAATTTATTTTTGTCAGTGCTTGGCTTTTTTTTTTTTTCTTTTTTTTTCTTTTAAGGTTTGATACTCTGCATTAAGGTCTTACTAGTTACAATGAGCAAAAAGTACATGTAAAACAGGATGTAACCCGGAATTAGTCAAGGTGTTCTTGGTGTGTAAGGATTGAGCATAATGGTTTTTTGTTTGTTTGTTTGTTTGTTTTGTTTTGTTTTCTTTTTTCCTTGAACTTCACACAGTCAGTGAGTTGTTTCTGGGGCAGTCCGAGCCTCTGGGGTTAGCATCCCACTATCAGTGACTGTGTATTATGTCTGTTCTTTTGTGACTGGGTTATCCCACTAAGAATGATGCAACCATTTTCTTAAGAATTTGGTTAAATCATTGTTTCTGATGGCTGAGTAGTACTCCATTATGTAAATGTACCACAATTTTTGTATCCATTCATCTACTGAAGGACATCTGGGTTCTTTCCAGCTTCTGGCTATTATAAATAGAGCCGCTATGAACATTGTGGTGCATGTATCTTTGTTGTATATTGGAGTGTCTCTGGGGTATATGCCCAGAAGTAGAATAGCTGGATCTTCAGGTAGTACTATGTCCAATTTTCTGAGGAATTGCCAGACAGATTTCCAGAGTGGTGGTATCAGTTCACAACCCCACCAACAGTGGAGAAGTGTTCCTCTTTCTCAACAACCTCACCAGCATCTGCTGTCATCTGAGTTTTGGATCTTGGCCAATCTGACTGGTGTGAGGTGGAATCTCAGGGTTGTTTTGATTTGCATTTTTCTGATGGCTAAAAATGTCGAGCACTTCTTTAGATGTTTCTCAGCCATTCCATATTCCTCAATTGATAATGTTTTGTTTAGCTCTGTACCCCATTTTTTAATAGGGTTGTTTGATTCTCTGGTGTCTAGCTTTTTGAGTTCTTTGTATACCTTGGATATTAGGCCTCTATCTGATGTGGAGTTGGTAAAGATCTCTTCTCATTCTGTTGGCTGCCATTTTGTTTTCATGACAATGTCCTTAGCCTTACAGAAACTTTGCAATCTCATTAAGTCCCATTTGTCGATATTTGACCTTAGAGCACGAGCCATTGGTGTTTTGTTTCCCCCTTTTAAGAAGGACTAAAGCATCTACTCTTTGTTCTTCCAACTTCTTGAGCTTTATGTGGTCTGAGGATTGTATCTTGGGTATTTTGATCTTTTGGGGAATATCCCCTTATTAGTGAGTGCATGTCATGTGGGTTCTTTTGTGATTGAGATACCTCACTCAGCATGATATTTTCTATTTCCATCCATTTGTCTAAGAATTTCATTAAGTTGCTGTTTTTAATAGCGAAGTAGTACTCCATTGTCTAAATGTACCACATTTTCTGTATCCATTCCTCTGTTGAAGAACATCTGGGTTCTTTCCAGCTTCTGGCTATTATAAATAAAGCTGCTATGAATGTGGTGGAAAATGTGTCCTTGTTAGATTTTGGAGCTTCTTTTGAGTATATTCCCAAGAGTTGTATAACTGAGTCCTCAGGTAGGACTATGTCCAGTTTTCTGAGGAACTGTCAGACTAATTTCCAGAGTGGCCATACCAGCTCACAATTTCAACAACAATGGGGGAGTGTTCCTCTTTCTCCACATCCTCTCCAGCATCTGCTGTCACCTGAGTTTTTGGTCTTAGCCATTTTGACGGGTGTGAGGTAGAATTTCAGGGTTGTTTTAATTTGCATTTCCTTGATGACTAAAGATGTTGAACATTTCTTTTGGTGCTTCTCAGCCATTTAATATTCTTTTAAAAATGAATATTTATTTACTTACATTTGAATGTTATCCACTTTCCAGATTTCCTCTCTGTAATCTCCCAACCCATCTCTCCCCACCTGCCTCTATGGGAGTGTTCCCCACCCATCTACTCCCTTCTACCTCTCCATTCTGGCATTCTCCTACAAAGAGGTATTGAGCCTTAATAGGGACAAGGGTCACTCCTCTTGTTGATGCCTGATAAAGCCATTCTCTGCTACATATGAGCCTGGAGTCCTGGGTTCCTCCTTGTGTACTCTTTGGTTGATGTTTCAGTCTCTGGGATCTCTGGTGGGTCTGATTGGTTGATATTGTTGTTCTTTCTGTGGGGTTGAAAACCCCTTCAGCTCCTTGAGTTCTTCTTCTAACTCATCCATTTAGGACCCTGTTCTCAGTCCAATGGTTGGTTAACAGCATCTGACTCTGCATTTCTCAGGCTCTGTCAGAGTCTCTCAGAAGACAGCTATATTAAGTACCTGTCAGCCATTCAGTATTTCTCGGTTGAGAATTCTTTATTTAACTCTGTACTCCAATTTAATAGGGTTAACTGGTTTTCTGTAGTCTAACTTCTTGAGTTCTTTGTATATATTGGATATTAGCCCTCTATCAGATGTAGGATTGGTAAAAAGATCCTTTCCCAATCTGTTGGTTACCATTTTGGTCTACTGACAATGTCCTTTGCCTTACAGAAGCTTTGCAATTTTATGAGGTCTTATTTGTTGATTCCTTTTTATTCTATTTTTTTCTCTTTTTCTCCCTCTGTGCATTTTTATTATATACTCTGCATTTACATTTGAGATTCAATCACTACCCCTCTGCCCTGCTCCACCCCCCTCCATTTGCCTTCACAAAGGTGCACTTTCTCCTGATCACCCTCTCAACCCCATTGTCTTAGCATTCCCCTACATTCGGAAAACATGCCGTCCCTGGACCAAAAGTCTTTCACATTGATGCCATACACTGCTATCTTCCGCTACATATGCAATTGGATTAATAGGTCTTTCAATGTGTGCACAAAAGTTGGTGTTTTAGTCCATGGGAGTTTTGGTGGGCTTGGTTGGTTGATAATGTTGTTCTTCCCATGAGGTTGCAACCCCTTTCAGCTCAATAGGTCCTTTTGTATCACCCTCATTGGGGTCCCCGTGTTCAATCTGATGATTAGCTGCAAGCATACTCAGCTGTATCTATATGACTCTAACTTATTCCCTGAGGAGGCATCTTTATCTAGTTTTTGCCAGTAAGTACTTCTTGGGATCTATTTGACCTTTTGCATTTCTTCCCATGTGGGTTTTGATCTCCCTGTTAAGAAAGACTGAGGCATCCCCATTTTAGCCTTCCTTCTTTTTGAGCTTCATGATATCTGTGAATTGTTTCTTTGGTATTGGATAATCATAGCTATCTGGGGCTAGTATCTGCTTATCAGTGAGTGCATACCATGTGTGTTTATTTTGAATGGGTTACCTCGCTCAGGATGATTGTCTTTAGTTCCATCCATTTGCCTAGGAATTTCATCAAGTCATTGTTTCTAATAGCTGAATAGTACTCCATTGTATAAATAAAGCACACTTTCTGTATCCATTCCTCTGTTGAAGGACATCTGGGTTCTTTCCAGCTTCTGGCTATTATAAATAAGGCTGCTATGAACATGGTGGAGCATGATCTTAGAACATAAGCCATTGGTGTTCTGTTGAGAAAAATTTTTCCCTGTTCCTATGTGTTCAAGGTTTTTCCCACTTTCTCTTCGATTAGTTTCAGTGTGTTGGGTTTTAGGAGGAGACCCTTGATCAACTTGAATTTGAGCTTCACACAGTATGATAAGAAAGGATCGATTTGCATTATTCTAAATGATGACCTATAGTTGAGCCAGCATAATTTGTTGAAAATGCTTTTGTAGAAGGTATTTGTCTAGGTATTTACACATCTGTTACATCAAACTGTTTTTTATATAAAGCCAATTTAGAAGCATGAAATTAAATCTAAGAATGTCCCATATCTTCTATAGTATGAGTAGCAATGTCCAGTTCTCATATTACTTTTTTCTCTTCTTTGCTTGAAACAGGGGTTTGCCCTAGTTAGTTCTGCTCTTCCTCAGAAAGGACCCCAGGTTGCATCTAGAGAATATCATCCTGAGTGAGATAACCCAGTCACAAAAGAACAGACATAATATGCAGTCACTGATAGTGGGATGCTAACCCCAGAGGCTTGGATTGCCCCAGAAACAACTCACAAACTGCGTGAAGTTCAAGAAAAAAAAAAAACAAAACAAAACATTAGGCTCAATCCTTACACACTAAGAAAATGTTGACTAATTCCGGGTTACATCTGTTTTGCATGTACTTTTTGCTCATTGTAACTAGTAAGATTTTAATGCAGAGTATCAAACCTTAAAAAAATGCTTAAAAATTTGTACATTTATCTTTTTTTAAAAAATAAAGTTCTTCCATAAAAAAAATAATTAAAATTTGAACCTAAAAAAAAAAAAAAAAAAAAAAAGAAAGGACCCCATAGTTCAAGGCATTTAAATGTTTTAAATGGGGTGTTTTCTATCAACCTCGGCAGATCCACATTACACAGGTCCATATTTAATTACAGCTTCATATACATCCTTCATATAATCATGTAAGGGTGGGTCCTGGATATTTGAGTCAATGTAATGTTGATATGTAGACCTTACAGATTATTATTTAAACCTAGACAGTGAGACTATATCTTATAACTGTTACCTTGAATACACATCAGGAAATATCTGAGGTACATATTGATTTGCTGTATTGTCAACTATGAACATTTTTACTAGGAAGAATATCCTCTAATATGATTGTAAGAAATATACTGAATTCTTAAATAAGTAAGATAATTCATTATTATCATTATCATGTATTAAATTTATATAATCTTAGTATGCTTTTGTATGACTAGCAGTGTTGTAGGTTTGTTTAAACCAGAAGTAACACAAACATGTGACACTAAAATGCCCTCATACTATATCTATGTAGCTGTGATGTCATTAATTCTTAAATGGTGAAATTCTTAAATGTTGCCGTATTTTGGGACCATCATCATATATGCTCACCACCATTGATATAAACTACTACTACTACTACTACTACTACTACTACTACTACTACTACTACTACTACTACTACACACACACACATACACACACATACACACACATAGTGTAAGTGTCCTAATATATGCATAATATAATATTTCAAGCATTCAGAAGTAGAACAAGCAGGCTTTAGAACAAGAAAGATAGATGTAGAATAATAGCAGAAGGGAGTTTGGGAAAGGGCAGCTCAATATACACAAAGGCTGCCTATGATGGCAAATACCTGTCCTCTCAACCCTTGAGACTCTGGACAAGAGGGCTAAGAGTAGGAGCCTAACCTGAACTATAGAGCAAAATCTTCTCTCTTCTGCAAAACAGAAGTAAAGAAAGTTAACCATGTGTTAAAAATCTGTTCTCTATGATGAAAATGCTTGAATTACTACCTCACTTTCTGACAAAAGAATACATGTTAGGATTAATAAAGGTGTTCAGATATTTACCAAACTAACCAGCCAGAGTCTTAGATGTACAAATGGAATCATGGTGCTTATGGTTAAGCCAGCAACCAATAGAGGAGAACATTTCTGTGTGGAGCATTTTATCACATGATGTGTGGGCTCAGAATGGAAGACACCACTCGAGCCTAGGATTCCAAAAGATAAGACACTGGCAATTATTAAAAAAGCCAAAGTGAGAGGCAAAAGATCTGATGAATATATGATGAGAAAATGAGACTTCAGTGTAGAACACTTCCAATCAGAAAAATAAGGAAAAACTCTCAGAAGAGAGAAAGAAATGCATGAAGAAATAAAGTCACATGTAAAGAGGGTTGTTATAGAGGAATACCAGGCTGGATTGGAAAGCTGCTCCAGTTGCTGAGTGCTCAGCCCACTGCACAATTGGATTTTATCTTTAGTACAATGACATTTTAGTGCTAAGCACTTTGATGTGTGGCTTATCTCATCTGAGCCAGTCTGGTAATCTTCAATTCTTTCACCTCTAAAAGAATAATAATTACTCCCTTTTAGGTTCCATGATTATGTGTATGTAAGAATTAGAAGAGAAAACTATGCAAAACAATGAGGCATTGCTTTGAATGTGCTAGGAAATAAAGAAATACACACACACACACACACACACACACACACACACACACAGAGAGAGAGAGAGAGAGAGAGAGAGAGAGAGAGAGAGAGAGAGAGAGACAGACAGACAGACAGACAGACAGAGACAGAGAGACAGAAACAGAGACCAAAACAACAGCAAAAAAATCCCAAGTCTCTTCCAACCCCCAGGGGAAGTCAGAAACTGAGTTGCAAAGAGTAAGCTAAGGGAAACAGAAGTAAAAATAAACAGCACATTATTAAAGCATTTCAGGCAGTTCTTCTTTACCCATTTTGTTTTCTGTCCACAAAATGTTTACAGCAGTAAACATTCCTTCATCATTCTCATGGATTGTGGAGGAATCAGTGTAATGATGGACTAATGATGCACAGGGATGTTATTGGCAGTAATCACTAGAAAGACAGACAGGGATTAGCGCCATGGTAGAAGGATGCTATCCATTTGTGGCAGATTTTCACACTAACTTTCTGCTGTGCTGCTCAGACCCCGCTGGTTCTGTTTCATGTCCCAGCTAGATGAGAAGATGTATGAGCCCACCGACCACTCTTTCTTCAGCTTGGGCATACATTTGGATGCTTTTCTTTGACTCTGCTGAGTCACAAACATAAGCACTATCTGCCTCTCTATCAGAATATTTTTTAAGCTTTCCATGGTGGCTCATGATTCTCTTCTACTTCAGATATTGCCGGAGCAAACTTCTTTTTTTTTAAAGCCACAGTCTTCCAAAATTTTTGTGTGGGGGCCTTAATTCTCAAAATGCCCGTGTCCAGGCAAAGTTAAGGGAGGTAGCGTTTGTTTTACTTAAAATTGAAAATTTAAATTTAACGTTAATTTGAAATTTAAGGAAGGTAAAGTATGAGGCACAACATACAAGTTTGTTTTTTATAACATATAAAACAACAAAACTTTCTTATTGTGGAGCAAATAGTCATAACTGGTCCTTAATTAAAGTGACAGATCCTTAGGATGTGTATGTAATCACTTTTCAATATCTTAAAGGATAATACAGCTGAATGATCCACACAGATCACACCACTCAGATCACTTACATATCTATTAATAGTAAGATTGATAAAGTATTACTCATTTAAAAATTCAGATTATCTGTTAAAAAGGCTCTGAGAATTATTTGGTATGGCCATCTTACATGCCTTTTGTCTCCCAGTGCCATGTTCATATGTACTACGACATATTTCATATCCTACCATCTGCAGATGTCTGTTTGTAAGCTTTGGTACATGGATTGTATTTTGTTGTCAGGAGAACACAGTGAGCCAGAAATTAAAACTATATGAAAATAAATTAATGCAGGGTACAAAAGGTGTGTTTAGTATATCCTACAAGTTGAAAATAAAGTGTCTGTTCATTCATCTTTTTCATGTCCACCCAAAACAAAGAGGGCACATATAGAAACCTAGAAGATCTATCTTTGAAGTAAGGATAGCGAAAATTCTCAGTGGGAACCAGCAGAGCTTCTACTTTTATCTTGGGCATCGCAGACTCAAGATTATGAAAATACATTTTGTGTGCCCCACTATACTCAAAATCATGCAAACACAACCACTGAAACATCAGTTGGCCTTGGATTTTATTGTTAAAACAACCCTTTGTCACTTCTATAAATATCATGGACACGGGAGAAACATATTGTCAGTGTGGCTTACACACTGGGAGGAGGGCAATGGTATTATTTCAGGAGTATGCATACATCATGTCTACCATGGACTGAAATTTATTTTGTTATTGACAAGAGTTTTATCTTAATAGTTGTAAAGTTCTTATAGAGTATTATACCTTCCCTTTGTACCACTCCAATTTACTGAGCAATTATAGAATAAGGTGAACTATTCAGTTTTTAATATTATAACTTAAAATTAGGAATTTCAATTTTAATATTAATATATTATTAATTTAGATTTTGCCCATTTATTTTCTGATTCACTTCTTAGATGTGCTAAAATTCACTGTTGAAGAAGTGTGTGTGCCTTTGCACACTATCATTAACTTGTTGGCATTTCTCAAGTAGAAGCAATCTTGATCATTCAAAGTTTATACAACATTTATCTGTATTTCCCTATGCTTTGTCCCATCATTTTTACTGAAGCACATGTGGCATTATCTACACTTTTGGAGCATGTACAATAGAATAAGTAGACACTTGGAGTCACTCAATTATCTATGTCAAATCTGAGAGTTCCAGGAAGCTCTGTCTGCATGGGCTCAATTATTTTGTTTTCAGACTTAGTGTCTTGGTCATAAGTGGGAAATAGTACTGTGTAATTCGTTAGCATAACAATTATCTTCCCACTGTTACATGTGATGCCTAATTTAAATGAAGTTTGCCTAATTTATAACATTACTGCCTCTGTCTATATCATGGTCCTTAAATTTAGTTTGTATCTATAATTTCCCTTACTGTCAAAGACTAACCCACCATCGGGTGATTTCAAGATTATACTCAGATAATGAATGTCCTAGGTAAGTTTTTACTCCTGATTCTTCACTGCTACCAAATGGATATGGAGAATTGTGATCACAATGATATGGATGACAGGAACAACTGATTTCAGGCTAAATTAAGTCAGGAAGGTGACTTTAAATCATCATCCCTAAGGGGCTTCTTCCATTTCTCTGCATGTTCTCTTCTTGACTTACTTGCTTAGCTGAAGTCATGGTTGTCACAGGCAAACCTCTAGCATCTAAACCATTCTTCAGGCCAGTATTTGTTGCTAGGTCCAGCTGGCTATGGAATCCTATTTGTATTGGAGGTAGGTTTTTTTTTTCTTCACTACAAAAATGTTTACTTTGGCATCTATTGTGTTCTGATGTCCAAATAATTCCTCCTCTTTTGAAGAAGAGTTTCTGTCATTGATTTTCCTGTATCCTGGACATTTTTAATCTATTTTCTTTTTTTTTATATAGGTGGGGGATGAGGGGGAAGAGGAAGAGGAGAAGGAGGACCCATAGGAAAAAATAGAGGCTGGAGATTATCTAGGAACATAAAATAGGCAATCTAAGGGTATGATTTAATTAGTTCTAACAATCTAAGCAAGGTGCACTGACCATCTGTAGCTGACAAGAACTGCTGACAGCACTTGAAAGTTGCGCACAGCTCACTTTATGGTGAAGTTATCCAAAAACACCCAGACCACATGTTAGCCCAGGAGGACATAGACTGGGGTACAACTCAGACTGTATTAAATGCTGCCATTCTAATCTTAGCTCTTAGGGTTAACATCATTAGTGTCTGCCATTTTTAAAATCTCAGGCTGTAAATTATTTCTTGATACATCTTTATATTTTTATGCTCTTAATTTACTGTTCAAGATTATTATGTATATTATTTTTTGTATTTTGTGTAGTCAGGTTATGAACTTTTTAACTCTCCTGTTTTAGCAGATAATTAGTAGAAGACATGTTTTCCTTTTGTAGTATATTTTTCAATGGTTTTCTGTGTAATTGTAGTGGCCTATACACACACACGCACACACACACACATATACACACATATACACATACATATACATAAAGACATATATCTGTATAAATTTATATATATGTATATACACACAGAGACATACACACACACATATATATATGTATATGTATACAGAATATTTAATTTCAGAACATCCCAACTACCTACATAGAAAGCAATATCCTTCAGCCATTCCCTGTAGTTCTCCTCCTCTGCTGCCAACCCAACCAATTCTAAGCTACCATTTAGCAATTTTCTATTTCACTTACATAAAATTACAAAATTCCATTTTCATGTTTCTGCTCAATTCATTAGCATAATATTTCAGTGTTCTTCCTTTCCATGGTCATTTAGTACATTATTATATGAATATAACATATTTTAAATATCTGTTTACCAATGTATGAGACCTTATATTAGCCTCACCTTTTGTCTACAAAAATAATTCTTCTCTATATATTTGAATATTTCTGCCCTATATATTTATGTACAAGTTTGTTTTTTGACCTATGTTTTCAATTTTCTTCAATACATATACCCCTGAATGAAATTTCTGGGCCTGATATTAACTTTATGTTTAATGATTTAATAACAATTTTCCAAAATTACTATATAATTTTCCATACCACCAGAAGAGCAGGGATTTTGCTTTTTCTCTACTTTAATTCCAATCCACTGACCTAATTAGTCAATGTTGATTCTGTCAGTCTGGAATGTAGAATATTATATCTCTTGCTAATATTCATTTGCATCTCCTTCCTCACTAAGCATGGTGAAGCATGTTTTCATGGGTTTAATCCTTTGTCATTTGTATAGTTGATCCTTTTCAGAGGAGTTTCGATCTAAATCTGTAACTCACATTTTAATTTGTCTTTCCTTACTGACCTTAAAGTCTTTGGTTGTACGTGTATGTTGGGTAAGTGATGTCTCTTTCTTAGAAGAGACAGACAAAAGGTTGTGGTTCAGACTCTTCAGTGTGATGTGAGAACATCTGTGTGGAAGAAAAAGGAAACAGGTGTGGCATGTGTTGCTATGCCCTGAAACTGATTGTAGATCCTACATCCATCTGCCTAGTACCTGATGCTGCAGGTAATCCTTTCCCTTCCCGTACACCTCTGTAATTCCACTTTTAGCACCACGAGCACAGCAGTGATTTGCATCCCACACAGTGAGAGTTATTTTTTAAGAGATGGGCTGTATATTAGTCATTTCCTACTCTGAGTATTTTAGATGCCATTTAGCGGGATTTCAAATTGGAGAACTATGTCAGATATGTCTTTTTTAAAGTATGATTTTAGATTTTTTATTCATGTACATGACAAATATTGTGCTAAATATTCAGTGATCTGGATGAGTTTGTCTCCAACTGTGATGTATGGAGGTGTGGCATCTAGAAGATGATTTGCTTTTTAAAGTAACTCTTCAAAATTCAGATTAATGGCCTTTGTAAAGGATTTCTAACTCTACAAAATGGTTCCTTTTACAAAGTAAAGGGTCAATGGAAAATGGTGATCTGCAGCCAGGACAAGGGTCCTTATTAAAGCCCTTTATGCTGACACCCTGTTTGAGAAATCACGGCCTTTTTGAAAAATATTTTTTCTATTCTTTATATGTTACTCTTGTTTTGATAGCAGAGTAGATAAATGTCTGGATTTTATCCAAAGAGCCCTTCATAAACAATTTAAACCCTCCATGTCTTCTTTCCCATTTAGTCTACTTTCTCTTGTACTATGTCTACTGTGAGTATAACCTTTTAACAGTATTATAGGGAAGATTGCACAAAATGTTCTTAATTATGATATAAAGATTATGACATTGACACTTTGTAAAATACAACTTTGGTAATAGTATGGGCATAAATAAAATAGGCACAATTAGAGAAATAACCAATGAAGAGCAAGAAATTCCTAATGAAAATGAAGGCTAAGTGATTTTTCCGTTCTTAAATACCTTTAACAAAAATTATCATTATCAACAACAAACATGGCAAAATAAACAGAAACTCACACTGGTATTTGCATTTTGATTTTTTCTTGATTAATCAGTGTTAAAGCCACTATATATCTTGCCAGACTATCTGATAAGCCTAAATTCAGAAAATGTCATGTGCAATTACAAAGGTTTTGGGATTAAATCAAGTATTTACCTAAATTTAGGTAGTAAGGACAGGGGAAGAATCTGCAGTATCAGCAGTAAAGATAAAACTATTTAATCTGTAATAAATTGCAACGTACTGTGTAATTTCTATGGAAATTGCCTGCCTAGCTAAAAGTTTTTTTCCGCAGTTAATGGGTACAGCCAATTATTTGTTCTTGCAGGTCTGATGTATGAACACATTCTAGAAACAACATGATACCATTGTCATCACATCACAGACCTGCTTTCCTGCTAAGAACAGTAAACATGGCACTTGTTAGCCTGCATCAGGTCCTTACAAAGAAGCAGGATTAAGAATAATTAGTCTGAGGGATAAAATTATGTAATTCAATTTTTTTTATCCTGTGTGTTTCTCCTGACATTTGAAGAGTTAGTGAACCGATCGCTGTGTGTTCAGTAATAACTCTTTATCACAGACTTACAGTGTGTGAAAACAAAAGAACTTTTAAATAGCTGGGGATTTTGTGTGAGTGTGCTTTTTCCAGGATTGTTAGCCAGATAGAAGTGAGGATTGGGCAAACTGTATTACACTTCTCCTTTAGCATAGTAATTAAGCTTCTCAGATTCTCTGGGAATTAAGACTACACAGAGTCATTATGCAGATGCATGCAGGAAGGTAGAGTGGATGGAGGAACATTTTCATACTTTTATTTTTTAACATAATAATAAATGAAAGTTTGGCGTCAGATTATCATTCCCCTAACTGTCATAGTGGACCACATTGCTTTCCACTTCATGCCTATTGGTTTTCTTTTATTTGCCTGAAAGTTTGTGGATACATTGTGATAACCAGAATCTCCCCGAAATAAGAAACAGTTGTAGACTATGACCCCTAGAGTGCACACATTTAGTCCCTCCTCCTGATGTTATGTTTCCCTTGACTCATTGTCATGGTATCCCAAGGTTCACTTGAGAATATTGGGAGGAAGAATCTGTGAATGCATCACCAGGTCATTAAGCTTTGCTTGATAGGCCAATGATTTGCAATATAGACTATGCTCAGTGGAGTACTATTCAAGGAAGCTCCACAGCTGAAAGAGAACAGTAATATTTTTTTTACTATATCTCTTGATTAGGGATGGAAATACACATGTCATAATGTGTTTTTTGTTTGTCTGATAGGTTCGTGTAGAAAGAACCTTACCCCATTGACCTATTGATCTATGTTTTATTTTGCTTCCATTGTTTGGTTACTGGTGTTATGGAAACTAAGAGGGACAAGTTATCAGGTATCATATAGATTTTATGACCATAGGCATGATTGCTTATCTGAACTTAGAGCATCTTAATGCTACCTAATATTTTAGGATGGTTCAAGAAAGAGAACATTTGCAATAAAAGTACTATTAGAAATGACACCAAGGATAGACAGTTGAATTTACATGAATAGGATTTGTCATAGCACAGGTAGTCACCAAGCCAATGTTATGAAAATGAGTTTTAGAGTAATATTAATGAGAGATTGAATGTTAGGATTTTGTGGTTGAATGGGCTGCAAGACTTGTGGTTTGACATGAACTACTGCCTAGTGCATATGAAATACTATATACAGTATGCTATTGAATTAAAAAGTAACATGCTAAAATATTATTGTCATTCTCAAGGTAATTTAAAATGCTTAATAACATTGCTTACACTTATGAATGACTATGAAAATTCTGACATGGTAAGAAAATCAGCAGAAAATTAAACATGCACAATTAAGTAACCTTTAATAAAAAAAAAGCTATGGTTCACATATACAACACATATGAAATCTGTCAAAATTCAGTAAATAGAGCTTTAGTTCATAAATCTGTTTTCTTGGGATAATATTATATTAACTGCAGGCATCATATTTAGGAACTTTATTTCATATTCCTTACTGTAAATCCACCAAGACCCAGCCTTTAAGAGCTATTTTAAAACTGCCAACACCTCTTCATTCTAAGCCTCAGTCCCCTAAATCTGGCAGCTCCCATCTGTTACTTGACCTGTCTAGTTCCTGCTTCCTTTTCATTGGTATCTCTCCCATTATTGCTTCACTGTAAATCCAGCTTCATTTCTGTTGATCAGAACATTTATGAACTTTCTTAGAGCTCAAAATTGTCTTTCCTTTACAATTTCCTTAAACTAAAACCTCCTCTACACATTCAACAAATGCCTGAGAAACTGTTCTCTCTAACTGTGATGCCTTTAAAATTTATCCCTTAGGCCTCGGTGACATGGATCCTTCATTTTCATTAAACAGGTCACATTATCATGGTTCCTATAACCTTTGTTTGGGAAACTCTCAATATCTGAAGTTCTCCCCAGCTCTTTTTAAGACTGAGTTCTTGTCATAGCACAAACACTGCCTCCTTTAGGTTATTTTTTTTTTCTTTACCTAATGATAAGCTAATCACATAGAATAACTTATTCCTGTGGTGCAGTTCTTTTTCTTTCATGGTTCTTAAAGAATCTCTTGTCATCTGCCTATGCATTTGTTGTCATTTGCTGAGTCCATTGAATTGTCTACTACACTGAGGTAGAGTCTGCAAGTCTTTTACAGACTTTTCTATCCAAAGATATCTGTTGAATTAATAACATGCAGCATTCATTGTCCACATTGATATTATGATTCCCATATATTATACATTATATGTGTCAATACAGTATATAATCAGTCATTAACAGTTTCACTAATCAGTGGGAATGATGCTGGTTTCATCTTCATTTATGTCTCAAAAATGGAGAAAATTAAAATTTAGTATCACTTGAACACAGTACTGAGGTCTGTGTAAAACTGAAAATTAAAATTGACAAAGTTGTTTCCAAAACTTCTGTGGCCAAATAACATTAGCATAAAAGCATAAGGTAGAGTGAAGCCCAAATAAAAATTGTGTCAAATCAGGAAAACAGTAACACTGATTGAAAACATTTATTCCCTCATGCTAGGCCATTTTAATTGGAACGGGATACCTCTAAGTTTTTCAGACTATTAGAAAGGTGTCTTAAATGGTTAACAAACAGTCCTAAAAATCATTTTTGTTGTTGTATGAATGAGGTAATTAATAGAGGATTCATAACTATGTAAAAATACCCTGCAAATAGCAGGCGACATATAATGATCAGTGGAAGTTCTATATATTATACCATAATCTGTTTATATCTGTCTATTTCCAAGGAAATCATCCCTTGAAAGAATCTAGTAAATTAATATTGTATTATAATTGCAAGTCAACCAGTTTGCAAGAATCACCACTCTCAAAAAAAGTGAACTATAGAGCTATATGATTTGTTAATTTTTTAGTAGAACAAATCATATCTTCACATTTGTAGGAGAGGTCAAGATTCTGTACAGTGCTTTCTGATGAGGCTTGCAGAATTTACAGATATTATTAATGATATAAAATAGCATAAGTGGGTGAGACTATTTACCGTAATCAATGAATTAAAAAGAATAAAATGAAGTTCATGAAGAATATAAATAAGCAGAACCCTAGTTTCTTTAAAGCATTCAGAAATATACTACTAGAAGAAATCTACTACCAGAAGTAATCTCCTGAAGCTTAAAAGTAACTTTAAGGGAAAAGAAAGTAAGAAAAAGAGTTTTAGTCGTTACCTGGTAATAGACATACACTTGCTATTTTCCAGAAGCCCCCAAGCTGTGAATATAATCAGGAACAAAAGAACTACATATTTATGAAAGAGAAAGTATTTACTATTCTCTTTCTTTTGTTCTTTCTGTTGAAAAGAAAAAGCTACAACTATATTCTACACAAAATTGGAAAGGCATGAGCCCCATGTAGAGGCTTGAAACACAAAGCTTAGACTCTACTCAAAACCTACTGAAAATGAAAATAGAAGTCTTGCAACCAGATGTCTTTCTATTGGGTAACTCTGATAATAAAGCACTGAATTTTATAATATCCCAAGGATTATTTAATGCATGGGATACAACTCTATCTATAGCTATGAGCATATGAACACTGAATATTTCAAAGAAATAATTTTGGGAGAGTATGCTAAATTTCTCTTGAAAAGTTGAAGATATTCACCCTTAAGTTTTTGTTCCACTCTAATTATAATTTACCAGAGATAAGATGCAGTTTTTTCTATATGAAAATGCATGCTATGACGTTTATGTGTCCAAGCCAACCTTATTCTAGTATTTACCTGACATTTCTGAACATCTGAGTTTATAATCTCATATGATTCAATATAGAAATAACCTCTTCTGGGACACCATTTTTCTTTTAGATTACTTTAATAATCCTAAATTCATTATTACATCAATAACAGGTTTTAAACTCAACATCTACCACAACTAATTGTTCCAGTTTTTATTATTTTTTGTCCTATTGGACAGGGAACTTCTGATGAACTGAAATCTTCCCCTTTATCCAATTGTGGGATACCACTGAATAATACCTTGTGCTATACTCAAGTAATTATTGAATAGTGAATTTACTGTCATTTATATAAATTATAATCTAGTGAGAGAAACATGAACCCTACTCTCTCAAGCTATTGACACAATATTGCTGTGCAAATAACTACTTTGAAATGAGTTATAGCAATAACCATTTATCCTCAAGATCATGATTCTTCAGGAGGATGGGAACTTTTGTGGGCATAGCGACTGAGATTTCAGTGTAGATTCAGTTCTATTCCATGGACCTGTGTATGGCACTAGAGGTCAGAGCACCATGGCTGAGATATTGTTTTCTGTCTCATGCTGACTGCAGAAAGTAAAAGGGAGTCCTCTTTTTACAGAACCATGTCAAGTTCCCCTCTTACTCTCTCTTTTTAAACATGAATGTTGAGCATACCAGACATACCCATGAAAGAAATTACCTTCTAGACAGAAATTACCTTGAAAGTGTTGATGTAATAAACTGCAATTCAAAGTGGAATCAAGAGACATCATAGTTTTGAAAGAGAGACTTACTTCTTGGGAGATACAGAAGAAAACAACCAAAAGGGGATGTGAAAAGGAATGTCACTTCACTCAACCCACACTACTTCTATCTGTCTTGTGTCATTTTCCCAACATTGGTTCTAGCTATATTCTCCCCTAACTGACAGTCACCCAGCTGTTTTTTCAACTGTTGTATCTCTGGATTAGCATGACTGTTTATAACAACACATTTTAGGAACCTAATTACTTAGGACTTTTATTAATATATAATTTAAGAATTCATAACAAAAGACTTTAAGGCATATACTTTATAATATAGAAGAATTCATCAAAGTCAATTATTTAACATACATATTATACCAGGAGCCTTTAAGAACAGTATGTGTTGCCTTTAAATAGGGTTATGTGTTTCTACTAGGCAATTCTTCATAATATTCAAATTTGAGTCTTAGCAATAAGCAGGCCACCCTGGCTTTAATGGTGATGCTCCAGAATGATAGCCACAAGTAGGAAATTAGTAGAATTTGAAATCAATGATAAAAGGCCAGCCCAGTGAAATGTTTCTATCTACTTAGGAATTCTATGTGTAAACTTTCAGACAGAGAGACCTTATAACATGGACTTATAGGCAATAAACTGTTTCCTGTATCATGTTATAATTGTATTACAATGACATGTTATAATTGTATTACATTAATCATTAAATGTTTAACTTTTAACTTCCAAATCCTGGATCCTGTAGGGAAGTTGTATCCCTCTGTATCTAGCCTATGGTAGTTCCCAATGTTGTGCTGGTTCTTTTTAATCATCGTATTAAAAACCATTATCTTTATTAAGAATTGACTTCTAGTTGACTCTGAGTTTACCAACATTGTATCTTCTTAAATATTACCTGATATATTTGTGTTGTCATCCCCCATTTTATAGGGAACAAAACTGTGACAGTTAATGCTCAGGTGAATCACCTTTCTCTCATACTTTGGCAGCAGCTAAATCAAGAGGAAAAAGTGAGCTCAACTCAAAGACATGCCCTTGTTTCTTATTTAAAGCTGTCTCTAGTCATGACATTTTTTCATCTTTGATTCAGGGACTGTCACCAATTAAAACTCTCAGGCACCCGGTTTTAATCCCTGATGTGGCAATTGCCAAGTCCTATCTCTTCGGTTGTAAAACTATGATTAATAGTCCCTGTCCTGGGCAAATTGTTTCACTGCTGTGAAATTTCACGCAGAACGGAGAGAGGGAGCTCAGAGCACAATCTCCCGTGTATGTTGTCAGTACCTCGAAGCTCTATAACCACTGTAATGACTTGTTTGTGTGGAACACTAAACTAGAAGAGTGTTTTGATTTGACATTTTCCAGTACTAGGCAAAAGCAAACACACATAAACAATGTGGGAGTGAAGAGAAAGATATTTCTTAGAACAGACTCCATTCCCCTTTCCACTATGGGAAGCAGCAACCTAAATGGAACAAGAGAATATTTACGAGCAAGATGATCACTCTGCATGTGACTCCTATGACTTGTCTCAGTTCCTTATTTGATGCTGACATGTTGCTTCTTAGAATGAACACAGATAGAGAATGATAAGGCCTGATGAAATCTATTGAATCCTTAGTATGTGATGTTTGATATCAGGTGACCTCTTGTCTATTCTTGGTTGTCAACTTGACTGCATCTTGAAGTAACCAAAAACCCAAGCTGTTGGGCACACCTGTGGGGATCCACACTAAATCTGTGCCATACATTTTTGTGGCAGCTTATATAAGAGAACAAAAGACAGAAGATATTGTGTTGGCCTGCTTGGTCTTGTTCTCACTTGCAAATTTATTTCTTCAATACTATATGGAAAGCCTGCTTCTTTGGAACTCCAGTGTGTACTGGAGTCAAGCTGAAACATCTTCTGAACTGAAAAACTACTGGCTTCCTTGTATTTCTGTTGGTAGACAGGCACTGGTCTACTAGCTGCACCATAGCCTATAAGCCATTCTAATAAATAACATACATATACATGCATATACACATATCATATGAATATACATATATATCATATACATATACACATACACATATATATTTCTTCATTCCATCAATGAATGAGTCAGTTCTGCCCTCTTTACTCTGAGGATTTAACTACTATCATATCTATTATGAATGGTTCTCAGAGCATTTCTTACTGAGTTCCTGAGCCTGACATTGTACTAGTCAAGGACACAAAAGGTTCATATTCTCTAAAATATTTGGCAGTAGTAGATTTTGATTTTATATCCAAAATACTTCATTTACAAATTTGATAATGAAAATATAAGGTATTTATGGCATTCTTTTTCAAAACCTCTTCTCTTCTTTCAATTTAAGTTTTTTTATATCATAGGACCAAGAACTAGAGGACAAATGTCTCAGCTCTAATAAGAAGAGACACGCTACTTGTTTAATAAGCATGTCTGTGGATTTTAAACAGGCATTCTTTTTTTTTTTATGGGTACAACTAGGTTATTTCTATCCTCAAATATATTAAGATTTTCATAGCTCCCAGATTTATTCCTGGGATTACTATGATCTTTGCATTAATGCCATGATGCTTTTACATATTTCTTCATTAGCAGTCCTATATTATGAATCTCACTCCCTTCCATCTACCAGTTGTTGTTACAGTACAGTCTTTATGGGAAGCTTCCCAGGAAGCTGTATTTATGGAAAAATGCATTCATTTTCTGGTTTCTGTTTTCAGTTCTATCTATGCTAACTCATCAATGATCAGCTTACAATCTCCCAGTCCTGTCTCCTTAGTGGACCTCACCAATCTTCTTGTTTGTTGTTGATGTTGTTGTTGTTGTTGTTGTTGTTGTTGATGATGATGATGATGTTATATAAACTCAGTTGAAATCACCACCATGTCCACAACAAATATCTAAGTTAATATTCACCATTTGACAACTGAATATTATTTGAAATTTCAATAAACTCATTTAGACAAGACTTATACAGTGTATGTGACTCCAAGATGTTCAATGTCTTTTTAGCAAGTTCTTGGAAACTCTCCATTTGTTTCACTGTGTGGATAGCAACACATGATGAACAATTCTTTTCTTGATTTATAACTAACTTAAAGAAGATAGTTAACTTTTACTTTAAAAATTCAAACTTTTATTTTGAAGACTTTCCTTCTTGGGGCTATTCTTGATCTCCCAATGAGCTGAAAGCCCATGTCTGCTGAAATTGTGTAGTCCTGCACTTTGAAGGGTAAATTCTTTGTCTGCACCTATAATAGACAGGACCAGCACTAGAAAAAGCATCTTAGCTTAAGAATTCTAATCAAGGCAGTTTTACCTCCATGTGCTGCCTCTCCAGAGAAAATTTGTTTGTGTGTCCTTCGAAAATATATTGGTATTTGTGAAGCACTGCGTGGATTCCTAAGGGGAAATTTTTCAATGATAATAATTGAGTAGTGTGGGTATTTTAATTAATGTTTTACTATTCTACAGATATGCAGTGTGATATCTGTGATGGTAAGATGATTAGTGTTATACAGTTGTTGATTATGATGTAAAGTATCATTACAAATCATATAATTAATACTAATAATGTGGTAGATAAGCCTATACAATCACCTCATGATAAATAAAAGTTATTCAAATGCTGAAATTTTCAGAAAAAAATTATAAGAATATGTTCTTGGAAAGTGTGGTATTTGCCTGAGGCAGTGCAGACTTATCTATGAGATAAAATCATTTAGTGGCTGAGAGCTTATTAAAATTACATCAAGGATGGCTTTGCCTTAAAGTAGAGCAAATATATGTTTTGGACAAGATCTTTTGTCCAATTTTACCTGATGCTGTCTCAGTTTTTCATAAACTGTTTTCTTTTTCATCTTCCAGATGACTCTACTTTTCCCCCTTTGTCTATATGGCAAATCATCTATGTTCTTTTTGCTTATTCTGGGCGATATTTTTACTTTACAAAAATAAAATTAAGGAATCACTAAAGCGTCTGCAAAACATTTTAACAGTATTTAACACAAACTGCAAATAGGTGCCCCAATGAACTATTTCACTTGCTGGAGACAGATATTCCTCTGTTTCTTGTATCTTTCCCAATCACTAGACTCTATGACAAAAAACAAAAAAAATCAAAAGCCAAAACCCTACCTTTGTATGCATGGAAAAGCCCTGAATTCAAAGTTTAATTTCCAACTATGGCCCCAGGTCAGTGGACTAATGGTCCTGTTGCTTTTATCTCCTGAACCTGTCCTAATATTGCATAGAAGGAGTGCAGAGAAGCAATACTGGGGGAATTAAACCATTCTTATTAAAGTTATTACATTTTTATATATAATGACTACCCTGCTCATGCCCTTCCAGATGTTCAGATTTAACCTTTGTAGAGTGTTATTAATTCTCATAAAGGAGACCAATATGCTTGTTTATCTATTAACAATCATGCCTAATCAACCAGCAGTCATCTATTACTTGTTTTGAATCCTGTAAGTTTGCCACTTCACCATCTGGGGTTTCTCAAACTGATCTGTAATATTGTTATCTAAGAATGAGAAATTAGTCTTTGGCTTGACCTATCTGAGCAGGACCCAACATTCTTCTTCAGTACAAGTATTGTGTGTGTGTTTGTGTGTGTGTGTGTGTGTGTGTGTGTGTGTGTGTGTGTGTGTGTGTGTGTTTGTGTGTGTGTGTTAAGTGAGTTCATGGGCAGATGCTTTGGCTACAGGATTATTTTGTAACCATTGTACAGGCATTCTTGGTACTTAAATGACAAACTTTACTGACAGGAGCTAGAGAGTCTCTCCATTTTCCACCCCTGCCCCTGTGGCCACCTCCACTACTGTGAGGGCTGTCTAACCTCAGACATCAATGAACAGGCTCCTGACTGATGCCTCCAGGCTTCGTGTCTCTCTAACCTGGCATGGATTCTTACACACAATGCATTCATTGATTCCTGTGGAGTTCAACTTATACCTACCAGTTCCGTATTTGCCAGGAGAGTCCTAAAGACCTTCTAGAGTGGCTGCCTGCACCTTCCCCTGAGCCATTCAAATACAGTGCAAAGATGAAACTATGGAGATTATTCATTTATATCACTGACCTTCAAAGTTTCCTGAACACATGATTCCAGCTATATTTATATTATCAGAGTTTGGGTTGCAGCAGAAAGATAGCTTCCTGCTATGTAGTTATATTTACCGCACTTATTTGTCAGCTTAGCCAAATGTCAGGATCTTAGGAGTAGATATTTGAGCTCATTGATCTAATGGGCTCAAACTCTGTGAGAGATAAAGGTACACACACATCTATGTGACAGTCTGGACACCATCTGAGGGATCACTAAACAAAGGTTTCTTTCAAAGCCGTTCAAATTCTCTGTTGACCTCACACTCTTTTCTTGGATTTTCAAAGCAGCCCTGCCTTGTGTAGAGTATTGGCATATTTGCATTAACATACAATGGTGGGAGTTGTAATCTAGAGAGGCTCTGATGAGGAACACAACCCAAATGTCATTATGTTCTCTGAGAAAAATTATGGGATCTCTGGATCCTCAGATCATGTTTCAGTGTCTCTACTACCTTCATCATATTAAACTCTGTTGTCAATGAACTCCCTGTGAGTAGAATAGGATTAGACCAGGCCACAGCTTTCACAGATAAACATCCAAATATAAGTGTTGTGGGCAGACCTGTGATCGAAAGCCACAGAAATGGCTGTTTGGTCAGTAATATGGAACATTGTATGATGTAAGCAGAGATTCTCTATGGCTAGTTCTTAGTTTCGTTAGATGATGAAACAATCAACATTTTCCAACTCATAAATGTTGCCTGCTATATTTCAATATTGTTGCTGTTGTTGATGTTGTTTGTTTTCTACAAATTGCATTTAATTTAGACAGATGTCTATTGTGTTGTCAATAGGCTTTGGAGATAGAATTTTGAAAGTTATAAAAACTGAACATTTAACACTTCATTTAGGCAAGAGTGGATATCTTTTGAGGATGAACTCAGTAGCTTAAGTGAAAGATAGGGAAAATTTGCAGAGACTATGATTTCCAAGGACCTCAAAGTCGATAATTCCTATTACTCATTAATACCTCAATTCCATCCAAGAGATATTTGTGTGATAAGCAACTGATCACTCAAGAACCAAACTTTAAGAGCCACATATTGTATATTAACTTATTAATTAAATTGTGTCAATAGTGTCATATCTTTTGTTTTCAGACACTCATAGTCAATCCATAGTCAGTTTTAGTCATTTTATCACATATAGAAAAGGACTATGTACGTATTTTAATGTCAGTTTCTCTATAATACTTCACTAAATGCAGGCTGTGTTAATGCTTTCAAGCTGTGACTATTTTATATTAATAATATGTAGCCACCATTTTCTCTTTATGCATGTTAGTAATAAAAGATTTGCAGTATTCTTTTTATTTATTCATTTCATGTTCGAAACACTAACACTCACTGGGAAACACTCCCAATTTTTCAGACCCATAGTTTTATATTTTTAGAATGTTCTGTCTTTAGATTCTCCTTAGACACATATAAATCTTCTTTCTACCCATTTAAGCTTGATATATACACTGCTTTGTTTATCATTTTTTCTGTTAAAGAATATCTTGGTTACTTCATATCCCAGCAGTTAAAATATTTCTGTGCAGGTGATTGTGTGAACATAAGTATTTTGATTCATTTGAGAAAATGTCAAGAGACTCAATTTCTGGGTCATATTAGAAAGTGTTTAATGTTATTAAAAATTGTTTGTACCTCTTCCCCATTGAACAAATGTGGCAGATATGCGGCCCCGTCCTCATGCAGGTTCCTGAACAACTAGACCTTGTCCCTAAAGCTATTGCCTGTCTGTGGAATCCTTTCCCCTAACTAGGCTGCCTTGTCTAGCCTTGGTGGGAGAGGATGCACATAGCCCTGCAGAATCTTGATGTAGGAGGCGTGGGGAGTACCCAGGGAATCCTCAATCCTCTCAGAGGAGAAGGGGAAGGGAGCACATGTGTAAGGACTGTGAGGAGGGAACAGAAGGGGTGTGATCAGGATATAAAGTAAATTAATAAATTAATGGTAAAAATTGTTAAGTAATAATAAATGTCCACATCATTTTGTAGCACCTTTTATTCTTTGAAAGTATTTCAAAGTATGCATTTTTATAATGTATAGTGATCAATTATATTGGCTTATTGTTGCCTCCCGCTAAGTCCCCTCAGTGTCCTCACCCTATCTTCCTCGATGCTTATGTTCTTTATATTTCTGTAAAATTATTTTTTTATTAATTTACTAAATCTAACAAGTGCTACTCATACACATATTCACATGTGCCCTGTCCACCGGGGCATGAGTGTATAGGAAATGCCACATTCTCTAAGGAAAGTGCCTTCTTCCTAGAGCTGTTCTTCCCATATGGGAGGGCCTTATAAATTTCTCCTACATCTGTGCCTCAATTTTGATTGGTTTGTTCTCATACAGCTCTTGTGTTTGTACCACATCTGCTGTGATTGGACGTGTACTAAAGCCATGTCATGTACAGAAGTCAGCATTTCACAACTCCTTCTTCCAACAAATTACCTCAGTTGTTTCCACCTGAATTCCCATGCTCCCTCCAACATTTCCTGGGAAGACCATCTTGCCCCCTTTACTTTTTTTGTCTTTGATCTTTTGTCAAGTACCTGTTGAATAGGTTTATGTGACTTTCTATTTTTGAGATCATCCTCTCCCATTCCATTGATCTGTTCATTACTTTTTTACCAATATCCCACAGTCTTGATGTCTATGTAGGCCTTGAGCTTCTGTAATTCCGGTTTGCTAAATTTATCCTTTCCCTTTAATGTGGAGCATTTGGCAGGGCATAACCTTTAAAATCACTTTATAAATATTAATTAAGTAATTTACTGGGTTTTAAATGGAATTACTGATATCTTGGAAGTATTCAAATATTCATTGTATTACCTATGGTAAGACCAAACAGTGCCCTTGTTTAATTCTTTGATAACTTCTGTCAGAATTGAACACATTTTTTGGTATAAATTTAATTATGAGAAAATGATTTTTATATAAATATCAAAATTATTACGCACCACAAGTAAGAGCACATATTCCAGTAGCTTGGTACATAAATACCTTTATTAATTATATTCATAGGTGTTGCAGAGAGAGAAAGAAAAAACAATTTAACAGTGGACAGAGTATGAAGACATATTCCTCAAATAAAAAGGATTTATTGTTATAGCTAAAATGAAAGAATATATTTATTATCTTTTATGTGCTTTATGAAAATCTCATTGAAGACCTACTATTGATTATTCAGTTTTCCTAGCCATTAGTTCACCTATTAACTAATTAAATATCTATTAAAAACCCATCATTTACTACCCATATAAAATTGCAGTTTTTGAAGAAATACTCTTATTAATGATTAGACAATAAGAACACGGGAGCAGCACAATTGGTGTTTGTGGAACAAATTATAATTTTAAATGTGTATTTGGATATTTGCTAATATTTTATCAGAAGAACAAGTGAAATAAGCAGAAAAATATTACAGTGATATTTTCAACAAATGCTGTGGACCATCTACAAACTGTCATGTTCCTATTGTCCTGGTTTTTATCACAGTATTATCTAATGACCACAGATCTCACACTGAGCAGAAATGTAAAGGAAATACATTTGCACAATGGAAGGCTATCTTTATTCCTTGATGGCCCTCAGTAGGGTTCCTCTTAAGAACTGACTTTCTTGTAGCAGGCCAGTCTCCATGGGAATCCCCAGAATAAAGATTATGTAGGATGGAGATTAGACCCTGTTCCATGAGCTAAGGGCTCAACTGAAAGCAACTAATGCTGGAAAATGAGGCTGAAGGAAAGAAAGAAGAATGGCTTGTGAAAGTCCTTACACACTGCCATTATGAGCAAATGGATAGTAAAGATGGCTGTCGAATGGGAGAGTGATGCCCAAGATAATTTCATAAGAGCAATAACACTCATTCTGCAGTAAAGTGACCCTTGGGAATAGCTTAGTCTATTGTATGTGTCTGTAACAAGATACTTCCAGCTGGTACTTTATAAAGGAAATAGGGTTTAGTTTACAGTTCATACTACACTTTAGACCTCTAATACCATGGTGCCAGGAACTGGTATAAGCTTCATCCGGCACTATAGCATAGCCCGTGACATCTTATGATAAAAGCACATGTTGCGGAGGGTGATTGTGCCCTTGGAAATCAGTCACATCATAATAAATCCAGCTTCACAAAAATCAACCTGCTCCCATATCATGGGAATTAAGCTTTGGTCAAAGTAGGATTAGATTCCACAATGCTTTACCTGAAATTTTGTTTGGTTTTGTTTTGGGGACTACTCTCACTGTGTACCTCTGGATGTCCTGGAACTCACTATGTAGACCAGGCTGGTTATGAACTCACAGAAGTGTTCTTGCCTCTGTGACAGGCAGGTAGGAAACTTTAAAGTATCTATTTCCTTTCAATACTGTGATATGAAGACCTTACTTTTAACACATGAGCCTTTGGGGACAGACTCTATACAAGCATAAAAGTAGGAAGGACAAGATTAGAAACAAGACTATATATATATATATATATATATATATATATATATATATATATATATATATATATATATATATATATATTCTATCCCCATGCTATTTTGCATTAGTGTACTCCATAGTTTATTTAGACTGTCTGCTTCTGCAGCTCTAATGATACCTGTCCCACTTATGTGGGATGCTGACATTCCTTATGCTTGATTATTTCTGTAATGCCTTTTAATAACAAAACTAACATTGCCTATATATTCATGTCAGTCACCTATCTCACTTCTGAACTATTGTCTACAGCATAAATTTGTGCATCTAAATTTACAGCAATAAGGATAAGGGCATGTTTTGGAATTTCTTGACTTGTTTTGTATTTCAAAAGCAAATTTCTTTGTATTTCTGGCTAATTCCACATCATAGGACAAATTGCTTCTAATCTCCTCCCTTGAGACCACCATGCTAGCAACTGTGTTGCTACTCTGATGTTTTTCCCTTTCTAATATTGAAGGATTTGCCTTCACAGCATATGTATGAGGCCTTCCATCTGTTCTCTCACTGCAAATTTCTACAAATGTATTTTATCTAGTGTTCCAGATAACCAAAGGTGTTAAGTGTTGAACTTCTGACAGACTCTGAGTGCAGAAGGAAAACTCACTGTTCTATCAGAATGCTGCCCACCACTACAGTCCTGCCTTAAGCTATATGATGTCATGATTTAAACTGATAAAAGTTAAGAGTTTGTAATAATATTATGAACAATCTGACTTGGAAATTCGTACTTGAGAAGCCATTGCAATAGGCTACCTGAAATAAACATTTTTGCAACGATGAGAAATGGCTTTTATAAATTAAATCTGATAATTTGAAATACGTTAAGATGAACGTTGATATTAAGGGGCAGGGAAAACAAACAGAACCAATTAAATAATATAATAATCATCCATCAGCTGATAATCCACATAGCAGCATCACCAATAAATATGGTCATGTGCCAACACGTTTGGAATAGAAAAGACAGAGTGTGTGGTTTAATACCAAAACTGTGTGAGGATTACAACTGATTGGAGAGTCAGAGGAGGACCAGGGAACATACTTGATTCTAAGCAAAATGAAGAGAGGCATGGATTTGAGTGGATGTGAATGAGCCTGCCTGTGTAAGCAATGAACTTGGTGGAAGTTTTCAAGTATTCAGTTTAGAAGTTCAAAGAGTAGCGAAGTGCACACCTTGGCAATGATCAGCTGTTTTCTAATTTAACTGAAGTCCTGCTCAAAAAAAAAAAAAAAAAAAAAAAAAAAAAAAAAAAAAAGAAACCATGCATACTATTGGAAACCTAACAAACTGTAGGTAGTTATTGATCTTTGAAGAGAACCCACTATCACTATAACTCTACTAAACCAGCATAATCCCTAACCACCTCCTAAATATTCACCTCATACCCACAGAAAAAGGTAGTCCCCACCCCTCATCATGACAACGTCAGGATATGGTAACTGAGCCAAGAGTCCCAAATCTTACGTCTGCAATGCAACTCTTGTACCTAAAGCTAAGGAACTAGTATGTAAGATGGGGCAGAAAGAATGTAGAAGCCATAGGTTCTGAGACTTTACTATGAAATTATATGCATGAAATGTCAGAGATGTTAAACTCATAAAATCTCACCAATGTTACTGTCAAATCTTGACTCAAGAAAGTAACACACCAATTAGGCATGCTAACATAGAAGAGGAAAAGCTCAGCAAGTATCAACCTTAGATAAAGAACTAAGTAATCCCCATAATAAGTAGTCTTTCCCAGTAAAGAGCATACGATTCAGTTTATTCACTACTAGATGGTGAGCTCTTAAATATATATTCATAAAGGTATCATTATATGGACTGGGAAGGGCGTGTGTGTGTGTGTGTGTGTGTGTGTGTAAGACAACAACTAAACAATAATAAAGGGCCATGTTTTATAAGAGGAAAATGGGAAATACCTAGAGGTCTTGGAGGGAGAAAAGAAAAGAGGACAATGTTATAATTTCAAAAATAAAAACATAATAAAAATAGTTCAATATAGAAAGGTTTGAAGGTTATTGCTTTAGTTGAATTCGCATGAGTAAATTATATGTATGGCTGCAATAATGACAATTATCTGAAATAAAGAATGTCTATGAGTATTTTTACATTGGGTGGGTGGTGGGGGAGTGTTCTCATAGAAGCAGGGGGTAGGGTCATGGGATAGGGGTTTATGTAGAGGAAACCAGAAAGGTGAATAACATTTGAAATGTAAATAAATAAAATAATGAGTAAAAATTATGAAAAGGAAGCTGGAAAATTGTCAGAAAACAATCAAGTGAAAGGGTAACTATGGAAATAGACATTATACACACACTGACCTCTCAGACATATACAGTAGATATGTATAGGCTGTACGTATATATCATATACACAATCATATTCAACTATACATTCAGATAAATTAGTTAGAATGATATATTAAAATATGTTTACTATTCAAATGTCAGGACTAAGATGTCAGATGTTTCTAACAGTGTTCACAGGGGATTTACTGATTTCTCAGCTGACTGATGTTTCTGTCCCTCACACTGTTAGAGAGTAGCAATGTTCATCCGACACTTTTCCTCCCTTTTCTGGCCCATTTGAGCTCTTATCTCAGTCTCTCATACCATATCCTTATAGGTGTTATAGAGGTCCAAACTTGTGTTTGAAACTTCTGTGGGTTTCCAAGTCATAGATATTTAGATATTTGTTTTTATTTGAATTTATCAGATTCTTTATAGTGTTAGAAAATGACAGATTAAGGAAACTAAAATTCTATTAAATGAATACCCCTGAAGCCTTTTCCTATAATTAAAATTTTTAACATTTTAATAAATTACATAAATGATTGCTTTTACATTGCCAGTAGAATCAGCTTCTCAGTCTGGGTTCTGTCACTAATTTCTTTGAAGTTTTACATTTTTAGCATTGCTTTAGGCATGCTTTCTCCTCTTTAGTAATACTAATACTTTGTCCTCCTTTTTATTTCAACTCTTAGTAATGCTCATAATTTTTTTTTCTGTAAACATCATTGCAAAATTTACACTGGCTCATCATAGTTCATTTCCCAATGGCTCCAACATTAAGTGGTATATTCAATGAAAAGTCACCAGGCTACTGCTATACTAAAGGAACAAACTAAGAGCCCAAAGCACAGACAATGATGCTTCCTTATACTGTTAACTGCTGTTATTAACAGGCTAAGTTTAGAAAATTTTTATTATTTTCTATATTTTCTCCATTTATTCATTTAACATCTTCCCCCAAAACAAATACAAATCAATTGTTATATATTATTCAAAATAATTTTTTTCTGAATTATATTGAAGGTCACTGAAAGGCAGGCATAGATACATCTTAGATGTAGAAATATCATTTTATGATATTGCCATTTTAGTAAGACTACATGTATGTCACACATTGAGTTTCTTGGTTTTTCAGGATAGACTTCATAGTACCAACAACCAAGATTCACACATGAGTCGTTATGCTAATTGGACATAGAAGATCTTCCCCAGAGAATTGGTATCACTGCATATTTTTAAATTTTGATGCTGTGTGTTAAGAAAATATTTACTTAGCAGGGATCATAAAATGTTTTCTAGGTAAAAGGCAAGGACTTGAATTTTTGTACTCACACATACGAAGAAACACACACTGCCAAATGCAGATTTTTTAAACAATACATTGTCTTCAAAGTGCAAAAATTGTAACCATGAAAAAATGGTTTGCAAATGAACCAGGGAGGGGATGTGACTGCACATAGCATTCTTTAAAGGGACCTCAGGTGTCCCAGGAAAAAACTAACACAAAATTGAACCAGGAACCATTACAAGGTTATGATATTAAACTATAGAAACACCAAGAAAACATATACGCACCATCTGCCAATTTTGTCCAGGTAAATATTTATCAGAAAAGGAATTCTGGCAATTTAAGACTATCTTAAACAATGATACTTTTCTTTAGATTGAGAATATAAATTTTCTAGAATACATCATTAAACACAGCTATTTTTTATCGTTTTTATTTAGTACAGATTTTCAAAGAATACTCAGGGGTGTTGTCCAAGTTAGGTTCCTCGGTCCATGGTTCTTCCTCTAGCCTTAGTGCCAAGATCAGTGTCTCTTCTCTCTTCTTAAAGCCATGGCTTACATGCCTACGGCTTTCTTTTCTAACTCAGATCCCCACTGCTCCTATTTTGAGCATCTTTCTTATTCTATTCTGGGTGCCTAGTTAGTCCAGGACAATCACCCTCTATCAAGAGCCTTAGCTGAGGTAAGCCTGGTAGAGTACACCTGCAGACTGAGTCCTGAGGACAGGAGGTTGAAGGAGAGACACAGATTTGAGGTTGTCAGGAAACACACAGGATTCTATCTATAAATAAGCGAACAACAATGACAACAGTGGGAAAAAATCCAGTAATGGACCAACAAAACTAAACTTTTCTTTCGAAATATAATGTGAAAATTGTATGGGGTACAAAAATTATATTATAGAAGATACTGAAGGTCATTTCAAATGTACTGATATTTTAAACCCTTCCTCAAGCATTACTCAATGAATGGGTTTTATAAGGAAATATCCTTGGAATAAAAGTCTGATTCTAACAAAATGGAATTCATAATTTGTACACTTAATGGAGTCATGAAACTGGGACTGATTAGTTAGGTCGTAGGAGGTAAGGAAGAACCCATTACCATTGTGTTTCTGGTTGAATAGGGTGTTGGACTGATTACTGATGACTTATTATTATATCCAGAGGTAAATTCAATCTCTCAACCCTCATTATCAAAGCTTCTTTGGATAGATGGCAATTAACAGCAAGACCCATAGTTGGTCAAGGTTCAGAACATAGTGGTTGCAGAATGCTCAGTCTTACATTTAACATGTACATTAAATCTCTCCTCTAATGCCTAATACCTATCAAACATTAAAGAAGAAGAGCCAGAAGTGGGAGAAAGCTTAAGTAGTAAGCAGTGTGCACTCACAGCAAGCATGACACAATGAGTGCACACTCAAGCCAGACAACATTCTAGCATACAGAGCAGGGGGAGCCCAAAGTCCCACTCCTGGATGAGAAACTGTAATTGATAGGTGTTGAGAGAGGGACAGATGACTCCTTTTTAAAGATGCTGCCCCTGGCTGGTCTACCATGCTTCAGTGGATGGTCACATGCCTCAGAGTAAGCAAGCAGCATTAATATGAACTTATGGGTTGAAGACAATGAGAACACAGAGTTAGGGTGACTGTGGATTAGTAGGTCTTAGAGGTGATGGAGGACAGAGATGAAAATGTTCTCAGTATAATGTAGGAAATTCATGAAAAATTAATACAAATAACTTGGAAAAAAAAAAGGTTGTTTGGGAAAAGTTCAAACTCAAGAAAGAACAGAGATCATGGGCTCTTCTTTACAGAAACAAACAAAAACAACACAGCAGTGAAAGAGGGGGAAATGGAGATGTTTTCCTTAAAACTTTTCCAGTGCAGTCTTTTCATGGATGGCCAGATAAGAAATTTCATTCGTGCTTCCATGCCTGGCATATCTCTGTACCTTGTGTAGCTACAGCCCATGACTTTGGAACATGGATTTCAGCCAAGTTTTAAGGACAGATACAGGGAAAAAAGAATCATGATTAGACCTGTTTGCTTCTTATTTATTATCCTTTAAGGGATCCAGTTGTTACATTGAGGAGGACCTAGAGAATTAAAGGTTGTTCTGGTAGTTTTCTAAAGAGCATTACTTTGTAATCATGATTATGAATTCTCTGTCGCTCTCTTCTCTCTCCTCTCTCTCTGTCTCTCTGTCTGTCTCTCTCTCTCCCCCCCTCTTCTCTCTTCTCTCTCTCTCCTCTCTCTCTGTCTCTGTCTCTCTCTTTCTCTCTGTGGCTCTCTCTGTGTCTCTCTGTCTCTGTCTCTGTCTCTGTCTCTCTCTCTCTCTCTCTCTCTCTCTCTCTCTCTCTCTCTCTCTCTCTCTCTCTCTTTCTCTCTCTCTCTCTCCCTCGCTCTCTCAAGTTTAAAGAGAATGGCAATGTGTCAGAAATTACTATTTCTGTTGTAAGATCATCTGGTCACTGAACAGTAGATCCAAATATGTCAGGCAAGATTCCTCCTGTCTATCTAAAGAGAACTCTTTCTGCTGAATTCATTAGCTCACTAATTTGTATTTAAGTTCAGATAACACTACAATGTGCCAAGTTCCCATGAACATCTTCTTTGCTTAAGCTAGTTAATCTGAGCCTGTAGCATTATGACATTCATTTGATAAACTACCCTGGTGCCCTAGGATCTCTAGGGACTCATAGAAGATGATCATGCTTATAATTTTAAGATGATTTCTTCCATTGTGAACAATCTTGAAAACACCTGAGATATGCTGCAAGGAATTCTTTTATAAAACAATAAACTGCAGATTGTCTCTTTTTGTAAATAAGCAATTCTATTGGAACCTTTGTCCTTGCCATTTTCAAGTCAAGATTTGCTGTGAAGCAATAAGTTTGCTTACGAAAGAGGGTATTCATGTCCCAGAATAAAGAAATGTAACTTATGTACTCTGAAAACTTGAATGACATGCTTGCTGGTAACAAGTAGCAGAAGGGGAGCATTATTCATTTATGCTTTACAATACTCAATAAAACATTATTTGGGATCTTTTTGATTTATTTATGCATTCCCTCTATTTGAAAATGGCCAATGGCCTGCAAAATCTCCATTATGCGTATTTGTACCCATCCCAAATCATACCTCTTTCCTATGCTGAATATGTGACCCAGAAGCCTCGGTCCTGGGTCCTATATCACAGATGCTCCATGAATGGCCCTTACCTATAGGATTGCTTTAGTAGAATGCACCAGAAATTGAAGATACACAGAAAAGAATGTGTATCCCAGTCACGGAGTTCATCCTCTTTGGTTTCAGCCTTAGCTGCGACAAGATTAGGAACTCATTTTTCTCCTTTAATTACTTCAAGCCCTTGCTCCAGTCAAGTCTTCCCTTTATGCATAGTCACTGGAAATGCCTTAATTCAGCCCACAAGTGTTCATCTGGTCTCCTTATGAAGCTTCCATAGAAAACACCGGGATTGAATTTATTTTCTGATAAGTCTAAGTCACTGACAGGTGAAATGTGCCTATTATGTGGAAGAACAGCCAATGGCCAGATGACAGTTTATTTTAATATGAAAGTCTATGTCCCTTCATATAATTCTTTGTATATGTGGCCTGGCTGTATTTCTTTGTATTCGTAGACTGTTTCTTTAGGTGGTGTTAGCTGAGTATAGATGACCCTGGTTGTCAATGTTACTCATTTAACTGGTGGGTAATTTTATTAATGACAATGATTTGACCCAAATACTGAGAGTTCGTTCTTTGTCAAGACATCCAAATGTATAATATGTGTATGGTTTTGGCCTGGATTTATATTTAATTTTAAAATACAGTGAAAATATAATTTTTTCTTACAACTTTATTTTTTTAAAAAAAAGAGATACATGCACATATTTTCAAAAGCATCTTGGCATAAAACTATATGAATATATTTATGTCAGTACTTGATTTTTTTTAATGGTTTGATAGTATGCATTGAAATCTTACTAGTTACCATAAGCATAAAGTACATGTAAAACAAAATGTAACATGGAAATAGTCAAAGTTTCTTGGTGTGTATAGGTCAAATATAATGATTTTTAAATACCAAAAATTGCCACAAGGCAATCTTCTTAGCTCTTGGGTTATTAATGATTTAAGGTCTAGGTGTACCCCACTCTGAGCGGGTGCTATACACTCGCTGTTTATTTTGACTTTGTTTCATGTCCATATTATTCTAACTATGAGGCTCTTTTTTAAACTTCTAGGGAATCTATACATTGTGCTGAATTTACTCCCTGAATTTTTGCTTTTATTTTCTAAGTCTTCACCTTTATTTTACTCATCTGCCTACACCTTCAAAAATTCTACTCTCTATGTGTGTTTAAATAAGACAGAAGTCTCTGTCTTCAGTAAGAACAGATGATTAATTTTAAGAGAGTTTGCAACAGTAATTTAGGCCAGTGTCCTAACCACCTTAAGAAAGTAGACCCTTAGTAATAGTGTGCAGATCATGATGATTAAATCCAGATCTGTATGTTTTCAAATCTGTATAATGCACCCAATCCTAGAACTTAGATAGCTCTCAATTTTATGTTGTTTGATAATAATTACATTCACAAATGTACCCATTTCTAGCTATTGTTATCAATGTAGACAGAATAAAGGGGCCTCAGGCAGGCATCCATTATATTTATTTAGCACTTATTTGCTATGCACAGTAGTCCAATGGTGTGAAAGTATTTTTCCATTGTAAATATTAATTAGGGAAATGTTCGGACCCCTTGCTTCCACCTAACCTGTGATATTAAATGAATTCTAATAAAGGGGCTAAAGCATTAGAGTAGAAGTTATTAGAGTAATAGCATGAAGGAGGTGGAAGAAGAGTTCATGTCTCTGTGAACAGTGTGACTGCTGGAGGATGCACTGTACTGAGTCCACTAGGGACCAAAGAAGTGCATTCCACAGAAAGCAAATGCATGCTTGAAGAGTCACTCTGATAGCAAAGGGACCTGTCAAAGGGCTTGGCTCTGGGTGAATGGGAATGAACTAGCTGACACTGTGATCAGCCATCCCTCACTACCTCCTACTACTGGTCCATGCCTTTCATCTTTTATGTCCCGGAAGACCTTTGGTCCCGTGCTTCTCTCCTTTATTTCTCCTTCCTACCCACAGCAAAGGCTTAAGGAAAATATTCTGCATGTGTTCTTCTTCTACCATCTGATCAGTCACAGGAGGTAAAGTTCAGTGATCTAGTAGAATTCTTTTAAACAGGTAATATCTTAAACTAAGCCCACTTTCTCTTCATTATACAAAAGTAAGTGCTATTTATCCAAACTCCGGCTGGAGTTCTTGTTCTTTCCTCCCCAACTTGGGCAGGTTTCAGGAACATCTTTCAACTAACCTCTCACAGAGTTTCCCTCTTCTCCTCTGGTGTTTTCAGGTTTTTCTGCTCACCTCCCCTCTATATCATATTATTTTTCAATACTTTTTATGACATTAAGTCCACTGTAAATTAATTTGTGACACATTGCCTAAACTGTGGCGTGAATATGTGGGATGTGTGGCTCTTCTAAATAGTGAATGTCCGAGGACAGCAGAAAGAGCATCACCATCTCCTGAAATATTGGGAGAAGTTGAATTTCACCTTTCAGACACACACATTAGCGAGATGAGCTACTTGCTGTTACGTTAATAAAGACTCTCTTTGGATTTGCCATGGCCAGTGCTTTCGGATAATCCACGGTGGATAACAAAATCCTCTTTGAAGCCTTGGCACAGTTATTTCTATTTAGTTCATAATGAGGGGAGCTTGGGGTATCATTAGGAAAAGTTATAGCAGCGGTGCATGGCTGTGCAGAGAAAGATCAGGACATTCCCTCAAGTCTTTAAAAGTCGAGCTCCCAGAACTAGTTGTTTTGAATTGAAACTTCGGGGAATAGAAAGGACCACAATTATTTGCTCGGAATTGATGTTAAATTTGTTTGTTCACTGATCTCCCTGCTACTTTCTATAGTATGCAAATGAGACTTTTACTTAGACAAAACCTTTATTGGCACTCTGAGGCAGATGACAGCTGTTGCAGCCTGAGGGAAAAGGAACCAGAGGCTTGCCTTGGCCTTTTTCTTTTTCTACAGCAGAGCTTTCTAAAGCCTCATTGAATTTTCCCAGAATGCCCCACGCCGGAGCTCTCAAATTTTGATTGATTAGTCATCATATTAGTGCTTGCTGCTTTGTGGCTCCTCTACTACCAACTGAATATTATGAAGTGTGCCCGGAAAATTAGCTTGCTCAGTACCACTGGGACTAGAGCTGTTTAGCAGTAGATGTCTGATTTTCTGGGATTCTAGTTTATGGACTTGGCCTCAGAGTGGAGCAATAGAATGTCTTCCAAGAAGACTATGAGCACCCCTTCTGTCCTAGTTAGGGTTTTATTGTTGTGAACAGACACCATGAACAAGGCATGTCTTATAAATAACAACATTTCATTGAGGCGGGCTTACAGGTTCAGAGGTGCAGTCCATTATCAAGACAGGAACATGGCAGCATCCTTGTAGGCATGGTGCAGGAGGACCTGAGAGTTCTACATATTCATCTAAAGGAAGCCAGGGAAAGACTAAGCATCCTCAACCAGCTAGGAGTGTCTCCAAGCTGACCCCAAGAGTGACACACTTCCTCCAACAAGGCCACACCTTCTAATAGTGCCACTACCTGGGCCAAGAGTATGCAAAGCATCACCACTTCTAAGGATGTAATACTACTGTGATCAATAGGGAAATGTACCCCACACACATACACGCCCTCTCCTTCACAAACCTTCTTCCAAACAGGCTTAAAGGGGAGTGTACAAAAGTCCAAAAAGGGACTCAGTTTTATAAGAAATTGCAAAGATACCATTATCTATTTTTATTTCCTCCATCCCTGCCACCACCCCACTCTTCCATTCTATAGAATCTATCTTAGGTCTTTGATACAATCCATCAACAGAAGGCAGTCTAGTCAGTTGTCCATGCTGACGTCTGGCCAGAATGATTGATTGGAGGTACAGCAAGTTCTCCTTCTCTTGTTCCCAAACTGCTTCCCGAGCGTGCAGTCCTCTTAGCCAAGAATTGTAACATCCCACCTACTCACTGACCCTGTGCTCTGAAGCTGTCTCTAATCTCCATGGGGTCAGAACCCATTGTCCTCTCTTAATGTCAGGGGGAACCTCAGAGTTGAAAGTGATCCGTGGCACTTTTTGAGTCATGCACTTGGTGCAGATTTTTGACAAGAGTGTATAAACTTTAAGGAAACAAATCGTTTTCAGTCAAGCAGGTGGATGTCTGTAGAGAGGGTGACGCTGCTACTTCCCTTCACATTATGAAGTAGAGGGACAGCATGAATGATGCTTTAAAAGTCACAGCATATTAAACATATTTATTAAATGTTATTTAACAAACATCTTTCCCTGAAAATTTGTCTTGAGGTGGATTTGTGTAATATGGCACTAATTAAAATGTCATAAGTGTGAGATAAATAAGTGGAAATTCTCATTAGCCTCCAATCGTGGCTACATTGCAAAATAAAACAAACTTTAGAAATATGAGCTCATTTCCCTAAAAGGAGGAAGAGACTCTCGATAAGCTGTCAGCAAGACTCATCTTCTGCCTGAAACGACATAGGGACATGCTTACCTGAATAGAATAATCACTTTTTAAAAATTACTGTTTTTGAAAATAGTACTATCACCTTTTAAAATATTGCAGTGGAATTTTCAATTTACTCATCTACTCATATGATGTTGGATCAGTTGAAATGCATTTCCCTCTATTAGCATATGCACGTGCATGAATATGACATCTAAATGTGCGACACTGTGGAAGTCCAAACAACCTCATCCTGTCTCAACTTCACAGTTGCTTCTCCCTTGAGGACAACTTGGCGGAGTGGGTGCATTCTGCTCTCTATTCTTGATACCCTTGGAAAGAAGATACCATATTTATTTGGGTCTCAATAATAAGCATGTTTGTTTTCAGAGATTCCTGGTGTTATACACCAAGGAATATATGGAAGGTTCCCTATGATATATCACCTTTTGTACTGAGCCTTGTAGAATGGAGCCACTGGGGTCTGAGAAAAAGGAAGAAATAAGACACAGAAAAAAAGTATTTATTGCCAATGCAGAAGAGAGCATCTGAGGCATTCATGTTCTGTGTGGTCATCTAGAGGGCTTGTTGCTAACCCAGCACCCGGAAGTGATGCATGAATCAAGGAAGCAGTATTACATTTTCAGATAAAATGGGAATGCTGCACATATGAACAGCGAGACACTGTTAGAGAATGTGGAGTGTCTGCACAAGGTCAAGCCAAACAAAAGCCACAGACTGGGTTAATTTCCACCTTAGCCAAAAAAAGATATGTCTAATCGATTGATCCTTGGAAAATCAGTTATCTTCATTGAAGTGACACTGGGTACATCAACCAAAACCCTAGGACAGTCCCCATAGTAAATAGTTAACGAACACAAGTTGGACTTCTCTTTCTTTGTTGTTTCTGTTTTTCTTGAGGAGGGGGAGAACATGATGTCAACACTGGATGCATTGGGCAGAAGAAAATAGACCTAAGAGGGGCTGGGGAAAAGGAAATGAACGCAATTTAAATCTATTATGGAATTTACAAAGAATAAATTAAAAACATTATTAAGGAAAACAAAACAAAGCAAAACTAACCTTTGGCACAGAGCAAGTTTAAACTGTACTTTGGAAGCACATGTATACTATATCTCCAAAATAAAACATCATCAACAACAACAACAGAAACCAACCATACCCTAATATTCAAAAGAATATAATCGTGAATATTTAAATTACAATATTAGGATTTTAAGTTAATTATTGTTTATTTTTTAGTTCACAATAAACACTGCCATGTCTTCTGCCCCCTAATAAAACATTTTTCTTTGCATTATTTCTCAGAATTCGACCAATTGGGATCATTTATCTGCCCTACAGTGTGAGATTCTTCTTCCCATACAGTAAATATTCCTTGCTTCATATAGACGTCTATCAAAGCATATGCAGAGACTTCTTGATTGTGTACAGGCCAACTTATTTAAGTTGGAAATTTGCCATCTTTATCATTTTACAAAAAAATTATCTACAGAGGCTTTGTAATTGTTTGTTTGTCAAATTATTTCAGTTAGAAATGGGCTATTTTTATTATCTTAGAGGAGAAATCCCCTGGAGGGATAGAGAGTGAGTGAGACCCAAAAGCTAGAGTTACCACAGAGAGAGAAGAGGTTGGACTTCCAGGATTTCTTACTTGAGTCAACAAATTTTAATAGGAGGCTTGTTTTTCTTTCATTTGTATTAAATATAAGTCTATATGTTGTTTAAAATTTGTTTTGCGAAGAGAAGAAAACACACTGAAAAAAAAATGCCTGTCCTTTAGTTCTGGCCTCTCATGTTCAGGGATGAAGTTGTTTCAATGCCAATGAGTAAAATTAGTACAGAAGATAAAAGTTATACTAAGCATTTAATACTTTTAAAGCAATGGATCTATGTGGATGTGATACATTTTATGCTTTTTCTCTATTATGTGGTGTGTAACTAGTTGTACCCTGTGTGAAGGACAGAGGGTGGCATCGGTTACTATGTAACTGTCTTGTAAAAAGGGCCTCTCAATGGCCTCTCAATGAATTGGAAGATGTTTATAGTTTCATGGCCATGGAGTGCTCAGAATTTGCTTGTCTTCCCCCTCAATGCTAGGATAACAGACATGGAAAAGCATGCAGAGCTTTTATGTGGGCACTAAGGACTCAAACTCAGGTCCTTAGGCTATCACTTTTATCCATTAGACCATCCAGCAGCTTCCCCAATTTTTTTTTTTTTTAATTGAACAACTTTATTTAAAAAAAAACAAAGATAAATGTACAGATATTAAGCATTTTTGCATAAAAGTATACAAAACATTTTTGTTTTAAAATAATGTTTTGCATTCTGAAGGATGCGTTTTATATACAAGTATCATACACAATGTTTTATTCCAATTATCCTGTTGAAACAAGTATCTGGAACTTTAAACGATGTTTATCTTAGAATAGGCCTGATACAAATTCTTCAACAGGTTAAGACTTTGTTCTGTCGATTCTTATTAAGATCAAAAGTGATCTTAATAAGACAATGATTGAAATGAAGCAAGCTCCATCTAGTTCTTCATGCAGGTTGCATAAAGTGCTAGAAGTCAAATCACCTGTGTCTTTTATGTGCTGCAGAACTGCTGTGCAGGAGATGGGAGGTGAACCAGGTCCTTATTAAGGTCCATTTCAGCTTTAGCACACTATTAATAAAATGTTGATTGTCAAACAGAAAATGTGTGATGTGTTGGCTGAAGGAGGTGCATTAGCATGAGGCTGCCCTGGACCATTCTGAATGTTAATAAGTGTCAGAGGACTTGAAGCAAATCAAAACACAAGTGCTGCTAAAATGAATTTATAAGAAAAAAGAATGATTATTTTGCTTGAAAAGCCACAGGATAGCCTGTAAAATCTACTGCAGCGGGACTATGGGAATACATGAGAGTAAACACTCAGAATGTTGTATGAATCCTCGCTGTAAGAAGGGTCCTCGTGCGCCAATAAACCCCCTTGTCATCTCCCAATTACAGTGTAAATTGTTCATTTTTATTTTTCAGTTTTTATTTTAAACAAACTGAATGAGGTGGGAAGCCCAAGACCACTGGATAGAACTTATTTTGTGTCTTTGAATCTCAACTTTAATCTTTTATTTATTTATTTTTAAACCTACTTTTTATAAGAGTTCTCAGACACTTGAACCCCCACCCCCCTTCTAGCTCACCCTCCAAAGTTAGGGAAGAAAAGATGGGAAATTGTACAAGTAGATGTGGAGCTGTTTAGAGGTAGATTTTTGGGATGATTCAAATTTCCGTTTGTCAGGAAACCAGCAGCCCAGTGTTTGGGTACCTTACATTAATCAGCAGCTGTGGCTAGATCTAACAAAAACCTCCAGTCCTCTTTGAATCTGCACAAGTCCACGGCAGCAACCAGAATGAGCTGGGACACCAGGAGTTTTCTGCTGTGTGTTTCTCAATGAAGTGAAGATCAGTGAGGATAAAAATGCAAGAGCAATGAATCATTGCAAAGCTATTAATGCATGTTCACATGACTGTCTGTTGAGTCCTATTTATATTCCAAACACCACGTGTTCCACCATGGGTCTTGACTCAGCAAAACCCACATGAGCCTGTCTTAGCAAAACACAAAGTATGACTGGCACATAGTAACTTGTGCTAAACTGTACTTTGTCAAGGAATAACTTACAGAATTATCTACACATCTATTTCAGAATTTGAAGTTTACTAAGTGGGTTTTTTTGTTTGTTTGTTTGTTTCCAGGGCATTTTATAACTTTATTTCTGTCCAGTATCATATTGTGCCCAAAAATAAATTCTATATGTTGTAGATGAAAACCTTGGAATTTTCATGTTAATTCTCTGCTTTATTTAACTATTATTGCTGATACTAAGTATGGTCTGTCTTGATGCTAATCTCTTCCAACAGTCTACCAGTAACTAGACACCCAGCATTTTCCCTTTCTTCATTCTGTAGAACAAGAGTCCTAACTCAAAGATGATGGCACATCTAGTTTTCTGTTGAAGGCCCCCTTCATGGCTGTGGACAAGCATTTTTTTGTGCAAAATCTCCACAAGGCAGAGAATGTAATCTCCAGTGTCCCCCTTCTCTTTCTGTAACGGCATCAGTCCAATTGGACAAAACCGAATATCATATAACTTTGATATTCCTTCAAGGAACTGTCTTTAATTTAGTCACACAATTGAGTAAAGAGTCAATGTATGGACAATGTAGAAAATACAAGTTAGTCCATAATAACTGTTTAAAATATTTCCAATTAAATTTCACTTCTATAGATACTTTAACTCGGCAGTTGAAGATAATTTATCATTTTGTTTTCCAATTTGAATCTCATTGTAAAATAAAACATAGTCCCCAAGTGGGATATTTTCTTCTCTGAAGGAAATCTATCTTGGGATTTAACTTTTAAATAATAGTCCAGTCCTGAAAGGAGAGAAATAACAGTCACCATCTGTTTCCACTCATCTAGAAATAGAAACATACAGAGTTTAGTATTGAACTGATATGAAAAATTCACAGTTCTTTATTGAGAAACATGAGAAAAAATGAGAGTATTTTATAGTTTCCTTGCATGTTCTTTTAAGGTCTTGTAAACAGTCATTCTTTAATTCATTATGTTAATTTTACTTTCACATCATTTAGTGTATGCATAGTGTGTGTTCCTGGCTTGCTTGTGTGTGTGTGTGTGTGTGTGTGTGTGTGTGTGTGTGTGTCCGTGTGTGTGTGTGTATACGGAGGTATGTGCACATGCATTCAGAAATCAAATGACAACCTGCTTGAGTTTTTTCTTTGTTTAATCCATGTGGGTCCCATGGAGCCAACACAGATTAGGATAGGCAGCATCCATATCGCCCGTCCTCTTTCCGATAGGTTTTAGCAAATGATCACTATGTGTCAATCACTGTTTTCAGCCTTTTTAAGGCAATAAAGAATGGTCTTTCTCAACTCCAGGAGTGGATAGAATCTAGTCAGATCACTAAAATACATGGGCATACTTATCAGAAAGAATTAATCCCTAAGCTAGTATGTACTTCAGTTTTATTGTTTTATGCCATTTTTTATACATGGCACATATTTCTGAGTTCAGTAAAACTAAATAAGGAAATAAAATGGCATTTCATCTAATCATTCATCTACAAAACTGGAGGTTAAATAGCTAATTCCTATCCTTATAACTATGTGAATTACATGAGAAGCTATTTTATTTAACACAATGAGAAGCTCTTAATTACATAATCTCCAACAGTCCTATATGTTTTCTAGCAATGAAGGTCAAAGCCCAGACCTCACATAATTAGATCGGTGCTCTGTAACTATGCTATATCCCCAACGGTACTACCTTGGTCCCAGAGTTTCTGGTTTATTTTACCTATGAAGAGTTCTGCACAGAAATACTTAAAAATATCAATGAGTAAAGCGATGCACAGCTGAAGTAGATATTGTGACAAAGTCCCCTCTGATATCCTTTGCCATGTCCTGGTAGATTCTCAAGTTTTATATTCAAATCTGAAATCAGTTGAATAAGCTGTAAGTTATCTGTGTTCCTCACCATGTCGACACCTAAGGACTTATAATATAGTTCCTAAGCACATCTCTGCTTGCCTACCAATTTAGAAAATTACATTTGTTTATTCACATAAAATCTGGACAGTTAAAGACATTTGCAAAAATATAAAGTAGTTGAAAAGTAGTTTCAGGACAGAGAGTGTCATGATAACAAACTGGGCAGTGAGGGTAGGCTTGTGTATTACTCTGAGGTCATTTCAAATGTGATAGGCTGGTGATGTGTGAAACAGTATTAGGTGGGAAGCCCTGGGAAGTACTATTTTAAAAATTACAGATGGGAAGGAAAGTAGAGAATGAAGTTTAAGAAAACCAAACAAACCCAACCCAAACCAAAAATAAGTAAATAAAAATAAGAGTAGTTATAAAGTTCCCAAGCCATTGACTCGAATGAGGACAAGAATTCAGAGTTGGAGACTGAAAGGGCATGAGTCAATGCTGTGTGTGAGAGTCTCTGGAAGAAGCTATGGAAGAGAAAACAGTCACTCCGTTCGATTTCAGAAAATGGGTGATTAGGTGAAATGATCCTTCATTTCACCTAATGAGAGAAATAGAGAGAAAATAGTACCAGTACCTCTCTGTTGCTTCTACAGCATTCAACGCTTGCAAGGCTATCATTGGGAGGGATGCTGTGTAGTCAAATTGAAGAAAAAAAGTTTGGCTGCAGAAAATGTGAAGACAATTGCATTCAAAACAGGAAAAGGGTTAAAATCATTCCTAGAAAAGATATAGTTTTATGAGAAATATCTATAAGCTCACAGCTTAATAGAGATAGAGGAATGGGGAACAACCAGCTAACAGAAAAGTGAGTAGTCCTTGGACCAGGTAATTATCTAGAAACTGAACATAATGATAATTTGAACTTAAAGCTGGTGATATCTAACCCTCCACTGGGGACGTATAGTAATGGCTGTGCATGATAAGTAGCAGACAATTTGTAATTTGCTTGATCTCTATTAACTCAACTGACATAATGATTCTAAGGAGCAGCTACAACTGTCACTTGTTTTGTAAAGTAAAACCAACCAACCAAACAAAGAAGCAAGCAAACAAACCTAAAACCAACCAACACACAAAAGTCAAATTGCAGACAATATTGTACTGAAGTCTACATAGGCAACAGAAAGCAAGGAATGGGGATAAGGGATGAATATGAAGAAGCAGATTCCTGGAGCCCAGCTCCTGCATGTCACCCAAGCAATCAGGAAGGTAAATAAAAGCAGAAGTGTGTGTCACTTTGGAAAAACAATGTGGCCTCTGTGAGCACCAATAGATCACTTAGATGCTCAGCATTTCTAACTGTGGGAGGTGGAAGAAAGTAGAGTAAGGGAATGTGCTCTTGACAAGCCTTTGTGTGAAAGAAAGGTACATTGTGTGATAGCATCTTGAGGGCACCTTAATATACAAGTGTGAATCTAGTTTACAATGAAGGATTTGTGATGCTTTAGGCAAAAGAAACAGTGACAGACAGGAGACACCTCATTAGAGTAATTGCTACAAAGGTGTGTGGCTGGGAGCCGGGTGTCAGAATATAAAAGGAAACACAGGTGTTGTCTATATTTTTCTGGGGAAAAAAAGGAAAGAAAATGAAAATTAAGAATATTTAATGGCTAAAAGGAGAGAGGATGCTGCACTTTCAGTTCCTTTGCTCCCAGCCCCTGAAGCAGAGTCACAGAACCTGTTCAGGTCTGTGCCTTGTCAGCTTGCTTGCTTCTCATGTTTCCTTAGCCAGCACTGCTACTGTTAACACTCCACGCATGGACATTATTTTCATACAGCACATTCTTAAAGTTCTATCTGCTGAATTTGGTTACATTTTTCTCTTAGAAACAAAGAAGGCCATGCCGGAAGAAATGATAATTGCCAGTTAAGGAATGGCCCAGGTCAAGTTTTGGGTAGTGTGGACCATGTGTTCTCAGAGTCCTGTATCCATTTAAGGTGCATTGTTCTTTTCTGATGCCCTAATTAGAAAAGTCCCCATCAGGTAACTCATATGGGTAAATAGACAGTAATTGCTATGTCTATGAAGAAGACAAAATTAGAATTAGTAATATGAAGGGATATTGAGGGAAAGGTGTAGGAATGCCATCTTTAATTCCTCAAGATAGACCTTTTACCTTTATCTAAAACTGGTTCCAGAAAGCAACATCAACCACTTGCCACAGTGGCCCTGTCATTGTTACTTCAACTTGAAAAGGAAAGTTTCTACAACTTCTGTAGTAAGCAATTTCTACTTGAGACAGGATTGGGTTTCTCTGTTCAATCACTGATTTGATTGAAGCCCTTAAAGTGGAAATACAAAACACACAAAAAAAATCACTAGAAGAGCTAAAGCAAGGCACAAACAAACAGAAAAAGGAACTGAAAACAGAAATAGAAACAATGAAGAAATCAGAAAGGGAGAAAACCCTGAATTTAGAAAACCTAGGAAAGATATTGGGAGTCATAGACACAAGCATCACCAGCAGAATACAAGAGATGAAAGAGCATCTCAGGACCAGGAGATACCATAGAAATCATTGAAACAATAGTCAGAGAAAATGCAAAAGTCAAAAGGAGTATAATCCAAAACATCCAGAAAATCCAGGACACAACAAGAAGACCAAACTTAAGAATAATAGGTAAAGAAGAGAGTGAAGACTCTCAACTAAAAGGCCCAGTATTTACAGTATAACAAAATTATAAAAGAAAACTTCCCTAACCTAAAGAAAGAGATGACCCTGAACATACAAGAAGCCTACAGGACCCCAAACAGATTGGACCAGAAAAGAAAAATCTTCCTGAAATACAATAGTCAAAACAACAAATGTTAACAAAAAAGAAGGAATACTAAACACAGTAATGAAAAAAGGAAGGTTAGATATAAAGGTATACCAATTAGACTTACATCAAACTTTTCAACAGAGATTATGAAAGCTAGAAGATCCTGGACTGACCATAAGGGAACACAAATGCCAGCCAGGTTACAATATCTAGCAAAACTCTCAATTACCATAGATGGAGAAACCAAGATATTACAGGACAAAAGCAAATTTAAAACATTTTCTTTCCAAACTCCAGTACTACTTAGAATAATAGATGGAAAACACCACCACAAAGAGGGAAATTTCACCCTAAGAAGATCAAGAAACTAATATTCTTGTAAGAAACACCAACAAAGAAAAGCACACAAACATAATTCTACCTCTAACAACAAAAATAGCAGGACACCACAATCACGATTCCTTAAGAAAAAAAGACATAGATTATCAGAATGGATACATAAACAGGATCCAGTATTTTATTGCATATAGGAAACTCAATTTAGCAACAAATACAGGCACTACCTTAGTGGAAAAGGTTGGGGAAAATCTTTCCAAGCAATTGGTCACAAGAAACAAGCTGGAGAAGCCATCCTAATATCGAATATTATAGTTTCTCAACCAAAATTCATTAAAAATGACAAGGAAAGACACTTTTTACTCATTACCAGGAAAATCTGTCAAAATAAACTCTCAGTCTTGTACATCTATGCTCCAAATACAAGGTCATGCACATTCATAAAAGAAACTCTACTAAAGATCAAAGCATATATTGCACTACACACAACAATAGTGGGAGACTTAAACACCTAAAGTCTCATCAATGTACAAAAGTAAATTGAAGATCTCAGAAGATGGAAAGATCAATGGTCATCTTGCCTAAGGCAACCTATAAATTCAGTGCAATCCCCATCAAAATTTCAACTCAATTCTTCATAGAGTTAGAAAGAGAAATTTGCAAATTCATTTGGAATAATAAAAAAAGCCAGAATAGCAAAAACAATTCTCAATAATAAAAAAAATCCCATGGAATTACCATTTCTGACCTCAAGCTGTGTTATAGGTCAATTGTGATAAAAATTGCATGGTATTGGTACAGACAAAGGTAGATCAATGGAATAGAATCAAAGACTCAGATATGCACCCACATACATATGGTCACTTGATCTTTGACAAAGGAGCTAAAAACATTCAATGGAAAATGGACAGCCTCTTCAATAACTGGTCCTGGTTCAACTGGCAGTCAGCATGCAGAAGAATGCACACTGATCCTTTCTTATCTCCTTGTACAAAGCTCAAGTCCAAGTAGAACAAATACCTCCACATAAAACCATGTACACTGAAATCAATAGAAGGGAAAGTGGGGAAGACCTTAGAACACATAGACACAGGGGGAATTATCCTCAACAGAACACCATATGGGGATCTACCTCATATGCACCCAAAAACCCTAAGCACTATTGCTGATGACAAATAGTGCTTACTGGCAAGAACCTGATATAGATGCCTCCTCAGAGGCTCTGCCAGAGCCATACTGATACAGAGGAGGATGCTTACAGCTAACCATCAGACTGAGCACGAGGACCCCAGTAAAGGAGCTGGAGAAAGGACTGAAGGAGTGGAAAGGGTCTCCAACCCCACGGGAAAAACAAAACTATCAAGTAACCAAAACCACACATCTCTCAGGGACTAAAACACCAACCAATGAGCTCGCATGGAGAGACTCATGGCCCCAGGTGCATATGCAGCAGAAAATAGCATTTTTTGACACCAATAGGAGAGGCCTTTGGTCCACTGAAGGATCATTTCCCCAGTGTACAGGAACACCATGGTTCTGAGGTGAGAGAGGATGGATGGGAGAGGCAGCACCTTCATGAAGGCAATGGGAGGGGGAGCAGTGATGGAATATTTGGAAAGGAGTAACATCTGAAATGGGGTAAAAAATAGATATTCTTCATGCATCATTATCATGTTATTTTTTAATTTGTAAAAAATTGGCTAAGTAAGTAAGACCTCATTCCATGAAAATGTCCTTTAATTGAAAGCATCACCATAAAATATAAAATTTGTTTTAATATGATAAAACTCATCATATATTGCATTACCAATGAAAACTAAGAATCAAGCAAAGAAATTGCTGCAAAGATTTATGGACCTGAAACTTCATGTCTGTGGACTCTTCCTCATGAGACTGTCCTATAAATATTTGAAACATTGTAATGATTCTTTTATATTGTGCATTTTTTCTTATGATGCCAACTTTTCTGAGAAAAATTTACTTTAGCTTCTGATTTCTGCTTCCAAGTTTCCTCCAGCCTTGTAGAGAATGAATAATAATGAAAATGTTGACAACAACCTGAATATCTTCTGAAACTTCTTCCCTGGGGGACAGAGAGCTGAAACTGAATTAAAATTAAGAATAGAAAGAAAAAGTCTATTTTAAAAACGGATATTACTAGAAGCTTATTTAGTCACTTACAGGTCTCCAGATATATCATGGATAGTTGTTTTATATATCTCCTTATGAATAGTTAAAAGTTCAACATACATAAGAGGTCTGAGGAATGTTAAATCTTTATCTGAAAGACAGATACAGAGAGTGATAGAGATAGAGAAGCTGGAGATATAGATAAAAGTTATGTTGTTATGGAGAGAGAGACAGAGACAGAGACACAGAGACAGACAGAGACACAGAGACATAGAGACGCAGAGCAGAGAGAGAGTCTAAATCTATCCCAAGCTCAAGTTGAACTTATAGTATCAAATCATGGTCTTTCTTATATCTCAGCCTTTCAAGTGTCATTATTATGATAGGCATATATAAGTATTCACATTAAAAAGTTACATTTTCCTTTAGCATTTACAATTTTTATGGCAGGATTTGAGTACTACACATAAAAGATAATGATTAATACATATAAATTGGTAATGAACTAAATACATATGGAGATGATTGATAGGAGAGTTACAAAAACTGAATTTTAGCAAGTTTTGGGGAAAAAGTTAGAATTGGATAAAGTAAAATTGAAGTATAAAGGCATCCCACATAAGAAACATTGAAGAGTTAGATTTGACAATGCTTATTGAGAAGTCAGACATTCAAATATTCACTAAGTATAATTGTTGCCTATAGAGAATTTTCAAACATGGCTTCTGATAAGACTTGTGGCTGAAGGTCTTAGAGTTCATTCAACATGCATTATTTCAGACTGCTGTACAGAAAGCAGGGATTCTGGATCATTGTGAGAGAAATACTTAGAAAGGATTGATTCTGATAATTCAATCCAGATCAGTTACATGTTTTAATCCAGATTGAAATATCCCCTTTAGGATGTAGAATTTTTTTTTCCTGCATTGGTTGCCATTTTCTATACAACAAACAAAACAGGGTACAAATGTGAAGAATTATAGATGGTCAACCAATTAAATTTTCTTCATTTTTTATGGCCCACATGAAAATTATAATAAGTGTAAGACAATCAGATTTTCTCTGCCCTACTTTCTTTACCTTGATTGCATGATTATTACAATTGCTGTAAGAATTATATTTCTAAGCATTACCACTAATAATATGTAGCCCTGGATAATGCTTAAAATAAATTAGGCCCCTGCAGCATGTCTTTGGCAACTTTGTGGTTTCTTTGTACTTCTCTTCTTCTCCACCCAGTCTTGCATCCTTTTAGCCTTCTAATACTAAGTAAGAGAGAAAAAGGTATATAGGGGAAAGGAAAGAGACCTCTCAAAAAATTCAGGGGTCAGAAAAGGGACAAAATTATTTGTTAGAGTACTCCTAACTAATTTGCAGCATCAAACTCCCTGGAGAAAGATTGATCTTTGCTATCAAGGTATCTAATTTTTTCCTGTTGTTGCTTCAAAAAACAGCAAACAAAACAAAAACAAACAAACAAACAAACATAAACAACTGACAATCTATCAAAAAGCCAACAACCTCTCAACAGCCCTCAACACCTCTCGATGCCCATGCATTTACATACCATCAGAAACGTCCACATAATTCTATTATGATACAATCACAGAAACTATGTGTAGCTTGCAAAAATTCTACCCTGTCCCACGGTGTGGGGCAAGTCATAAACAATTGCTGTGGACAATTTGGAGCAGCTCCATATCATAACACCAGGATTAATATGAAAATATGTTCTTAAAATAACTGTGTTTTTTATAGAAACTAAAATACCGAAGTTGTAACTATATACTTCTGTGTTCCAGTCTTGTAATATGAAAAAGAATAGCCTACATGGGCTTGTATACTTTAATGCCTCAATCCCTGCTTTTGTAGCAACTCTTTGGGAATAATTAGACTATGTGGCTTTTTGTGTGAAATATGTCTCTAGGTATGATTTTTAATCTTCAAAAAGATTATCCCACTCCAATTAGCTCTCTATCTTTCTCTTCCTCATGTGTATCTCAAGATATGAGCTCTCAGATATTGTCAATGTCTTCCGGGCTGCCACCATATTTCCCAATAATGCTGCTCATAGTTTCATACTTTGAAATGATAAAGTACAAACAAATATTTTACAAATTATCCAATTATGGTGTCTTACAGTAATAGAAAAGTAACGGAGACACCCAGACACTAGTGCAGGCTGCTTTATCCTCTAACAATGGCTCTAGATATTGTCCATTGGGAAAAATCACCTTCAAACAAGAAAGTCAGTGCTTTGGTGGAAAAAGAGACTATAGTGCTAATATCGTATGCATTTATGAAATGAGAGAAATTACTTCATTTGTTTATGGGAATCTGACCCTTGTTATGCTATGAGGTTTTTGGCGTGGAGGCATTTAAGGATTACAAATGTAAAATACTCAGTTTGATATGCTGTTTTCTTTGCCATATGCTAAGTTTTAGTCTTTTTACTTCATGGTATAATCCAGCAATGATGTAGAACCTGTCTGCCTAGCATCTTTCTTTAGGTCCTAGTTTCCCTGGGAAAGTCCTAAATTTATATGGCTATGAGTTAGGAGCATTTTAAGAACAAGTTGTGAGAACAATTTACCCCTCTAGCTGCCCTTGGTAATGTCACTTGTAGAAGATGTAGTACTGAAGAGTCAAAAACATCAAGAATTAAACACAAAGGAGCACCAAGTTATTTGTAAGTTTGTTATTGTTGTTGCTGTTTTTAAATAGGGGAACAACTGTGTTTAAAAAATTGAGAATCTTTTATGCAAACTTAACTTCAATTTTTAATTTACTTATACTATTGTTATTCTGTCTCACAGAATAATAAGTGGTATTAGGAAGCCAAAAAAAAAAATCTCTAAATGTAACCAACATTTGTGTTTTACAAAAGAAAAAGGATGCATTGCTAGAAACTGTCCAAGAGGAGAGAGAGATGGGTCAGTGCCTAGGGCTGGGTTTGCATGTGTGATATTAAAAGCATCAATTTTTTTCATAGAACATTTATAGATGAAACATAAGTACAGAAGGCCCAGCGTTGCATTGCCCATATAGATTTCAAAGACTTGGGAAGAAATCTTATTTCAGCATCTGTAGTTGGTTTTATTAAAAGCAGTTTAAATTCCCCTGCCTAGAGCAGTTTGGAATTATAAAGATGGGCTGCAGAAATTTACATTTTAATTGAGGCAGAAGACAAAATAGGGCATAGTGCAGCATTCACACATTACAAGGAAGAATAAATAAGATATGTATCAGCTGGGAGAAAAGAAATGGCTAGTCATTTCTCACTGTCTCCAATGTTTTCATTTTTGCATGTGGCAGTGAACTGAGTTAGCCTGCTACATCAGGACAATTTCTCCAGTCCAAATGTTTACTATTTCACAACATCCTCGCAGTGAAATATTTTTATGTCATTGAACCAATATGCAAAAACTCAAATAGGTGTGTATTAGTGTGTGTGTGTGTGTGTGTGTGTGTGTGTGTGTGTGTGTGTGTGTGTGTGTGTGGTGGATGATATTTCCAATCTTTTTAAATACAGATAAAACTTCTTGACTACCAAATAGAAAATTATTTTCTAGTGTAGGGAATGACAATTGTGATCAGTTGTAGTTTATGTCTCCCAGCGATAATTTCAGTGTTATTTAAAACCTTTATAGAAATAAAAAGCTTATTTTATAGTATGTAAAGGAGTCATTACATGATGATAGGTTTTCAAATTTTAGGATTTGCCTGGTTTTGATACTTCCTTTAAATAATGTAAATATGGCTTATATTTTTCCCATACATATTTTGTGTTTGCTTCATCCACAAAAAAATATGTTGAGAATTAACTTATCAAAAATATAAGAAAAATAATAAGGCTAGAAATATAACAGTAATTCCAATCATGATAGTGTCAAGAAATTTTTAGGAAAGTAAAAACAGTGAGTATATTTGTCCCTTTGCATGGACTGTCATCATTCTGTTCTATGTGATCAATTTCATAAACATTGTATATTTAGAGATGCTCATTGTCAGTCATCATTATAAATTAACCATAAAACTTAAAACAAATAAAATAATTAATGACCTATATTTATAGTATGATAATCCAATTATGGCCCTACAGTGTCAATTGCTGCAATTAGACTAGGGAAAGAAAAAGTTTTCACCCTGAGTATATGTCTCTCTGAAGTCAAGGGGTTGGAAATCTTCAGTTTTAGCCAATAAAATTTAACTTGTGCTATAAATTGCCTGAATTCACATTTGGCTGGATTTTATGCTGGAATACATTAATTTATTGATTAGTTGGTGTTTTGTATATGTATTTACATATAACATTTTGACTGGAAATTTCTATGACTTCGGTGTGTGGGTGTGTGTCCCACATGTGTGTGCACTGATGAATGCACATACATAATGAGTCCAGAAGAGGGCAGTAGATATCCCACACTGTCACTCACTTTCTTACTCAATTGTTAGGGTCTCTCAGTGAATGTATCCTTAGGCATGAGACAAGCAAGCCTACAAGTCCCTTATCTCTACTCTGAGAACACTGATGTTAGAGATACAGCCATGCCATACATTCTCTATGGATGCTATATCCAAACTCCTTCTTTCTCTCCAGCCTCCCATTTATGTCTGTTGTATTTATTTACATTGGGAGAGTCTCTTGCACCCTAGGCAGCCCTCAAACTTGCTCTAAACTAGAGGCCTGTGCCTTCAAGTGCTAGCATTACAAGTCTGTTCTATATATCGTAGTAATGGACATTGATCTCATGACTAGATGAGAGGCAGAAACTATACCCACTAAACAATATGCAGAAATAAAAAGTTTTGCTAAAAATAGCATGAAGTTCTAGGGTTTAAGTCATGCACCACCAAACCCAGCTAAACTGTTATTAATATAAAGAAATATTTTAAGTAGAGCATTGTTACTGATGCCACTAATAACATAATTGTGTAGACGCTTTTTTTTCTGTACTAAATCACCATCCCTAGATATTTCCTTGGGCACCCCCAGTCCATTTTCATATTTGTCATGCTTTTACCTCCATGTGCAAATTCAATACTTGGGTTTCCTTTAGAGGTTTTCATTGTTTTGTTTAGATGCTGTGAGAAATGTTTCAGAGAGAACATCGGAGAATAAAAGGTACGAGTCCATATGAACAACAGATGTCCCCGTATTTAATAATACAGCTAGTTCTCTCTATATAAACCTCAACTCTAGGTCTTTGTTGCAAACAATATGATAGTAGCTGCTTTTTGTCATCCAGTCACTGGTCCAAAGAAAGCATCTCCTTGTCATACCCCTTGTCATAGTCCTTTGTTACTGTTTACATTGCTAAATCATATGATTATTTAGTCCCATTATTTATTTATTTATTTGCATGCTTATTTAATTTATTGACATTTCAAATGCTGTCCCTCTTCCTGGTCTCCCCTCCAAACACCCTCAATCCCATTCCCTTAGCCTTTGCCCCTAAAAGATGCACCTCCATCCACCCAACTACTCCCCCCTCCCCATCTAGCATCTACCTATGCTCCGGCATCAAGTCTCCACAGGACTAAGGGTCTTTCCTTTCATTGATGCCAAATAGTGCTATCCTCTGCTATCTGTGTAGCTGGAGCCATGGATCCATCCATGCATACTCTTTGTTTGGTGGTTCAGTCCCTGGAAGCACTGAGGGGTCCAGTTAGATAATTTTGTTGTTCTTCCTATGGTGTTGCCATTCCCTTCAGCTCCTACAGTCTTCTAGCACCATTTTTTAAAAGGAGGCAAAAAATAAAGCTAAGTCTAATATTTCTTCTGATATCAGAAACAATAGCACCAAGGTACATACAAGCATGCTTTCATCTTCGGTATTCATGTTCTGGGTGAGAAACGAGAATCATAATGGGCTTTCTGCCAATGAGAAGAGCTGTTGTCAGTTCTCAATCTGTGTCAGCTCAATCACAATGTCTACAGAACCAAAAGTGAAATAGGAGAACCTCACCCAGTTTCCAAGAAATTCATCAGCTGCTAGACACTGACACAATCAAATCGTTTTATAATCTTAGCAAGTTCTCTTTGTTAGTTTGACAACTGTTGCTAAACTTTACCTCACATATTCTCCATGGTAGCACTTAGAAAGATAATGCTTTTTTAGTCATTGACAGCTCTGTATCTGAAAGCCACGGGAAGGTGTACTAGCTGGTTTTGTGTGTCAGTTTGATACAAGGTGGAGTTATCACAGAGAAAGGACCTGCCCATGAAGAAATGCCTCTATGAGATTCAGCTGTAAGGCATTTTGTCAATTAGTAATCAAGAGTAGGAGGGCCCATTGTGCCTGATGCCATTCTTGGGCTGGTATTTCTGGCTTTAATACTCAAGGTAGGAAAGATGGAGACAAAGTGTGGAGCAGAGACTGAAGGAAAGGTCATCCAGAGACTGCCCCACCTGGAGATCCATCCCAAATACTTCTGATACCCAGAAGTGTTACTGACTGGAGCCTGATAATGTTGTCTTGTGAAAGGTTCTACCAGAGCCTGATAAATACAGATGCTCACAGCCGACCATTGGACTGAGATTGGGATCCCCAATGGAGGAGTTAGAGAAAGGACTAAAGGAGCCGAAGGGATTTGCAATCTATAGGAAGAACAATATCTACCAACCACACTCCTTAGAGCTCCCAGGGACTAAATAACTAACCAAAGATTACACATGGAGGAACCCGTGGTTCAAACTGCATATGTAGCAGAGGATGGACTTGTTTGGCATCAATGGTAGGAGAGGCCCTTGGTCCTGGGAAGGCTCAATGCACCCGTACAGGGAAATGCCAAGGAAGGAGGCAGAAGGGATTAAGTATGCTTGAGGGAGAGCACCCTCTTAGAGCAGGGGAAAGCAGGGTGGGCTAGGGAGCCTATGGAGGGAAAACTGGGAAATGTACATTTGAAATGTACATAAATAAAATATCCACTTTTAAAAAGAAAAAAAAAAAAGCTGAGCAAGCCAAGGGAAGCAAGCAAGTAAGCAGCACCCCTCCATCATCTCTGAATCAGCTCTTGCCTCCAAGTTCCTGTGCTATAGAATTTCTGTCCTGACTTTCTTTGGTAATGAACAGCAATGTGGAAATGTAAGCTGTATAAACCCTTTCCTTCCCCAACTGTTTTCTTTGTCATGATGTTTTGTGCAGGAATACAAACCCTGACTAAGACAGTAAGATTTTTATTGTGACATCATTAACTTAATGTGGACAGTGACACAAAACTGTGGATATGGCCAATGGACCACAACAAGTCATGGCTGCAGATTTTTGACTCCATCTTAGATGAATTGTAGCATCGCATATTCTGGGAATATCAGCACAGAAACTCCATAAAATTCTCACTAACCTCCCAACCCACAGTATTCTCAACATCACCCCTAAACATCCTGACTACCTAGCCACCATGGGCTTTGCTTATCCTGGCATAAAAAGTACTTACAAATTGTCTGAGCACATTATATATATATATATTGCTTAACCCAATGCAATTCCTTCTGCTAAGGTAATAATTTTACTTTCTTATCAATATTTCCCAGGAAGAAGTTTAAGGTGTTTAGCCAGCAATGTGCCAATATTTACAACCTTTTATGTCAGTTCAGAAATTCAGCTAATTTTTATTACTCGCTGGTTAATGGAAATTGTGCTTTAAATTTTCTTTATTTATTTTGCACTTCATTTAGAAAAAGATTTGGAGTGTATTAGACATTAAAGTATATAGTCTGTAAAGGTTTAGAATCTAGCCAATATGTAATAAAAATATGTATGTGTGTGTGTGTGTTTAATCACAATCCTCTCACCCAATTTGAAAATGCCAATTGCTTATAAAATGTCACACACTACTAAAGAAAAAAATGTAAAGGATGGCTCATTACTGTATGAATATCTATGCATACAAAAGCATTTAGAGAACTGACAGATGTTTTCATTCTATATACAGAAGCTTTGCTTCTCTACAGATGTAACTAAAATAATAACAAAGAAAGATCTGTGATAGAAATCCTCACATGCTTTCAAAATTAAACACTTCTCAGTTACATTTTATAATCTGGTTCCTACTTAGGTATCAAGCATTGAACACCCAGCTATAAATTTATTATAATTAAGAGTCTATTGTTTAAAAATCATCCTGATTCAAGTATCGTACATGAAAAAGCAGTTTTAGTCAAATAGTTATGTGTCTATTAGCATCAAATATTTTAGTTCTGTTTATGTTTTGCCTACACAATTTTAAATCCACCAGAGAACGCCTACAGATAATAAAAACTTCAGCACAAAGCGGCTGGATATAAAATTAATTCAAAACAATCAGTAGCCTTTCTCTACTCAAGGGATAAATGGACTTAGTGAGAAATTAGGAAAATGACACCCTTCACGATCGTAACAATAGATGGCCTATGTCCAGCCCATGCATGTTCTTGGGTTATTGGCTCAGTCTCTCTGAGCCCCCATGGATCCAGGTTAGTTAATTCTGTAAATTTTGTGGCGTCCTTGCCCCCTCCTACTCCCTCAATTCTTCCCTTCATCCCACTTCTCCACAATTCTCTCTTCACTCTACCTAATGTTTGACAGTGAATATCTGCATCTTTTTCCATCATCTTCCGGATGAAGCCTCTTAGGAGACAGTTATGCTAGGTTCCTGACTGCAAGCATAGCACAGCATCATTAACATTGTCAGGAGTTGGCTCTCTCCAAAGAGATGCATCTCAAGTTGGGCCAATCATTGGTTGGCCATTCCCTAAATCTCTGCTCCATCTTTTTCCCTGCACATCTTGTAGACAGGACAAATTTGAGGTTGAAGGTTTTGTGAGTGGGTTGATGTTCCTCTTCTTTCTCTGGAAGCCTTACATGCCTACAGGAAGTGGTTACTTCAGTTTCCGTAGCTTCAGCTGCCAGGAATCACAGTTACTGTTACCCCCATAGACACACAATGCCTTCTCTGTCCCTGATTTCTCTCCAGTTCCTACAGCAGATCCCCAATCCCAGTTCCTCTATAGGTAGAAACAAAACCAGGTGATCACTTCTGAATTATCAGATAGCATCAAAACTTTTTGTACAAAATACATGAATTTTTTTTCTATAAAGTGGAAAGATTGACATTATAATTTCTTTTATAGCATGGAAATCACAACTGAAGCCTATGTTTTTATTTTTAGGCTTATGACTCAGAACAAATTTTGTAAGGACCAGACCCCAGAGAGCCTCATAATTTCCCAATAGAATACAGTGATTTTTGTTCTGAATACTGGATTGTTCTTGGATATAAAATAGTAAAAACATTGTATCTAATCTAAGCATTCCTATATCTCATTTGTAAAAATTAGATTTTTAGTTAACAAAACACAATGCTTTATTCTTCTTATCTCCTAATGAATCTGTATATTTCTAGGTCTGTATTAATATTTCAAGATTACAATTAGAATAATTTATGCATTTAATTGTGATTTATTGAGTTAAGTACTGTATAAGACAGTTTTTCTACAAAAAAGTACACTTAGACATTAAATACTATTGGGTGCCTTCATTAGAACAGAATAGGTTTTCCAAGCCCATACGCCATAATGGAATCAGTACACATTTCAGTGTATTATTCTGAGCCTGAGATAAGTAATTCCCCATCTAGTCTTTCCTAAGTCTTAGTCAGACACTGTTGGCTATCTTTGTTGATGAAGACATTAGGGCTCAGACAGGATTTAAGAAGTGAATTTCTTTAAGATTATACTGCTTGTACATATGTTTTCAGAACTGACCTTTGGTATTTGATAAGCAATTAGTGTGTTCTTCCTTTGCCAAAACTATTCCTCCCACTCTCTTCATTCTTCAGATGCCTGTATTTCTCTGTAATGTAGTGGTTCTTAGTGGTAGAAACATTGGCTAATGTTACAGAAGACCTAGGCCTCGTTCCCAGCAACCTCATGGTAGCTTGCAACCACCTATATAAGTCTAGTATAAGAGGATCTGTTCTTTTTCTGTCCTCTATGGGCACTACAAAATGTGGTGTCTGTTTCTACCTGCAAACAAAACACTCATGCACTTAAAATATGAATGAATAAATCACAAACCAAGAATAAACCATGAAGATACAGAACAAACCTTTACCTAGAGAATGGGATAGCATTTGGTGGTTGTTCTTTGTTTGTTTGTCTTTATTTTCTATCTATCTTGGAGCTCTTAATGGAAATTCACACCTTCTTTTTCTATTTAGAATTTGATTTTTAATGCTAGTTATTAAATTAATTTGTTATTAAAAGATTTAAAAACTTTAAAATGTGTGAATAACACAAATCTGGAATAAAACATTATTCAACATTTAAAGGGTTTAGGAAACTAAATTAGGGTACAACATTACATAGAAGACATGAAACAGGCATGAGAATCATGCATTGCTTTTCTGAAAGCCACAATGGTCCATACATGATTGGAAATATTTGGCTTGTTTGCAGCAGGAACAAGAATTGTTGGAAGACTCTTCTAATGAAACGTAATCTAGTTGAGGCAGTTTTGTGTAAATCAACACTAATTTTCTGTTACATGTTTTGAAGCGTACTACTCAAATAAACAGGTTCATGTTTTCCCTAGAAGTCAAAACAAACTGTGGATGCAGAATGATTTGTAAATGAATTTCTGGGAAGCTGTGAATTTAGTGTCTCACAAACAACTCCTTTCTACTCAAACTGATGCTTTTTCAAAGCTGTTTACTTACAGCACATTTTCTTACACTCCTCTGATCTTTATGATATTCTTGCTGGGATTTTTGTCTCCACATTTCAACCTGGATAAGTTTGGTATCAAATCCCTGTTGAGACATCATTTCCTCAAAGCTATACTATAACGCTGCCAAACCCTCATCTTTCTCAGTCAGGCCTCCTTGGCAGGAGCTGTAAGTTGTCTGTTATATTTTTAAGTTGGGACCTGTCAGTTGCATCAAACCTGCGTTCCCCAATTTGTTATTCCCCACATGTAAAGACTGAAACTCGAGTCAAACCCTGCTGAAAACCAAGTGGACTAGTTAGTCTCATTTCAGATGCTGACAATAGCCATGGATAAACAGAGCTTAGTTTTTTGTTATCTGTGCAGATCAGTGTCCAATATCCTGTTGGTCAAATCAGTTTTGCTACTGATCCAGAGATGATTTGTGCTTCTTAAGCCATAGGTTGGAATTTCTAGAGAACACAGGGGGCGTCTATATTTAGAACAAAAATCAATTTTCTCTATTTAAAAACAGAACCAGTCTTTTCATTAGAAATTAAGTTTGGGCTCTAAATTATTTCAAGGTTGGTATTTGTCAGGACTCCAGTTTAGTGGGGTAATTTTTGCAACAAGAAGGGGATAATTTTGATTCGGCCATTCTGTCTGACAGTACTAGAGAAGGTTTGTGAAACTTTTGGGAAAGTTCAAGTACCTGTCACCTGCTATACCTGACTGTCAGCACAGGTCTAAACTCTGCTTGAGAATATAAAAAATGCATATGTTGTCTTTCTCTGAGATAGCATTTACTGAAACTAACCTAGCTCTAAAAATTTTTATTATATTTAAGAAGAACTGAAGATAGAAACCTGAATTTGAGAATCCATAACTAACAGAGACCAAGCAGTGACCTCAACTAAAAATCGTAATTAAGAAAATGAGGTCATATCAGATTTAATCATCATTGATTAGAGACAGATAAGAGATAAATGATGCTAAGTTTTGAGACATTTGCTATTTTATCAACTAACTCAACTGTATGTAAGTTTTATGCATAAAGAATACTCAGTAACCATCAAACTTTACTAGAACTGATTTTTTGAGCCTTTCTTCTAAGTGCTTTGTGAAAGCACTAAAGACAGATTGGTCATTTCTATAACAATGAGCTTTCTGTTTTTGTGTTTGTTTTTTTTTTCTTTTTTTTGTGTGTGTTTTTATTCATTGTTTTCAAAGCATGCATCTTTCTAGAGAAGGGATCATAGCACAGACTAAAGAACATGAAAAAGAAACTAAGGAACAAGTATTTTTAGAGCCAAGCTCTTTGTAGCACAGAACAAGGGAATACAATGTACTTTCCTGTGTGCTAAGTTGAATGGACTTTGGGATTTCACATTTTCTCTGTTTGGGCATTTTTTTAATTTATATTGTTTAAAAAGTTGTTTGCTGATGCATAGGGGAAAAGCCTTGAGAAGAACCCGAGAAATCTTTTTTGAGGGAGAAAAATAATATCAAAATAACCATAGTGCTCTACTCAAGTAATTCAACATGCATGAGATGGAGGTTGGGAAAGTTAGATTTTAATACCAGTCTTGAATACACAGAGAGTTTTATGGTACTCAGATATACAGCGTCTTCCTGTCAAAAATATCGCAAACTCATATAAAAGAAAGAAAGAAAGGAAAGAAAGAAAAAAACAAACAAAGAGTTACCCCAGGCCTCAAATCTAGTTGAAGAAGTTCTTTAGCTTCAATGAATAATGTGGGGCAGATATCTTCATCAGAATTTCTTTTTTTTTTAATTGAAGAACTTTATTAAAAAAGATAAATATACAAATTTTAAGCATTTTTGCATAAAAGTATACGAATACATTTTTGTCATTGCTTGGTTTTTTTTTTAGGGTTTGATAGTGTGCATTAAGATTTTATTAGTTACAGTGAGCATAAAGTACATGTAAAACAGGATGTAACCTGGAATTAGTCAAAGTTTTCTTGTTGTGTAAGGAGTAAACATAATGGTTTTTTTTTCTATTCCTTTTTTTTTTCTTGAATTTCACACAGTCTGTGAGTTGTTTCTGGGGTGTTCAGAGCTTTTTGGGGTTAGTATCCAATTATCAGTGACTGCATATTATGTCTGTTATTTTGTGACTGGGTTATCTCACTCAGGATGATATTCTCTAGATGCAACAATTTTCTTAAGAATTTCATAAGGTCATTGTTTCTGATAGCTGAGTAGTAAGTATGCCATTGTGTAAATGTACCACAATTTTTGTATCCATTCATTTACTGAAGGATATCTGGGTTATATCCAGCTTCTGGCTATTATAAATAGAGCTGTTATGAACATTGTGGTGCTTGCAACTTTGTTGTATATTGGAGTGTCTCTGGGGTATATGCCCAGAAGTGGAATAGCTGGATCTTCAGGTAGTACTATGTCCAATTTTCTGAGGAATCGCCAGACTGATTTCCAGAGTGGTTGTACCAGATTACAACCCCACCAACAGTGGAGAAGTGTTCCTCTTTCTCCACAACCTCGCCAGCATCTGCTGTAATCTGAGTTTTGGATCTTGGCCAATCTGACTGGTGTGAGGTGGAATCTCAGGGTTATTTTGATTTGCTTTTCCCTGATGGCTAAGGATGTCCAGCAATTCCTTAGATGTTTCTCAGCCATTTGTATTCCTCAGTTGAGAACTTTTCGTTTAGCTCTGTACCCCATTTTTAAATAGGGTTATTTGATTCTCAGGTGTCTAGCTTCTTTGTATACCTTGGATATTAGGCCTCTATCAGATGTAGGGTTGGTAAAGATCTTTTCCCACTAAGTAGGCTGCTGTTTTGTTTTCTTGAAAGTGTCTTTAGTTTTACATAAACTTTGCAATCTCATTAAGTCCCATTACTCAGTCTTTGACCTTAGAGCTTGAGCCATTGGTGTTTTATTCAGAAAATTTTCTCCAGTGCCTATGCGTTCTAAGGTTTTCCCTACTTTCTAATCGAATAGTTTCAGGGTACCTGGTTTAATGTGGAGACCATTGATCCACTTACACTTGAGTTTGTACAAGGAGATAAGAAAGGGTCTATTTTCCTTCTTCTGCATGCTGAGTGCCAGATGGACCAACACCATTTGTTGAATGGGCTGTACTTTTTCCATTGAATGTTTACAGCTCCTTGTCAAAAATCAAGTGACCATATATGTGAGGACTCATTTCTGGACCTTCTATTCTATTCCATTGATCCACATGCCAAGCTCTGTACCAGTACCATCAATTGCCTTGTAATATAGCTTGAGTTCAGGGATAGTGATTCCCGCAGATGTTTTCTTGTTGTTGAGTATTGATTTTGCTATTCTAGGTCTTTTGTTATTCCAGATGAAATTGTATGTTGCTATATCCAACTCAATGAAGAGTTGGGTTGGAATTTTGATGGGCATTGCATTGAATCTGTAGATTGCTTTTGGTAAGATGGCCATTTTTAAAATGTTGATCCTTCCAATCCATGAGCATGGGAGATCTTTCCAATTTCTGAGATCTTCCTCAATTTTCTTCTTTAGAGGTTTGAAGTTCTTGTCATACAGGTCCTTCACTTGCTTAGTTAGAGTCATTCCAAGGTATTTCATAGTTTTTGTGACTATTGTGAAGGGTATCTTTTCCCGAAATTTCTTTCTCCACATGTTTGTCCTTTGAATATGAGAAGGCTACTGATTTGTTTAAGTTAATTTTAAATGCAGCCTATTTGCTGAACTTGTTTTTCAGGTGTAGAAGTTCTCTGGTGCAATTTGTGGGATCGCTTAAGTACACCATCATGTCATCTGCAAATGATGATGTTTTTACTTCTTCCTTTCCAAATTGTATCACTTTGATTTTCTTTTGCTGTCTAATTGCTCTGGCCAGGACTTTCAGTACTATGTTGAATTGGTAGGGGGAGAGTGGACAGCCTTGTCAAGTCCCTGATTTTGGTGGGATTGCTTCAAGTTTTCCATCTTTAAGTTTGTTGTTGGCTGCTGGTTTTCTGTATATTGCTTTTATTATGTTTAGTTATTGGCCTTGGAATCCTGTTCTTTCCAAGACTTTTAACATGAAGGGGTGTTGAATTTTGTCAAATGCTTTCTCAGCATCTAGTGAGATGACCATGTGATTTTTTTTCTTTGAGTTTGTTTATATAGTGTATTACATTGATGAAATTTCGTGTATTCAACCATCCCTGCATCCCATGGATGAAGCCTACTTCATCATGGTGAATGATCGTTTTAATGTGTTCTTGGATTCGGTTTGCAAGGATTTTGTTGAGTATTTTTGCATCAATATTCATAAGTGAGATTGGTCTGAAGTTCTCCTTCTTTGTAGGGTCTTTGTGTGGTTTAGGAATGAGGGTTATTGTAGCCTCAAAATATGAGTTAGGTAGTATTCCATCTGATTCTATCTTGTGGAATCGTTTGGAAAGTATTGATATTATGTTGTCAACAAATGTCTGATAAAAATCTGCACCGAACCCATCTGGACATGGCTTATTTGGTTGGAAGGCTTTTGATGACTGCTTCTATTTCTTTAGGTGTTATGGCATTATTTAAATGGTTTACCTGGTCCTGGTTTAACTTTAGTATCTTGTATCTATCTAGAAATTCATCCCTTTCCTCCTGATTTTCCAGCTTTGTTGAGTATAGGCTTTTATAGTAGGATCTGATGATTTCTTGAATTTCCTCAGTTTCAGTTTTTATTTCTCCACTTTCCTTTCTGATTTTGTTAATTTGTATACCCCCTCTTTGCCCTCTAGTTAGTCTGGCTAAGGGTTTATCAATCTTGTTAATTTTATCAAAGAACCAGCTCTTGGTTTTGTAGATTCATGAATAGATCTCTTTTCTTTCTATTTGGTCCATTTCTGCCCTAACTTGATTATTTCTTGCGGTCTACTTTTCTTGGGTATATCTGCTTCCTTTTGTTCTAGAGCTTTCAACTGTGCTGTCAGGTTGCTAGAGTATGCTCTCTCCAGTTTCTTTTTGGAAGCACTCAGAGCTATGAGTTTTCTTCTCAGCACTGCTCTCATTATATCTTATAGGATTGGGTATGTCATGTTTTCATTTTCATTGAATTCTAGAAAATCCTTAATTTCTTTTTTTAAATTTCTTCTATGACCCTGCTATTGTTTTAATAGAGCATTGTTTAGTTTCCATGTGAATATGGGCTTTTTGTTGTCTTTGTTGTTATTAAAGACCAGCCTTAGACCATGGTGATCTGAAAGGATGCAATCTTCTTATATTGATTAAGGCTTGTTCTGTGTCCAATTATGTGGTCTATTTTTGAGTAGGTGCTGTGAGGTGCTGAGAAGAAGGTATATTCTTTTGTTTTAGGATGATATGTTCTGTACATATCTATTAATTCCAGTTGGTTCATATTCTCTGCTAGTTTTACAGTGTCCTTGTTCAGTTTGTATTCCTATGATCTGTCCATTGGTGAGAGTGGGTTATTAAAGTCTCTCACTATTATTGTGTGGGGTGAAATTTATTTTTTGAGCTTTAGTGGTGTTTCTTTTATGAATATCGGTGCTTTTGTATTTGTAGCATATATGTTAAGGATTGAAAGTTTTTCCTGACAGATTTTCCTTGTAATGAGTAAAAAATGTCCTTCCTTATCTTTTTTGATTACTTTTTGTGGGAAATTTACTTTCTTGGATATTAAAATGGCCACTCCTGCTTGCTTCTTGGGACTGTTTGCTCGGAAGTTTTTTTTTTTCCCAAACTTTTACTCTGAGATAGTGTCTGCCTTGTCTCTGACATGGGTTTCCTGTAAGCAGCAAAATGCTGGGTTTTGTTTATGTATCCATTCTGATAGCCTGTATCTATCATATATCCCTATATTAGGGAGTTGAGTCCATTTATGTTAACAGGTATCAAGGAATAGTGGTTGCTGTTTCCTGCTATTATTGCTTTTGTAGGTTGAATTGTGCCTGTGTCTCTTTCTTCTTTTGGTTTTCTTTCCTGGGGTTTTCTTGTTTTTACTAGGATGTAGTTCCCCTTATTGTATTAGGTTTTCCACCTCTAATTCGTTGTAGTGCTGGGTTTGTTTTCAGATATTGTGTAAATATAGTTTTGTCTTGGAATATCTTTGTCTCTCCATCTATTGTGATTGATAATTTTGCTGTGTATCGCAGCTTGGGCTGGCACTTGTGCTCTCTTAGGATCTGCACGATATCTGTCCAGGCTCTTCTAGCTTTCATATTCTCTGTTGAGAAATCGGGTGTGATTCTGACTGGTCTGCCTTTATATGTTACCTGACCTTTTTCCCTTACTGCTTTTAGTATTCTTTCTTTGCTTTGGGATCTTGATATTTTGACTATTATGTGTCACGAGGAATTTCTTTTCTGGTCTAACCTATTTGGCGTTCTGTAGGCTTCTCTTATGCTCGTGGTCATCTCATTCTTAAGGGTAAGGAATTTTTCTTCTACAATTTTGTTGAAGATATTTTATGTGCCTCTTAGTTGATATTCTTTGCCCTCTTCTATTCCTATTATCTTTAGGTTTGGTGTTCTTATTGTGTCCTGGATCTTCTGGACAATTTGGGTTAGGAGCTTTTTGGTTTTTGCATCTTCTCTGACTGTTTTGTCTATGTTTTCAATGTTGTCTTCGGTCCCCGAGATTCTCTCTTCCATCCCTTGTAGTCTGTTGGAAATACTTCCATCTGTGACTTCTGATTTCTTTTTTAGGATTTCTATCTCCAGGGTTCTCTCTTTTAGTGTTTTCTTTATTGTGTCCATTTTCGTTTTAAATTTCTTCTTCCATTCCTTTATCTCTTTGGTTCTGTTTTCTTCTATTTCTTTGAGTTCTTTGAGTGTTTTCCGTGTTTCTTCTTTAAAAGCTTCTAATTCTTTATACTTTTCCTCCCGTTCTTGTTTAAGGAACTCTATCATCATCTTGAGGTAGGATTTTGGGTCTGAGTCTTCTTGTTCTGAGTGTTTGGCATTCTGCTGTTTGCTGTGATGGAAGAGCTGGGTTCTGGTGTTGCCAGGTTATCTTGGTTTCCCTGGGGTACGTTCTTTTGCTTTCCTCTTGCCATCTTGTTGTCAGTGATTGTATCTTACCTTTCCCTTGTACCTGGCCCTTGTCCCTGGATCTCTGCTGTTCATGGTGGCAGATGATTCTAGAGCCTGTTCTGTACCCAAAAGCTGTCGGGTGGTAACAGAGGTCTCAATGCTGGGTTCCTGGTCCCTGGATCAAGCAGGGCAGGGTGCTCTGCAGAGATTTCTTTGCCCCCTGGCTAATCGGAACCCCTTCTCACCAGGCCTGTGTCTCTGGGTCTCCGCTGTACCTGGTGGTGGATGACCCGAGCACCTGTTCCTTGAATTCTTTATATACCTTGGATATTAGGCCTCTATCAAATGTGGGGTTGGTAAAGATCTTCTCCCACTTTTTTGGCTGCTGTTTTGTTTTCTTGAGTGTCCTTAGCATTACAGAAACTTTGCAATCTTATTAAGTCCCATTTGTCAATCTTTGACCATAAAGCATGAGCCATTGGTGTTCTGTTAAGGAAATTTTCTCCTTGCCTATGTGTTTTAAGGTTTTCCTTACTTTCTCATCTAATAGTTTCAGTGTACCTGGTTTAATGTGAAGATCTTTGATCCACTTGCACTTGAGCTTTGTACAAGGAGATAAGAAAGGGTCTATTTTTATTCTTCTGCATGCTGTGTGCCAGTTGGACCAACACCATTTGTTGAATAGGCTGTCCTTTTTTTATTGAGTGTTTACAGCTCCTTTGTCAAAAATCAGGTGACAGTATATGTGAGCTCTCATTTCTGGATCTTCTATTCTATTCCATTGATCCAAGTGCCTATTTACCAGAGTTTCTTATATTACATGCTACCCAAGTGCTGAGTCACTACATTGTACTCTTTCTTGTGCATCCTTTGTATGAAAGAAACTGCTATACACTACACTAATCTTAATGTAAAATAATTTATTGTATAATCAATTCATATTTTAAGTGCTGTATTACGTCATCCATAAGAATGTTGTAATTTTCAAATGGTAGTTTTCTATATATAATAATATAATATAGTTAATATTCAGAAATAAGTCCTAGCTGATTTAGATAGTTGAGGTCACAGTTAAGCTATATCGACCTAACAGAACACTCAGAGATAATACTTTTAGATGGTATTAATCTCTGCTGATATCTTTACTTGAGAGCCCAGAGCTCTTAGACCAAGATGAAATCCATCTATTTTGTCTTAAGATATATGGCTTGGGATGTTTAAAGATGAAACCACTAGGAAGCAAGCATAATCCCAGTATTACTTAAACCTTCATTTCCATATACTGAAGTAGAACAATATAAAATGGGTATTCTTTAGCTCATAGTCTAATGATTGATCTCACTGTAACTTTATAAATTCTTTGGTAATTCCAAAATGATTTAAGAAAGGAGCAACAATGTCCTGAAATTATGAGCAAAAGTTGAAGTTTGCACATGTACAATTTTATGAGGTCAAAAGTTAATAGATTTTATTAGTCTTTCCAAGGATGTCTAAGACCTGCACTTTCTTTTAACATCAAGATTTTAGAAATACTCACTGTGATTGGGATGACAGAGCTGAATTTACTTCAACAACTCTAATATGAATTGACTTTATTCATAATCCATCTATGAAATTCTCATGAAAGGCAGATGTTCAAAAGTGGTCCCTATTATGTCAGCTAGAAGCATAAGGCCATTATTAATATAAAATGATACCAACACACACACACACACACACACACACACACACACACACACATATATATATATATATATATGCCAGTAAACACAAGGTATGTCCCAGTAACAAAATTGTGCCCCCTCTTTGTTTTTACTATGTCTTGCTATTGTCTGTCTCAAGATATACTCAAGATATATATATATATATATATATATATATATATATATATATATATATATATATATATGACTTGTTACTTTGAATTTCTTTCCACATCTATCTGCAGGAGTATCAAATGGTAGTTTAATATAAGTCATGGTGAAAAATCCAATTCTAAGAGAAGCCAGTAAATATTATACCTCTAAAGCTATTTGCCAAGTTAGCATGGTGTCAGATGTGACTAATCCTCTTCTGCTGTATCCAAGGTGTCATCAATGTCTTTGGGTAATACATACAGATATTTGAGTAGGTTAAAAAGGAGTATTCTGGGATGAGAGCAAATAAGATCTTCTCTTTTAGAGAATTGACAGATCATTTAACACTATTGCTTTAGCTCTAGATTTGGCTTTCCAGAAAAGTGACTTTCAATTTACCAATTCCAAGAATTCAGGGAAGCAGATATCACCATGTTTTTTCTGACTGACATGAACAATCACCCTAAATCAAATAAAGAGATAGCTATTTATGTTTCATAAACATGTGCTATAACTGTTTAGCCTAGAATTAAATTATATTTTGCATTTGAACTATTATAATTGTTCTCTGGTATAATTGTTCTTTGCTCTAACTTCTGGAAACTATTAATTCTATTTTTAATTCAAAAGCAATTATATTTTATTAAATTATTATACACTGATTAATTTTTCTAGTTATGACATGAATTAAATAAAATGTGTGTTTTGGTTTTGGTATTTTCTTCCTTTTTATCTAGGAGCAAATACATATATTATCTTTCAAACAATGAATTATATCAATGGAAGATCATGGGAAATACTTTTTTCCATGCTGATTTTTATTCAGTTTTTTTTTTCCTATAGAATTTTCAACCTAAGTGTGATTTAAGAAAAGCTATTCTGGCATCCATTTAGGTGATTTTGAAAGTCTTCTGTAATTTATTAGCTTCCTTTATCTATCAACTATATTTGATGGACTAAAAGAAATCAATTACACAAGAAATACACTTCTTGCCAGTGTTTTCTTCCTTTTAAATAAACACTTTTAAAATCATTTACTTCATTTTTATAACTCTGGTACACAAATAGAAAAGTATGTGATTATACTTTTTGGTACATGCCTCTTTTATTGTTAATATTTACTGCTCAATAATGAGGAATTAAATTATGTAACAGCTAAAAATGTTCCTCTAGCTATGTACAAATACCCTTAAGACACATAAAATTTAACTTCATTCCCAGGTATAAAATGTCTGGGTTTCTCTACTGAAACAAGTAATTCTCTTTGCTAAGATGGTGGTGACACTGTAATGAACAACCTCCCATCACAGAGAGGCCTGGCAATAAACCAAAATAAAGATACTTACATATAATCAATTTAAGCTTATCGCTTAGTAGCTTACAAATACATGATACTCAGACTATGGGTATTTTATTTGGTTTTGACAGTTACTGGAGGGGGAACCACTACTCTTCTAACTGTTGGCCTGGCTACCTACCCAGCCCAGTACTCCAGACACTTGCTATTTCTCCTGGCCATGTGCTCATCTCCCATCTCCCTCCATGGAGCCTTCCTTCTCTCCTCTATTCTTTCTTCCCTTAGTCTCCCCTCTACCAACCTGGTCACACTCCAAATTCACCACGTACCACTAGTAATTGCCTATAGCCAATGCTATTTAACCAATAGTTTTACACCAAGAAACATGTTTTGCACAGGAAAAACTCTTAAACATGAGAAATCATTGGTAGGCTTAGACCTACCAATCTGGGTATAGGATTTATCTTTAAAATACATAGCAATAGATCAAACACCAGACCCAACTTTTTGAACCAATAAATTTATTGTGGTTCCTTACAGAAATGTGGTTAAAGGGTCATTTAAAGGAAACTTTAGAACTCAAAGATAGATGTATCACCAAAAGCATATGTCAGTATGGGTAATGACTCAAAGCAAAACAAATACAAGAACAACAAAGCACAAAAACAAACAAACAAATAAAAAGCCAATACCACCATTACTTCCACCACTACCTCCTTCACAAACAACAAAAATAACAACACCCCCAAACAAAACAAAACAAACAAAAAATCAAAACACACACAAAAACATCCACCATCATCATCATAAGCACCACCACCACCAACAAAACCCCACAGGATTTCTGGAGTTTTCTGCATGACTTGCTGATACCTCAACAAAAGGGACTCTTTTATCTATTCCTGAGTTCCCACTGTTTATATTACTTTGTAGATAATGGGACCTCAAGTATCTGACTACATTTGTGGGACTTCCTAAGGATTTGGGATTGCTTACTTCCTGACTGTTAAGGAACCTGCATCCTTCTGTTTTAGAGCTTCCTGAATTTTAATGTCTTTCTTTCCAGGATGTAATGTTTAAACTGGAAGCTTCTACATAACATATGAAACACTAAATTTTGGTTTAAAATGGTTTTTGTTATAAAAACCAGTTGACTAAGTAAGAGGTATGAATACCATAACTATGAATTACGATTTTTTCATTCATCCTGCCTTCTAGCCTTATTGAGGTGGCAAAGCTCTCACACCATGCTGGTCATAGGTAAAATGACAATGAATGCCTAGGATGTGAGAATGTTTCAAAATGGATACCGCATAGTATTTGGCTTTGAGTGATGTTGCAAAGTAGCCAGTCCCTGATAAAACTTTATGCACTGTCCTGATAATTACACACTTTATTTTACTCATTTGCGAGAAAACAGTAAAGATATTTTAAAAGCATTTGCTTTTAAAGTGGCTTTAGCCTTGAAAGGAAAAATGGAAAGGCTTTGGACCACAGAGGCATAGTTTTGCACCTGACGAATTTCAAGGGAACAGTGAAAGGCTCTCTACTGATATCTGTGTTGGCACCTGGTCTTTAGAAATGGCAGAAATGGGCATGGTCAAGGTTTTCTGTGTTTCTTTCTTTTTAAGTTACCAACACTAAGGGCAGCTGCCTGTCAAGGCTTCTCAACATAAAAAGGAAACTCTGCTTTCAAGAAATGTTTTGTGTTTGATAGGACACAACTAGGGAGAAATACAGTGGATAATATGTGGAAAACTAACCTCTATGACCTGTTTCTAAGCTGAGCAGAGGTTGCTCTCCCAGATGCAGGTGTAAAAACCCATATGCATTGTGTAGTATAGCATCCTCCATACTCTTCTTCAGCACCCTAAGCTTCTCAATGGTCAGATTGTGGACTACCAGTGAAAATCCCTCATAAGTAACCGACCGTTAATTAAATAATGGGTTATTGAATGAAAATGATTCAGCACATGATTGAAAATGCTGTTAAGAGAGTTCTTCCTCTTGGATTAATAATACATATTGAGCCTAATTACTTGACTCTGAAGTCACTGACAGTGGCCATGGATCTGAGGAGTTTTCCATGAGCTACATCAACAAAGACGCACAGGCCAGGTGCTCCCTCACTGGTCACCTCTGTTTGTCTGCTGCAGGTCCTTAGTGCTTGGTCATGTGTACTTCTAATTCCTAGCAGTAGAATCTCCATAGCAGTTGGAGAGAGAACACACTTTTGTGAAAGAGAGATTGGGGTTCAGACCCTTGTTCATGATTTGGGGGTAGGGAGAAAACATGACTTTCTCTTTTATTTGTGTTTTCAGAAAACTTTGAGAAGAGGCCTGTACAAAAACAAATTTATAAGAAGAGTTACACATAGATGTAGCTCTTCAATATTTACCTCCCACTAAAGTAGTCATGATTCATTGGTATTTGTATTTAACCTCACCAGTGAACAGTTTCATTCAGTGTTCTGCAAAGTGATTTTGGGGGCAATTTTTTTTCATATACACATAGCATATATATAAAAACATTTAAAATATTTTAATAATATATTCATAGTAACTTGAAAAGGCCATTTGATCTCATTTAGATTAATTTTAGTAAATACATAATATAGGAAAATCCATGTAGAGTGCTATTTAAAATTGAAGTTATTTGAAATAAAGAATTTATAAAATATGTTTGACTTTTTAAAAAAAAAATTTCTGGCTATAGAGTCTGTCCCATAGTGGAGATAATCCATGAAGCCCTTAAGAATTAATGAGAGTCCTATTTTAATATTCATTTTATACAAGTATTTTAGGAGACATCCAAAGGTGTTTAGTTCTCTGTAATTTCAATCTACATTAAAAGAAAAAGTTTATATGAGATATAAGTCTGTTAATCTTTCTGTGAGTGTATGTTTTCTTATAAATGTTATGGGATTAAATTTTTGTAATAGCACATGATTTATTATTATTATTATTATTATTTACAAAATGCCTGTACAGATAGTTTATTTGGGTAAAATATTATCTCATTATACAATCTTTGCAGTTATAGAAGAGAAAAAGCATATTTTATATCAGAATTATATACTATCTATGTTGTTTTCTTACTTCCTAATTTATAGATTATAAGGTATAATGTAAGATAATATGTGTGGAGATAAGCTTTGATATCTTGCCTCATTACATATGGTCTCTTCATCCTTGCAATGAGTGCACATCTTTGTGCTTATAGGAACACATACCTGCATATGCATGATGTCAGTCTACAGTCCTAGAATAGTACAGCAGGAAAGGTTCTGTTTCAGAATCAAATTATAGATGCTATCTACTTAATTCAGGAGAACCATACTGACACGTGTTTGTGCTAGTAACCCATTGTTTCTCCACATTTTCATCTCTATAAGTAAGAAAGCTAATGATCTCCAATCTCTACATAAGCATGTCATTTGCATTGTTCATAACAATACAGCAGTATCTGTAGCCTGTCTCTGTATTGTTTGTTTATCATTCATTATAAAAGATGCTTGGTTAATTTCATGTCTCATAATGTGGCTATGATATGAATGCTATTTCTATCAATCTCATGTAATAACCTGCCTACCCTTCACTTGTAATTTCTCCCTGGCTTTCTCTCAGCAGTGATGCTCACTCTGCCTTCAGTTGTGGAACTTGTAAAGGGACTGGAGAAATTTCTAGGGCAAATTTCCTAGTGGTGTGACTTTAAGAGGGAATCAGCTGATGTTGGATGAAACAGTGACAGAGCTAGACAGTTAGTACAACTTCCCAGTTTGGTTATTTGGGCATTTTTATACAGGTAGCATGTATATACCTTCTATTATTATTTGAAACTTATCACCAAAACTTTTTAATTTTTCGCTCTTATTTTAACATGTTAAAATGTAAGCAGCTATGCATATACAATGAGTGTGGAAAAGTAAACTGATTCTGTGTTACTTAAAGAGAATTTATTTCTCACTGTCCATATTGATATTAACACATTATAGGAATCAAAATTAAAATCAATAATCCCATACAGCTTAGTCAGATTTATGTTCTTAAAAAAGGATAATGTGGAACCCCATACCCCTTCCCATTCTTTGGGCCAAAGGTAAGTATAATTTTGGGGTATGCACTTTAAATCCATGAGAACAATCTAAGTAAATGAAGCATTCTTAAAAACTGCCGGTATTAACAAATTGAAATGACTTAAATAGAGGTGCACAGTCAACTTCCAGCCCAGAGCTGTCTCATTCAAGAATCCAGATGGATACCCCACTCTTTTGGAAGTAGATGCTAACTTGCCAAGATGAACTATACCACAATATACTGCTAGGCAATATGTTGATTATTCATGTCATTCATGTCATGACAGCAAGCAAAGATAGACACCCTATGCCATCATGTAAACACAGCTATTTATAATCATTTCCTTGGTCCCCATGAACTTACCGGTTCTAGTGAGAGGTAGAATCACCAGTGACAGTCTTGATTCCCATTAGTAAGTATCCAGCTACTGAACCGCTTTCACAAGGGCATGAGGAGGTCATTGTCCACTCAGTGCAAAAGAAATAGCCATGAACACTTAATGCCAATATAGGTACTGTGTCAAGGACTGGATTTATTGGTCATTAAGGGTAGATTTAAGGTAGATGATTTTTTGGTGTGTAGGAAAGTCAAGAAGCTTTGAAATAAATGAAAACAAATGAATATAAAGGTCCAAAGAGAATGAAAGAACTAATTAAATTGCAAGTACTCTAAGCTTCAGACATAGAACAAAATTAGTTGCATCTGGCATATGGAACTTAAATATCAATTCTTCATTGGAAAACATTGGGGTTGAATCATAATGGTCATGGTAATTCAACAAGATGCAGTTACTTATAGAAAAACCCAAGTTGACAGTGATAAATTTTACAACAAATTCTTTGTAACTGTGTAGGTGCCAACCAATTAAATAAGTAATCAAAGCACAAATTGAATTAATTCCCTTTGAATTGCCAGCTCCATAGCTTGGCAAATACAGACAACTTGCAGACAAGTCCTTCAAAATACATTGTCTGGAACTAAATAAGAGCTGAGGTGGCAACTGTCTTCACAAGGGAAAAGAACCTAAACTGAAATAAAATTCTTTTCATTACAACATTTTTAGAGTCAGAGTTGAATTGTGGGCTTGGGGGTGGAAATTTCATCTCCTATTTTGCGGAATGTATACACATAAATACACATGTATGTAGCAAGGGAAACACATACACACAAGCACACATACACATATACACGTACTTAATGAATACACAAAGTGCACTGTCTTTGCCCTCAAAGGCAATACTTGCATGAATACCAGCTTGACATGTTCGGTAATGACCAATGACAATACTTGGAACTATGTTCAGATGGAAGAATTGCCACAAAAATCTTTCCCAGTCAGCTCTCTGACTTAAACACTGCCTTTAGCCAAGTCAAATGATAATGATTTAAACTGGCAGATTCTCAGTTATGGAATGATTAGTTGGGCCAATTTTACCTAAAACAACTTCCTGTAAAATGAAAGAGGTTTCATAATTTCCAGATTGAACATTTTCAATAACATTTTAATTTATGCCTAGTGTTACTGGAGAATGCATGTAGATTGAATCTGTAGATATTTTTGCCTTTCTTGGATGAGAAAGTTACTTATAATAATGAAATATTAAAATTTCAGCACTGGGTTTTGAATTTTATAGTGAAAATTTTTCTACTAATAGGATTCCTCAATCAAGAGACTTAGACCACATTTTTAAATAGTTGGCCAACATTTGACATTGCTGAAGTATTTTGATGAGTAGGGACCATGTTTACCATTGATCATTAGTATCTCTTTTCTTTAATTACACTTCTGTTTATATCTCACTAATTTCCACTTAATTTGCTTCCAAGGATGTTGGAAACTAAAATTTTGATACTTTATTTGCTCCATAATATGCTACTGTCTAGTAACATTTGCCTCTTCTCAAGGAAGATTATTCTCCATGGAGAAAATAACTCCTTTTGCCTAACAAGTGCTTATCCTGTAAAGCTTTTCAGTTGTAAGCAAATTCTTGAAATTCATATATCAAAGTTCACTTAGTTAATAATCATCTTGTTATGTAAGTACCAAATATCTTAAACTGTAGATATTTTTCTAAATTAAACAGTCTGATAGGATTGTCCACTTTTGCACAATATGCAATTACATCTCAATGAGTGCTTAAAAAATAAATTGGTTGATATTCTGGTAAGAGTTCATAATGGTCTTAAATGTATAAAAAACATCTTAAGTTATTTTAGCATTGAATTTTATACTTACACAATATGGAATGAATTGCACCAGCACTGCTTTAAAGATTAGCTTGGAAAGCATTTACACATGCATCAACAATACCAGATGTCATGTTTCTGAAACTTCTGTATGTGAAAACTCAGATCCTGTATTCCTAGGTAGAAAAATTTGATTATATTAAGTATGGAAGAAGACTTCATTCAACAAACCCTGGAAGAAGAGCTCTGAACATGTAGGATAGGGTAATAGATCTAGAATACAGTAACCAACCTCATCCATCCCCATCCAACCCTGGAGATTTCCCACCACGTAGCATCATTTTTGATATATATTGGGGCTGGGAAGAATTAGTTGTGTTAGAAACTGGGTGTATATTGGAACATGTTTTTTATCTTATTTAGAACTTTGAGTCAAAAAACATATAGGAAACCAGAAGACATTCTACAAATTTACCTTTTTTTATTCTCTGATGCTTTAAACCTATGTATTTTTTTCAAATAATAAAAGGATATAATGTAATAAAATGGGAGGATTCATCTCTAAGCTCTAGAATCCATAATATATCAAACCATACCTTATATTATTTCCAGATGCTTGGAGTTGACTGAAGTGGGATAGAGATCATGAATTATGTACGTGGTCTCCCCATTTTGTCAATCACAACATTGTGAAAATGGTGATAGTCATCCCAGGAAAGAGTGAGAAATAAAAAAGGAAAGAAACAAGTTTAAGATAAGAAATATTTTAGGATTTTGACTTCAGATTAAAAAACAAGACAACACTTTTATTTTAGATGACATTTGATCTTTTATCTACGAATATACATCCACTATCTAGATCAAAGATCTAGTCCACTAGATGGAAGAGAAGACTGAATGTTGATCACAGACACTCACACAAAACGTTATGAATAGAAAGATTAGTATTTAAAAATTATGTCATTTAGTGCTTTGGATAGAAGTTCCTGTCTGAATATTGGGAACTTTTAAAAATCACCACTACAAAAGTTCTGAACTCCATACCTTTTTTAGCTTCCTAGTATATTTTATATGCATGTTAGCCCAAAACTGTGTGCTTTGTTGACTCTTTGGAACAACACCATTGTTACTGATACTATCCTGTCCTGAACTTTATTGGGGATCCCCCAGAGTGACTGCTATAGGTAGATGCAATATAGCAGCCAGAGATGGGCTGGGAAACACATGAACAGATGTTATTAAAATCAAATCCATCAAATATTACCACTTTAAATTCATTCAAAACTGATGAGGCCCATGCCTCTGATCTGATCTTGTTTCATACTGGTTTTGTTGAGCTAAGTTAATGTTGCAATTAATCTTCACAAAAATCTAATTTATTCCCAAGATTCTGTCATGCCATGATCTGTTTATATAAATCTGAGACAAAATACCTTGTCTAATTTGATCTGTAGTCATGACTGAAAAGAGTGAGATGATATTCCTTTGTTTCTAAAGTGATATAATTAGCATGTTCATGTTTTTCTAATTAATCTAATCTAAGCTTGCTTTGGCTATTAGATATCATAAAAGAATATAATGAATTGTTATTTTCATCTCGTTCATCAGTCAAGGGAATTAATTTTGCCAAGTTTAAAACATACCCAATATTTATATTTGCATCACTAAATGTCAATCCAAGAGAGATTTTTTTCAAATATTATCATTACTTATTAGATAGAATTAATTCCATTAGCCACTTTAATAGTGTTTAAAGCACAGTATATAATAATGAGTAATGTAGTATATATAATTATGTATGCCTATCTACTGATAAAATATATTAAATGTATCCAAGATTTCCTGTTTTCTAATTGATATATTTAATGTTGGGAAATGGTATTTAATACAATTTATTAGACAGATGATTGAAATATATATATTATTAGAACCCAAATAATTATAAATTTATGCTATAGCTATTGTAGATAAATAAATTTCACTATGATATTTTTCCCATCATAAGATGAAACTGGAAACTAAATGTCATTGCAGAAAGGGAGCCAGAATATTGTATGAGCCAGAGGTTGAGGGGGTTTGTTTGAAATTTTGTCCCCTAGTACCAACAGAAGATACCCTTATAAAGTCTCAGCAACATGACCACGTAAACCTGAGATGAACAAGGAGAGTACCAAGGAAAGTGTCAACATGGACATGGAGAAGCTCATGAACTCTCAGGGTTATCCAGATTCTCCAGTCACCTGAGCAGAGCCCCAAATCCAGGGAAGAGCACACACACCAATTGATTGTCCTGCTTCAAATAGTCAGTCCTGAATGCATACAAGCATAAACACAAGAAACACTGTATGGAATATACAGGTCAGATTTAGAAATACAACACACACACACACACACACACACACACACACACTATTACAATTAGTGAAAGAGAAGTCCATTAATTTGAAGAAGAGGTGGTAGATGTATATGGGAAGGTTTGCAAATGGTTTTTAACCTTCGTAGTGCTATAACTCTTTAATTCAGTTCCTCATGTTGTGGTGACCCCAACCATAAAATTTTTTTTCATTGCTACTTTATAACTGCAAATTTGCTTCTGTTAAGAATCATAATGTAAACATCTGTGTTTTTTGATAGTCTTAGACAGCGCTGTGAAAGGGTCATTCATTCTCAGTGGGGTGATAACCCATATATTGAGTGCATGTTTGGAGGGTTAAATGCAAGTTAACATTGTTGCAATTAAATAATAATCTCAAAAACAAGTAAACAATTACTAAATGAGTATAAATTAAGTTTAATGACCAGTTTTTTTTTTTTTTACTATATCACTGGTTAACCCAGCTTATGGTTAGATTTGTAAATTAAGAAGAATGTGCTTTAAACTAAATTTTATTAGAACATACTTTAAAAAGCAAGGGATTAGGCATACGGCTCAGATTCTAAGATTATTTTCTGCTCTTGTAGAGGGCCAGAATTCTGTATCCAGAATTACTATTGTAATTGGAAAAATTGCCCTCTCTTTGTACTTTCTACATAATCGAAATAAACGGCCTACATGTATGTCTGTGCACCATGTGCATGGAGTGAATGGAGGGCCATAGGAAGGCATCAGATGTCCTGGAACTTCCAGGTAGGAGCTTGGAATTGAACCGGGGTCTTCTAGAAGGGCAGGCCCCAATCTTTGCCACTGAGACTTCTATAACACCTTTATTCTGCTTTTCCAAAACGAATTGAGCTTCAAAAATAAGCCTTACATTATTGAAGCATAAAAATCTCTCTTGAGAAACCTTTAAGAGGCTGAACATATTGCTCAGGGGTTATGGACACTTGCATCTTTCCTATAAAAACATTGATCAACATTGAGCACCAAGATCGTGGATCGTGTGGCTCACAACCGCTAGCAACTCAAACTCCAGGGCATCTGGCATCCTGTCTGGCCTCTGTAGGAACTATCATACATGTGTGTGTACATGTGCTCACATGTGTACCTGTACACACAAATAAAAATGCAATAAAGATACAAATAAACATTTTATTTAAGAGAATAAATGTTTTGGCAATAATTAAACAATCAGAATATTATAATAATGAACCTAAAATGCTGCAGAGGGTCATTTTAATGGAAATGTGATTCTTGGTTCTTTTTGTTTGCACAAATTTACAGATTAATTTGAACTCACAGATATTCTGCTACTAAAATAATTTGACTAAAAGCTCCTTTTCATCCAGATATCCCCTTTTCCCCATTCATTGCATACTGCTCATATAGTAAAGGTCTAGATAGTTTCTGAGCTGAAATCCACTTATAAATGAACACATACTGACAAGTACATTCCTTACATGAAAAATTTAAAGATACACTTAAAAGTCTTGAATACATGAGTCTCTCTTTACTTTGACTGCCTCCTTTCCACATAGCTTACTTCTGGCTCCCTGACAAATTACGTTTACCACTTAGTACACATTCCGTCAAGGTTCAAAACTCTGCTAATTCTATAGAGGAACAGAAAAAAAAGTTTAAATAGGGAAAATAATGTGTTTTCATACACCTTTAAATCAGTTCCTTTTTTTGAAACCCGGAGGAAATATTAATGATCCAGAATACAAGAATCATAGTTGGATATTACGCAAGACAGACAGAACTACACCTCTCGTGAATGGTTTCTGTATATCTGTGCTCAAAAAAATACCTGCTGGTCTTTAACATTATGCAGTCTAATTGCACATGATCTGTCCTTAACATGGTACTTTGTGTGTGTGTGCGTGCGTGTCTGTGTGTGTGTGTGTGTGTGTGTGTGTGTGTGTGTGTATTGTATTCTGCATGTGGAGGTCACTTGGTCCAAATGCCTAAATGTTGTAAGGAAATACAGATTTTGCTTGTTGTAGTGGGGAAAAAAAAGATCCCTTGCTTATGAGCCGGCTAACCATTAAAGTTTGTTAGTCATAAGTTTAAAGCCAAGAATTTCTTTGGAAAATATGGGTAAATTTTTATAACATTTTAGATGAGCTTACCTGATTGAGAAAAAGTCTCATAAAAAAAAGATGAGAACAAGGATATAAAGAGTTGTAGCTGTATATATAAAACACTGTACATAGACAGTGATTCTGAAGGAAGGGCTATAAGCCATGGGCCAATGATGGTGCCTATGTACCTGAAGTTAGGCAAGAGGAATACTTGGAATTCTAAAGGGCCAAATGAGTGTAGTAATGGTCAACCATTATATTTAGATTCCATACTAACTCTAGATATTTCTCTAGTGACAATGGAAATCTTTTCACAATAATAGTTGCTAATGAGCACATTAGTCAAATTTATTACTAACTAGTTTTACTTTGTTTAAAAAAATACATTTAGGAAATTTTAAATACAAAGTAGATTAAATTATTTTTCTGATGAGAATAGATGGCAACAATCTTGAAACAAGCTAAACAGAATCTTCACTGTATTTGTGAATTCACTGACATTTAAAAGGGACAACTATCACTAATCTTTTGTTTTGTTTTGTTTTAAAACTTTATTCTTAAAAAAGAGAGATACATGTACCGATTTTAAGAGCATTTTGAAATAAAATTATATGAATATATTTATGTCAGTACTTGATTCTTTTAAAGATTTGATAGTATGCATTGAAATCTTACTAGTTACCGTAAGCATAAAGTACATGTAAAACTAAACATAGCATGAAAATATTACAAGGCAATTGTGTTAAAAACCACATGGTGCTGGTATAGAGATAGGCAGGTAGATCAATGGAACAGATCTTCAATAGAAGATCCATAAATGAACCCTCACACATATGGCCACTCGATTTTGGACAAAGAAGCTGAAAACATTCAATGGTGAAAGGACTCTCTATTCAACAAATGGTGTTGGCTCAACTATCACTAATCTTAAGTGCTCTAAATATGATTGTAATCTTGGATCTTCTCTGACAAGTTGATGAGTGTTTTTGTAACTGAAATTAACTTTGAATTGTTTGGGTTTGGTGGTTAGTTGTTATAGAAGTATATTGTTATAATATTGTGATAATGGTGGGCATTTGAGTGTGCAACCCGGGAAATACTATATATCATTGTGATTATGATGTACTTTTAAAGAGAAAACCATGAGTGGACGCAAGTAATGAGGGACCACAAAGATTTATTCTTCACATGTGATTAAGTAGAAAAGCTCTTGTGCCATTGATACATTCCTTAAAATTCCCAAAATTACTGATATGTACATTTTTACTAAAATGCCTGAAAATGTATGAGAGTAATTTTTGACAATGAAGAAATTAATTAAGTGTAAGATTCTGCATTTAAATTCAGTTGACAGATAACTAATGGACATAAATGGGGTATATATTTTTTTAAAAATCATGTTTTAGCATATACCTGTCCCTCAACAAAATTATTAATATTTTCATTTGCGTTTTTCATCTTTTTTAGTTCCATTAAACAAAAATCTGGATAAGGTGAATGGAAAGCCAAAGTATAATTGTAGTTACATTCTAGCTTTATATTAGGTTGTACAAAATTATTCAGCCAAAAAGACACATAACCTTTATTACCAGTACCAGGGAAGCTTCTCTAATATAAGTGTGAACTAGCATATGCAAATGTAAAGACCAATGAGATATAAGAATAACAAATATACATTTGAAAACTTTCACCTTGATGTGGCTAAAACATAGAGGAAACCATTTACCAGTTAAAAAATATAGTCAGTTCTTAAATGAGAACAAAATTGGAAAATTTTATTTTGTAATTTTCCATAAGAAATATTGAATATAAAAATGCTTCATACCCTATTAAAAGCCATGACCTGCTAGTATGGGGCTAAATCAATAGTAAGAACCTAAGTGTTCTCTTGCTTTAATTCCACAATAGAGGTTAAAAGGCTTTGTCTTTGATTCAGGAGGAAGACCAATGGGAAAAAAAATTGAAATCACAAACATTTTCAAAGATGTGTGCTGTTATAGAAAAAGGATAAAAACATACATTTATTTTCTTAAGACATTCTACATGCTTGTGCTTTAGTAATTGGTTCTAGAAAATACTTGATAACACAACTTAAAACAATATGCAATGAGTCATTCAAAAGTTGTATATTTGCAATTAAGAAGGTTTATTCTATTGACATTTATCTTAAATGATATTATATCCACTTATTTTATGTCCAGTTACCTGACTGATTTTCAGTGTAAAGCCATTGAGAAGTGCATGTATCTAATGTTAAAGATTTTGTATTATTTTAATACTTGGGTAAATTCCTAAGTTAATACTTATGGGACATAATTGCCAATATTGAACTGCTGTTTATCACAGCCAATCATCAGACAGAGTACAGAAAACGCAGAGGATAATGCCCAACACAGAAAAATATACACATAGTTATTTAGTTAATCTTCTAACATAAAATTTAGAGGGGTAGTCATGGATCTAGTATTCTATACTAACCTCTTCTTTCTTACTGTCATAATTTTTATGTGTCTGGGATTGCAACAGCATCAAAAGCGCCCAATATTCCCTTGATGAATACACACATTTGACTTGATATTCTTTGGCAGCTATAACTCTAAGGTCTTGCAGATCTAGTAAAGAATATCCAAGAGGTTGAAAGATCCTACTACATTACCATATTCAGCCACAATGAGGCCAACTCTAGCTAGACAGATATACAGAGTTGAGTGTGACATAATACAGTTCAAGCCTTTAACAGAGGGCCCTTCCCCTGCCATGCTTTTAATTTATACACAATGCTCCTTTGCTACCAGTGCATTGTTTTTTCTATAAGGTCCCAATAGCTGGATCCTAACTTGAAGGCATTCATAGAGTTCAGTCCCATGTCAGCAACCTAAGACTCTGGTGTTAATTATGAGTGTCTCACAGTCCCTCCCACTTGTCACTGGATGTGAAAATATGATACTTTCATCTGTCTTCCTTACCAAATTAATTATGTGATTTGAGGATTTCTTTATGTGGTAGGAAATTTTACACTATCAAAATGAAAAAGAGATGAGGGTTACCAGGAACCATTTTCTCTGTATTTGAAACTTCTGGAAAAGCAGACATTGTTCATATCTGTAGTCCTAATATATGCAATCTCTTTGTGCCCAGGTGTCTATGTGGAGTAGAGGGTTACTTTCAATAACCTGATTCTGTGTAATGCTTTCCACTTATCCTTATACCTTCCTTCTTCCTATTCAAAAGACACAGGAGATATTAAATAAAACCCCATATTAAAATATAATGTCTTCTCAGTAGTGGGACATTATAGATTCACCGAGTTTCTAAAGTAGGCATTGACAATCTAAGTTTTATTGCTCAAATTGATTTGTCCAATCATTTTCCAAAATAGGATTATTGAATTTACAGCCATACTCAATTTCATTTTTCCATATCGTACATGGTTGGTTAAGAAGCTTAACACAGACTTAAATGTCTAAAATATGCACCCCTGCACTTTTTATGAAGGTTTTTTCACCAATATTTCAGATATTAGGGAATAACAAAACAAAGCAATTATGATCACCTTTTAGTGAACCCCAGGAGAATAAGAGTGGTAAGGAAGGAGAATGAGAGACACTGTAAAGTGATAAAAAAGGACATGTCCATTCATTGCATACTCCCAGCACAACTTGTCTGACTAGGCTACAGATCATATTTCACAAAGTTTTTAAAGACAAGCAGAAAGAGTCATGTTTAATTGTTTCAAATTGCATTTATTTAGTGTTTGTTGGTGTTTGTGTATGTGTGCATGCAGTGTGGTGTACATCTGAGAATATCAGAAGAGAGCTTGAAAGACTTCATTAACTCCTGTTTAAATATTGATCTTGGGCATGGACTTTAAGTTTTCAGACTTGGAGGCAAGTGCTCTTATCCAATGTGCCCTCTAGCCAGTCTTAGAAATGGACATGGTTATGCAAACCCTTCAAATAAAGGCATTGACAGTTTATTAGGAAACCTTGTAGCCAAAACAGTAAATTTGACCTGGATTTAATCATAGAATATCTATGAACTCAGTTTAAAGCATTTGTACTTGCATATTCAGTTATTATTTTTTACAAAGTTCTTATTAACAGTGCTTTGTATTTTAAGTATGGCTAACTATATATAACAACATAGATACTTTTGTGATGTCTCTAAAATATTTCAATACTACTCCTAAAATCCATATGAGCATAGTCACAAAAATGCTGGAACGTACATCTCCAGTCACACAGGAAACCAAGACGGCAAAGTGGAAAATGACACTATGACAAACTTCGTCCATCAAAGCTCCAGCAACTAAGGATTTTGCAGTCTTCCCAAACATCACTACCAAGTGCTCAAGTACCTGAATCTATAGAGACAACTTTTCATTCAAATCCTCAAACTGTACATTCTAGTTAAAACTGAGCCATGGAATAATTGTCAAAGAGAGGAAAGGTGTATGCTACTCTAAATGAATGTGGTGTGTTCCACAGTTCTTATGACATCCTAAACTTCTTTGTAAAGGCTTAAGCAATCTAATTAGATTTGGGTGAACATCTGCCAGTACCCATTCAGAGAAAGAGAAAATAATCACAAATAGTTCAATTGCCTCTAGTTGTATCTTTGTTTTACATTGCTTTTCAGGCCAACAAGTTTACTATTTACAGAGGTATGAGGTCAGTAGAGTATGGCAGGTAGATCATCCTTTCAGTTTTCTTAGATAGGATGTTTCTTTCTTTTTTTTTTCAAAATGTCTGTGGGTTCCAAGAGATTCACATTTAGGTGAGATTCACTAAGAGTTATAACCATCTATTTCTATGGACTGCAACAAAGTGACATCTTTTTAAAATGTAAGAAATGTCAGGGAACATGTCTCTCCTGAACTTCTGGTAAAAATAATGCCTGTTGTATCCCAAGGGCATGTCTTGACCAGGGGGAAATCAAAGCAAAGATGCTGTAGAACTCAGGGTAAGAGGGCTTCTGCAGAGATGACAATCCACCAGCTGTAGCTCAGAAACCAGGACACAAATTCTAAATGTTTGTATCTCTCTCCATTTGTATTCTAAATATTTGTTTCCTTTTGTTCACTTCCATGGTGAGACCTACTGAAAGCCTGAGACAGGAGATTTGTTGATTTGTTTCATGAAGTTCATCCTTCAGAGCCAATAGCAGGCTGTATGCTATGTGGGGATTGTCCCTGGAGGGACATCAAGGAAATGATCAGTCCATTTACTTTTTATCTTGACACCTGAAATGTTCTGTCTCACCTTTGAAAATTGTATGGTCTTCCAGAGCTGAAAACAGTAATGGAGAACATAAATTGGGAGGTCCTTCTATAAAGCAATTGAAGTGGATAAGCAGTGAGTGAATACTTGTGCGGCGATTGTCTGAGATGCCTGCTAATGACTATTATTATACCTTGTTCTGTTATGTGTCTGGGGAGCTAAAAAGACAAGAGAGATTGACAGACAGTACAGACCAAAATGTGGCAACCCTTCATATCATCACCTGAGAAAAAGAAACAAACGAATTTTTTTCCTCCCCTCCACCCATTTCTTTTATTGAACATTCTCTTTATTTACTTTTCAAATGTTATTCCCTTTCCCAGTAACCTGTCTGGAAACTCCCTATCCTACTATCCACCTCTATTTCTATGAGGGTTCTCACCCACCTCCAGCTTTCCCATCCTGGCATTCCACCAATGTTGGACCAGCCATCGAGCCTTCACAGGACCTCTCCTCCCATTGATGCCCAACAAGACCATCCTCTGATACATATGTGACTAAAGCCATGGGTCCCTCAATGTGTTCTCTTGGTTAGTGGTTTTGTCCCTGGGAGCTCTGGGGGGTCTGCTTGGTTGATATTGTTGTTCTTCCTATGCGGTTACAAATCCCTTCAGTGCCTCAGTCATTTCTCTAACTCCTCCACTGGGACCCCGTTCTCAGTCTAATGGTTGGCCAAGAGCATCTGTCTCTGTATTTGTCAGGCTCTGGCTCAGCCTCTAAGGAGACAGGTACATCAGACTCCTGCAAGTAAGCAATTCTTGGCATCCACAATATGGTTTGTCTTGGGTGACTGTATATGGGATGAATCCCCAGGTGGGGCAGTCTCTGGATGGCCTTTACTTCTTTCTCTCCTCCACACTTTGTCTCTGTATTTCCCCCTGTGAGTATTTTGTTCCCTCTTCTAAGAAGGACTGAAGCATCCACACTTTAGTCTTCCTTCTTCTAGAGCTTCATCTAAATAAACATTCACACACATGCTTTGGAGGAGAGGTTTCCATAGAGAGAAGGATCTGGGGTTGTTCAGTTATGTATCTGATGTTTTCCTAATACTGAACTTAAATGGCTATTTAATTTGGACGGACAATTGATTGCTTTAATCAACCATGCTTCTGTGGGTGTTTCTGTAATAGCAATAAGGTATCTAACTCTTAATGCTAGTTCTTATTTGCACTGATAAGGAGCCTAAACATGGATAACTTGATGGATGCTATAGGATTCTAGAAAGCCTTAATTAGTGGTTTTTGGATAAGAAGCAGTTAGGTACTGCTTGAACTCTATTTTATCTGGGCTTTAAAATGTCACTCTTTGATGAAACTTGCATTGTTTTGGGTATTTTGGTTGCAATGAAAATATTTAGAAGCTATTCTAAACAGTTTCAGCCTATGTTAATATGATCAATACTGTATAGTTTTATAGGTACATAGATTTATTTTATCATACGGATTTACCTAAATGCTTATTTGGTTCAGTATTTCTCTTTATTTATTATAATGCATCACTTCAAACATAACTTCTCAAGAAAATATGTTCAATTAATCAGGAAGTTTTCTGCATGAACACAAATTCCTGAGAGGTTTTATGAACACTTTACCTAAAATTGTCTTTTCTTATTGTGCAGAGATTTAACAGTACAGACCCTAATAACGCAACATCTGGCCAAGATCCCAGATGTGCTGTGTTTCTATTGCATGGACATGGAAGGTTATTCTTCTCTGTCCCATGTTCCTAATCACTAAATTTATGGAAATAGTATCATTGCTCTCTTGCAACTTTTGAAAACAGAAAATTTTTTAATAATTAGAAAATATGGTGCCAGGAACAAAGGGGACACTCATTAAATCTTTTCCCAATTTCCCTATAAGGAGATAAGAATATCTAAATACTCAAACCATAAAAACATGTACACTGAAAAAAAAGACCTCTAAATTCATTTGAAAATTGTTTTTATACTGAATTGGGTAAAATTATCACAATATACCAGTAAAGTGTAGTTTCTTTGATGCATTAGTAAATCAGCTGTCTTTGTGTAGAACATAGCAACTTATCAGAACTGTTGGGAGGGGACGGATGTTCGTAAGGATAGTTTTTTGTTCAGATTAGAATGTGAAATTTACACTTGATGATGAGCCTTATGAAGATGGAAAAAACAATCAAAAAGTTTACCGAGTGAACTTTCCATTTCATTTGAGAATTGGGAGTGTGTACTGTGTAACCCTTACTGTGTTCCTATTCATTGACTTTACCCTGAAGGTTCACACCAAGGAGAGAATGAAGGTTTTATTACACAGAGATTCACTGACATTATAGGTCTAGTCATGGTGGAAGGTTGGGTTTTAAAACATGACACTGATCTTGAAAGGTCCAGCTAATTTTTTTGTGTTTTGAGTTCTTGTTTTGATTTTATATTAGGTAATTAAACCTATTAATAAATATAGAACATTAGAGCTATATTTGCTAGTGTGAAAATAAGTTATTCACAAACTCACAGAATATCATTCAGGAAAATATTCTTGCAGGTTTTTGTTTGTTTCATTTTTTGTTTCTTGGAGTTTTGTTTCTTTGTTTATAAAAATACTGCTACCACATGTTTTTTTAGAAGGATTTATTTTTTAATTATTTCATTTTATCACTGGCCTCGTTGATACTAAAATGCATCAAACTTAAGTCCCTTATTTAGTAAGGACTATTTTACTATTTAGTAATAGGAAAAATACTATTACATAGTATTTTTATACGACCTATTCCAGTCCTTCTATATGCTTTAAAGCATCAACATAGTACTTATGATATGAAATACTCTATACATATTGCTTAAATCACTATGCAACAAATTAAGGAAATATTAGAAAAACCATCTGCACATGTTAAATCGAAACATAATTTTTCCCTTTAATTTACTATCAGGTCATTAGAAAAAAACCCAAACTTTACCCCCCTAAAATTCTACTTATGTTTTCTAGGATTTGGCAGTATGCCATCCAAGTTAATGATCTGATACCTGAAACTAAGGGAAATATTTACAATGTGCTTTGACATTATACATCTGAGTAAACATAATTTATCCTTTCTGATACTTAAAATAAGAAAGTAGTTGTTTTTAGTAATAATATAGAGTTTTAAAATAGCACCTTCTGCCTGAAAAGTTGAGCTATGTGTGTGCTACAGATGTGTGGGTCTTCTCTATGGTCTGTTTACCAGGATAATGCATTGGGGGCTCAACCCTTACAATATCTGTGCAAGTGTCACAAGTGCTACTGTGTCATCAGTTACTAGAACAGTTTTCTATATGTTAATCTTCAAATCATCCTAAAATAGGTACACATTGCATATGAATTATAATACAGATGAAAATACCTATGATATGTCATAAAATAATCGTGGTTTAGATGACTTAATTTTAAAGAATGTTTTGACTGTAATGGGGAATATAAACAAACCATGACAGGATAGGAAAGCAAGCCAACTTTAGATAACCATGTGTAGTATAGAAGGGCCTGATCCGAAGATAAAACTCTCAGAGTAAAACTGAGCATTGTTACTTCAACTTCTTTTTCACATTTTCAAAAGAACATAGGTTCATTTGTCTCATAAAAGCATTCACAGAAAATTGATAATACTGCAAAGTGAATAGTAGAACATAAGAAGGGAGGGGGTGGTATAGGTGCTGTGTGAGCTGGGGACTGGGAGAATGGAAGTCTGTAATCAGGAAGTAAAGTGAAAAATAAATTAATGAATGGGGAAAAAGGAAGTAACCCGCCCCCCCCCACACACACAAGAAGAATATACTTGTAATAAAAAGAAGGGTCTATGTTTCTTTCTGAGGACACAATCCTATTCAGGGCATATCATTATCGTGTCTTTCATTTTCCCATTTCAAACTCTAAAGAACATGGCAATTATGAAATTCCAGAAATTCATCCTGGGAGCATAGATTGTAAAGTAAGTATTTACAAATATCTGAGTAACTCCTGATAGCTCTCAAATGATTTTACATACCTTCATCCAAAACAAAGTCTGTCAAGCCAGAGCTCATCAAAAGATGAGCAGGGCTTTCTTCTGATGTGTCACAAGGGAAGGAAAATGTTTGTTTGTTTGAGCAAAGGAGACCAATAGCTCCTTGCAAGTAAACCAGAGATGTCCTGACAACAACTGCTCTTAACTCCTTTGATCAACTTTGGAGTAATAGCCAGACACTAATTACAATTCCAATCTAAACCTGCGATGCATTACCAGTATATGTATTAATAAACGTTAAATTTTTATGAGCAATGTATAAAGGGATCACAGTTTCTGACCCTTAATAGATACAAAGTTAGTTAATATTTTATAGTTATAAGCACTAACGATTTGCTATAGCTCAGCATATCAAGAAACCACTTTGCATACTTCTATCTCATGTCTTTGCCCTCACTGCCACAGAAAGACTGAAATAGCCATATGCAGATTTTCCCACTTTAAGAACTTTATCTCCTTGTACAAAGCTCAAGTGTAAGTGGATTAAAGATCTCCACATTAAACCTGATACACTGGAATTATTAGATGAGAAAGTAGGGAAAACCTTAGAACACATAGGCACAGGAGAAAATTTCCTAAACAAAACACCAATGGCTCAAGCTCTAAGGTCAAAGATTAACAAATGGGACTTAATGAGATTGCAAAGTTTCTGTAAGGCTAAGGACATCGTCAAGAAAACAAAACGGCAACCAACAGAATGGGAAAAGATCTTTACCAACACCACATCAGATAGAGGCCTAATATCTAAGGTGTACAAGGAACTCAAAAAGCTCGACACCAGAGAATCAAATAACCCTATTAAAAAATGGGGTACAGAGCTAAACAAATCTTTTTCAGTTGAGGAACTCCGAATGGCCGAAAAACATCTGAGGAAGTGCTCGACATCCTTAGCCATCAGGGAAATGCAAATCAAAACAACCCTAAGATTCCACCTCACTCCAGTCAGATTGGCCAAGATCCAAAACTCAGATGACAGCAGATGCTGGCAAGGCTGTGGAGAAATAGGAACACTTCTCCACTGTTGGTGGGGTTGCAAGCTAATACAACCACTCTGGAAATCTGTCTGGCGATACCTCAGAAAATTGGATATAGTACTACCTGAAGACCCAGCTATTCCACTTCTGGGCATATACCCCAGAGACACTTTAATACACAACAAAGATATATGCACCACAATGTTCATAGCAGCTCTATTTATAATAGCCAGAAGCTGGAAGGAACCCAGATGTCCTTCAGAAGACGAATGGATACAAAAATTGTGGTACATATACACAATGGAATACTACTCAGCCACCAGAAACAATGACTTAACCAAATTCTTAAGAAAATGGCTGCATCTAGAGAAGATCATCCTGAGTGAGATAACCCAGTCACAAAAGAACAGACATAATATGCAGTCACTGATAGTGGGATGCTAACCCCAGAGGCTTGCACTCCCCCAGAAACAACTCACAGACTGTATGAAGTCCAAGAAATAAAGAAAACAAAAACTATACATATATTCACAAAACAAGAAGACTTTGACTATTTCCATGTTGCGTTTTGTTTTGCATGTACTTTACGCTTATTGCAACTAGTAGGTTTTCAATGCATACTGTCAAGCCCTTGAAAAAAATCAAGTACCGACTAAAAAACATATTCACATGGTTTTATGTAAAATTTATTTTAATGTCTGAAAAAACAGTACTGACAAAAATGTATAATTTTAAGCAAAAAATGTTTAAAATCTTTACATCTATCTTTGTTTTGAAAAATAAAATCGTTTAAAAAAAAATAAGAACTTTCATTTACAGAAACAACCTATAAAATCATTAATTTTATGTTCCATAGAAGGTTATTCTTTAAGATGCCTTTGCTTTACAAGGAAAACTAATAATTGTGAGCTCTAATACATGACAAGGACATTTAACCTCAAATCTAGTTACAATTTTGGGGATGACAAAGAAATGACATATGAGCATTTTATGAGAGTGATGAGAGTTTTATCAGAGACGTTATTTTCATGTTGCAGATGATGCTCAACTATTGAGTATTGGAAGAATGTTTATGTGTTTTGCAAAAGAAATTAAGACTAAGGATAGAGATTACTTCATTATCTTTATGTTTATAGACCTCTTTATAGATTATTTCATATAGAGAGAATCTCAGGAAATGAAATGTTCCAGCTAATACTGAGAAACATTTTGTCAGAATGAAGAGACACTGGATAATGCGTGTCCACTCAGTACTAGCCATGATATTTTAAGCCCGGTGAAAACTCAGACTTTTTCTTCCCTTAATCTAACGCATTCCTACCATTTCCTGTTGTTTTTCAGAGTCTAAGGCAAGTACTTTCTTTATTCTTCTCTATGTCTTTCCCGTCTAAGAATTCAGCCATCTTAGCTGTCACTTCACTGCCGAATTTCAGAGGGAAAAGTAACTCCATAGGCTTTTCATGTCACTGTAGTTAGCAATGTCTTCTTTAGTGCAATATTCTCTTGGAAAATGTTTAGAGTATGCACATCAGACAAATGTTTCTATGAAGTATGTTATTATTTTTATTTCTTTGTTACTCTGCTTATGTCTTTCTTTTTTATGTCTTTTTTCTTTTTTAGTTCTTTTCCTTATTCCTGAAACTCTAGTTTTCCATGATGGTAACACTGAGTTGAGAGAAAATGTATGATGTGTTCTAGCTTCTTCTCTTTTACAAGGTAATATGAGGAGTATTGTCATACATTGTTTTTGAAGGACTGATAGAGGCTGACACAATATCCATGTGACCCCTGGGCCTTATTTGATACATTTGTAATTACTGCATCTGTCTTTTTCTATGCACTGTATGTACACATCTTGTTCACAGTGTTTATCTAGGTTATATAATTTGCTCATATTGGAGCCGATTCAAGAGTCTTCAATTTAGTAGTAGGTTCTTTCTCTTTATTAGAACTCTCAAAAGCATAACGCTTTTTCTTTGTATCTATACCTTCTCTAAGATGGTAAATATGAGAGATGTTGCACTAATAGGAAGTGGGGTAACAGAGAAAGGTAAACCATTGGCTTAGTTGAACATTTGGTAACTAGTTGAGGACTAACTTCCAGGAAGATTATTGTCTCAGGGAATGTTCTGGAAGAAGGACAAAAATGTGGTATTTTATTTTCCTAAGCACCTAGAGTAATGCTTTTAAAACAGGTTAATCTATTCTTTTCTGCCAATTTAGTTAATTATATCCTATCTTCCTTTGGATAAATATGTTAAAGGAAGGCACATCAGAAGCGACTAGAGAGGTTAACACATCAATTTAAGGGTTGAATAAATAAATAAAATACTGATATGTCATAAAAACAAAACAACATATTAACAGTGACAGGCCTACGGTATGATGACCACTATGATAAAACATTGGTGCATTCTATTGTTTACTAAACCCGCAATCTGTGAGACATAGTCACTGATATTGAATATTTACAAAGAAGGGTGCCAAGGTGACAGAATTTCCCAAAGTGAGAAGATGGAAGCACAGTACACAGGACACTGAAGAAATCCTCATCAGGGCTCTGACATCCTGCCTCACTCTTCATTTTATAATGGAGGAAGTTCTGCGAAAAACAAGGCCAAAATTACTACATTATACATTTCAGATTCCAGCAAGTCCACATCAGCATTTAATAAAATAAAATGATTTAATGCCAAGGAATTAAGTATAGTCTTGGTGTAGAAAACAAAATAATCCTTGGGTAAGAGCAAATGCTATCTCGGTCTCACTATCTCTTCCTGATGATGATTTTGTATTAGATTATGACCATCAGTATAGACTAACATATATAATCACCATAAGTAGAATTTCTCTGAAAACAGATTGCACATGTTATGTTATTTTAAAGTTCAAATGAATAAATATATTTTACACTATGGCTTGGAAACAGAGATACCAGATTGTTATTTAACAAGATCATATAAAACAAACAAAAATTATTAATGAACCAAAGCAGAAATAAAGAGACACAGTGATGCCTCTAAATATTCTAACATGTCAGAGTTGTCTCTATGACCAAGACATAGAGAAAGAAGACAAATCCTGAAGAAGCAGTAAGTTAATTTTCATTCACCTTGTTTTTCAGAACTTTTGTTATTTAGTAGAGCTGTGAAGAATACAGCTATGGAAAACCAAAGACAGTGTACAATTTAATCTTATCATAAACTATTATAATCTAGAGTACCTGGAATCAAAGAATCTTTTTATGAACTAAAGTCTGTACTCAGTAATGTATTCATATTATTATTATACACATTCAAAATGTAATGTAGTAAGGATTCTTCAAATATGGCAGTTATATTCAGGAAAATTCATAGACTTAAAACTTTGTATTTTATATGAATTTATAAAGACAAATGATCCTATCAATTTTCTCATGTATAGACTTTTATACCCAAGTATAGGAAACAAGGTTATAATTGTCTTTCCAATATTGCATCCTAGGAGAACTAGGTACAAGTTAAGGCTTGTGTAAACCACCTCTGCATTGTACTTTTACTCTAATGACCTCTTCAGCTTCCATGACTCTCCATCCCTGGGCAGTCTCCCCAGAACACAAAGAGATCTAAGACAACCCCATCACCCTTGTTCTTTGCTCTACCAAACTTAGTAGAAAATCATTACCTAGGGGTCAACCAACGGGAAGATTTCTTCTCAACATTTGCCTTTGTTTAATTTTCCAGATTCCCCTGAGTGTCCAGCCTTCTGATTTCAAAAGGCCTTATCATTTTTTTTTTAGCTGAAACAGCACAGTTTGGAAGTAGTAAATATTTCCCTCACTAGCTAAATCAATTCAGAAAGAAAAAAGAGATAGGGGAGAAGTGAGTTAATAATTTGGAGCAAAGTTTCCTGTACTCCTGTTATAATTCCATGGAGTCATACAGGTGTTTCATGGTGCTTGTTCTGAGTAGCCTCTGATAATATGATTTGATTTTTTTTAGTCAGCCAACAACATTTTATTATTATACAGGATATGCCCATTGAGCAAACAATTCCAGGGCATTGTCTAAATTAGGAAATATTTGTAGCTTGCAATTCAATCATTGTAGAAAATGACCATTTGGGACTATGTCTGATATATGGTCATTCTTTATATTCATGCTATTCTCCTGTATATTGCTTCAAACATGCTTCACTTACAACAAACTAAAAGCCCTGATAAATCCCACAGCAGCATTCTAGCACAAAAGCACAAATATGATGCAAAATCTTTCCCATTGTCACTGAAAATATTCTGACAATTTATCATATGAAAAAAGTGGATCATTTGAAGTTGGTAGGTAGAGGATTGACAGAGAAACAAAGCAACACCCAGAAGATGAAAAAAATACCTGTGCTAAACGTATCATGTTGTATCTACCTGTCCATATGCAAGTTGCCAGCAACTAGATTCATAGGTATCTCTCTTAAGTCTTCGGATCCATTAGAAAGGACCACATTTATTCTTCAGGAACACTCAGGTATAATGGTCGTGCTGCCTTTTCAGCTATTACACACTGAATGTTCTTAGCGTAATCATTTTTGTCTCTTCCCTTATTATTTCTCTGCTCTTTCTTTCTTTCTTGAGAGCCTCCAATTTATATGACTTACTGATAGTGCAGTTCTTGTATAGAATTTTGACTGCTTAGTCAAGTAATGATTGCTTAGCATCTCACCAAATGACAGCAGTATTTTCAAGTATGCAAATATGGGTTTATATCAGTGAGGCACTTTCAGAGTTCAGAAGAAAGATCTTCAGCATTTTTGAAAGGAATATGTAAGCTTGGAAAATTATTATATGCAAATTGATAAAGAAATATTAAAGGACAGTAAAGGGATTTTCATACTAACAACAGAGAAAACACATAATTTTCAGAAGGCCCAGGTAGCTAGTCTAAATATGCTATGTGTCCAAGTTAATAGTCTAATAGAAAATGCATTGCTTCTGTTGCCCACACAAGTGAGTTCAGCTCAGACAAATAACGCTATAACAGGTAATTGGAAGTGCTCTTACCCAGATCAGAATGTGCCTTAGGAACCATTAGCAGTAGCACAGTGTTTTTATTTTGTGTTTTGGTTTTTAAACTTTAGGATTTATATTGCTTTTATTAAGATGAATCTGGCAATAAATGCCTCAACTACATATTTTTCAAGGTAGTAATGATGACCCCATAACAGAAAGCAATGGCCTTATCTATCCCAGCTTATCGCTTATAAGTAGAAAAAAAATCATGTAAATAGATGTGTAGTCCCATAAAATTATGTATGCATAATATTCTAAGGCTTTTATAGAACATAATATTAGTATGTTCTTATCAATCATATGAAGTAGTTTCTGAAATTCAGAATTGTGATATGATCATTTCACATTAGGCTAACGTAGAGTTTAAAAACCTTCTAGACTATTGTTTCTTTTTAAATATTCAAAGTTAATTTCTCATTTTTTTAACTTAAACATTCCCAACACATACAAATGTCTCAGCTTTTAAAAACTGATTTCCACAAAACATTTATGTTGTTTAAATATATTGAATAATCTATTTCATATGCTATATAACTTCTGGGACTCCATGATGCTGCAATGATATAAAAAATTAAATTAGTATAATGCAAATGAATTTAAAAAGCCATTTTCCTTATACAAGCATATGATCAGGAAACCTACAGCACTGGAAATTGGGTCTTTTTCTAGGATAGTATGTCAGATGCCCCCCCTTCGTTTTGCCCACTAGTTGTAAGAGACAGAAATTAAAGCATCTTTGTTTTTTAGAATCAGCTGATAACCAAATTAACAAAAGAATTGTGATTTTTTTTCTTGTTGCCTTGACAAAATTGCCTGAAAAAAGCAGCTGCTGGAAGTGGGGATTGTGGTGACTTACAGTTGGTGAAGGCCTGTGGTCTGGTAGAAAGAAGACACATGCAATCAGCAAGCGGAACACAGCACATGCTAGGGATCACCTCACTTTTACATGCTTAGCTCATGGACATTAGTGCCCTCAGTTAGGGAAGAATCTTCTTATATTAATAAACACAACCTAGAAATTACATCATGCTCAGGTACAGATGCTTGTCTCTATGATGATATTAGATCCCATCTAGTTGAGACTCAAAGATAACCATAATTCTCAATGACCAGCTTTTGGCTACTTAAAAATATTGGAAAAAATAATACTTGTTGAGAAAGGAAACATAGATAGATGTATAGGAATGAGAATGATTCTACATTGGACAAAAGTTACTCAAGTAAGCTTGTCATGGGATTTTAGACAAATAGCTGTTGTTAAGGTGATGGATCTTCTGACTGAGAATTAGGACATTTTACTAATCTTAATGTCACTCTTTGAAATCCTTCGAAGGATAGAATAGAAATAATTATTGGGAAAAATCATTCATACTTTCTTCATGAGCTTCATGTACCTTGGGGAATGGCTGTTTTATGTATTTCATTTAAATTATATACTGTTAATATGCCAATAGTGTATCAATTATTTGGAAGCCAGTTTTTATGTTCTTCCTTTTTTATGATTTTTGTAGGTATATAACTTAGAAGTACCAAAACCTCATCTGTCCACATTTTTCTCAAACAGACCTTAAAATGGAGTTTAGTAAAGAAGTTATTCAGCCTTATCATTAAGTTTCCCTCCTCCTGGATATTGCCCACTGCTACTGAGCACTGTGGTGAGGCAGTGCCCAGAGAAGGTCCAGTTGTGTGTGACAAAAATGTCAATATATTAGTTTTAATTATTATTACATTTTGGGAAGATAACAGATTTCAAACTATAGATTTCATGCATATTTTTTGTAGCGTCCAGGCTATTTCAGATTTTATGACCCCCAAATTATTTGTATTAACTAGTGACCAAGAACTTTATATGTGGAAAACATATTATCTCTTATCAAAACCTTGGCTATTTTATTTAGTATAACATTTTTGAAGTAACATCAATTTTCTTGTAAACCATATTTTTCTACAGTCTTAACTATTATCTGTCTCCAAAATCGGGCTGTGCACTGCTTTAAACTTAGCTTGGGACACTTGATAAGTTTGGTATCAGAGCATCTGTGATGCAGCCAGAGTTCATGTGCATATAAACAACAGAGATTCTGCATTTCCCAGGCAGAAAAAGGCATCATCTCTGATATTGATGAATCTGAACTTCCCTCCATATGTTCAGCTGTGTTATCTCCTAAGGTCTTTCTTGGATTCCTAAACTACCTTGGAGTAACTGGACCAGAATTTGAGTTTTAGATTGTAAACATAACACAAGAAAGACTTTGTCTTCCTCAATAGTAGGCTTTCTGACAATTATTGTACAGCAATTCCACCTCAAACAAAGCAAAGTCCAAACAGCTTTGAGCTACCTTGCTCATAATCAGAGAGGCATAAAATAGGAATTATTGGTGTTCTTTACTAACTCAACATATTCTCAGACCACACTAATATACTTAGTACAAAGAAGTTTTTAAAAACATAGACACTCAATAAAGAGTTTACAACTTGTGGATATTCAAATAGTTCTTATTTGATACAAAAGAGAGCTATCTTGTTTTAACTTCCTTTTCAGTATTCTTTCTTTCAGTCAGAATTAACATTGTTCTTGAAAAATACCCAATTTTTTGAGCTTAAAATATAATATCTACAATTGTGTAAAAATAGAAAAATAGCTATGAATTGTTATTGCATTATGTATCATATTCTAATTCAAAGGAAAATATTCTTGTTATAAAATATAGGATCCTCTTTTGTGATAAATCATATAGTACAGGGAATGGCGTTAGATATATACCATCACATTTTTAGGAACTGCCAAAAACAACTCTCTTAACATGCATTTTCAGAAACACAATGAAACAAAAGGTGAGTCGTTGGAACTTTTTCTTTCTTTTTTGGGCAGTTGCACCCATACCCCAAAACTGTCTACATAATTTGTAAACTAAACCATGGATAAGTTAGTTTCTAGGGTAGATACATTACAATCTTGTAGTTTTGAAGATAGGTATTCTTGTTTAGTTTCTTTCTTTTTTTGTAGCTTCCTCCTTTATTGGACTGGGTAGATGATACACTGTTAAATAATTACTAAAATACTGACCAGAACTAAGCCCTGGCCCAGGGCTTCCCATAAGAAGTAATAAAGGAATGAGGGTAATGAGCTGGTGGTATTTCTCCAACATCACAGACACCCATAAAATGAGGCTCTTGAATCCTTCCACAGCCAGCCCAGAGCTTGGGCCCTTGGGTTAACCTAGCTACCCCTAGCTGCACCTTTCAAGGCAAGGAATCCAGCAAGGGTCTGGAGGGAACATCCAGCGGAGTCCAGACAGACCGACACAAGGAAGGAGGGTGGGACACAGACAGGTGCTGCCTTGATGGAGATAACATGCAGCAAAGGCAGGCTTGGGGGAGAGGCTGGGGCCAGAATTGCAGCCATGTGGGAGTGTAGCACCAGGATCTTGTCCTAAGTGGCTGGTCAGGTATCAGCTGGCAGTCTCTAGGTGGCATTCCTGACCCAAACCTGGCTGAGGGCTCACGTTTTGGGTCCTCTTGGTGAGCTGGGGCTCCTCGTCTACCATCTTGGACTTGAAGTGCTCCTTGTAGGCTGGGATGTCTCCAGGCCACTTGGTGATTGTCTGCTTCTCACAGACCCAAATCTCCTGTATAACCTACTGGATGAGTCTGAAGTCATGGCTGACTAGCATCATACCACCCTCAAACTCATTGATGGCATCTGCCAGAGCATCAGTGGTCTCAATATCCAGGTGACTGGTAGGCTTGTCCAGAAAGAGCATTTGAGGGTTCTGCCAGGCCAGCCAGGCCAGATACACTCGGCACATCTGCCCATCCGACAGGTTCCGGATTGGACTCACCTGATGGTTCCCAGTGAGGACATTTCCCCCAATGATCTTCCTCATTTCCTCCTTCTCCTTGATCTCTGGGTAGCACTTTATCATGCACTCCAACAGGTGAAAAGTCCAGATCCAGCTGCTCCTGTAAGTGCTGCTGCCCTATCTTGACATGAGAATGTTTCTGGATCATTGCATCTGTAGTCAGAAGCTGTCCAGCTAGCAGCTTCAACAGAGTGGACTCCGCTGCTCCACTTGACCCTATCAGAGGCACTCGCGTGTCAAGGCCAATGCCAAATTCTAGATTACTGTAGATGCAAGGCCTGTCTTTTGTATACATGAAGCTCACGTTCTGCACCATAACGACATGCGGTGGGATTTTACCACATGGCAGGAAATAAAATGACACGCCTTGTCACTTAAAACCCTCTCTGTCAGTCCAGATGCCATCGTTTTCTGGAGTGTTTTCCCCTTGCTTTGAGCCTGCCAGGCCAGCTTGGCACTGCCATGTCCAAACCTTGGGCAGTGTGGTTCTTCGTGCGGGCTATCTGGTCCTGTTCCCAGTGAAGCCTCTTCATCCGGTTTTCATCCAGCTCCAGCCGTGTCTTCACATACTGACCATAACTACCCGTGTAATACTTCAGTTTCTTGTTGTGCGTGTGGATGATATTGGTACAGATCCCATTCAGGAAGTCTTGGGAATGGGACACAAGGACCAGGATGTAGTTAAAAGTCTTAAGTTCCTCTTCCAGCCACACCCAAGGATCCAGGTCCAGGTAGTTGGTAGACTTGTCCAGAAGCAGCGTGAAGGGCCAAATAAAGAGGCCCCTAGCAAGAGCAACTCTCATCCAAAAAAGAAAGCAGAAGTCTTTCAGCTTCTTGTGCTTCATGGCAGGTGTGAAACCCAATCCGTGTAAGATCCTTGAGAATCTCATCTCAGCTTTATCAGCATCCAGCTCTTCCAGCCGTTCATAGAGTTCCATGAGCTTCTCACACTCCCCATCCTTGTTCCTTAATAAAACTTATATGTGTTCTCTTTGAGTATTATTTTTAAAGTTAGATAGTTCTAAACATGAAGATACTGAAGTTATAAAGATAAGACTCTAATTCTCTTCGGTTATAAAATTGGAAGATAGTTCCAACTAAAACTGACCTTGAGAAATGAACATGGAAAATGTGATCTATCAACAGACTCTAATCATTTAGCACCTACAAAATGTAAGAACAATAAGGCTTAGGATAAGAAAACAAATATTAAAAGAATAATATGTCATAAATATTTTCATGGTATAATTTCCAAAAATTCATATAAAATCAGACCTTACCAAAACATTATACTGAACATAGCTCTTTAAGGATATTCTCAAATTATTTAAAATATATATTAAAATATCTTCAACTTATTAGTTTAGAAAACATTCTAAGTTGTTTTCTGACATATGAATCAGTGTATGTATAGTCTTCTATTGGTATTAAAATCAGTAAGTTGTTGATTGTTTAAATCTGCACATAGGCATTTTTCTTTTCTTTTTAAAAGATTTAATTATTTTATATAAGTACACTGTAGCTGTCTTCAGACACACCAGAAGAGGGCATCAGATCCCATTACAGATGGTTGTGAACTACCATGTGGTTGCTGGGAATAGAACTCAAGACTTCTGGAAGAGCAGTTAGTGCTCTTAACTGCTGAGCCATCTTTTCAGCCCTAATTTTTATTTTCTGATAAGTCCTTTCCAAACACATAAATTATTTAATGTTTTTGGTTGAACTACACTAAAGACATAAGAATGCAGTACCAAACAAACTTACTAGCAGACAGTGTCATTTTGTGGAATATTTATATTGTGCTCTGGAGGTCAACTCTCTGCTTCCCTGTTATTTATGTTCAAAAGAAAATGTCATCGCAGAGAAGTGATATAAAACACTTTTTCATCTTTGAGTTACTCTGCAAGGATTCAAAGTCTACAGAGAAGTGGAAAGACAATCTTTATTGAACTGTGAAAGAAGAGAGTGTGGAGAAGAAAGAATAGAGAAAGAGATAGACAGAACAGTTTGCTTTTGATTTTTATGTTGGCCATGAAATTTAAAACAATGAAAACACAGATTTGCAGTTATAAAAAATATAAATTTCAGGCCAATAGTTATTCTGTATATAGATATAGGAGTTTATTGATCCATATTTTTTTCTCATGATATATGGAGTATTTTTGGTTTGACAAACATTTTAAATTCCTGGCATTCATTTTGAAGAGAAGTTTAATGTATAGCCACAATGGCTTTTATTTAACAACAAAAATAAAGCTGTTCAGAAAGTTTTTTACGTGTCTTGTGAATCTGATGTTATACTGATAGAAACTTGGAAATATCAATTGTTTAAATTCCATCATTTTGCAGTTCTATGAAAAGATGGGTCAGTGAAAAGGCACTCGCTCTAAGTGGTAAGGAGGAAGCTGCTGATCTGATGGGACGCTGAAAAAACGTTAGGGGACAATCTTTGGTGAATATACTGGGTATCGACTGTCAAGGAAGAAAGCTAAAAATAAAATTGAAAAGGATACATAGCCTGAAGTTCAAGATAGGTGAGGCAGTTAAGATAGAAAGAGAGAGTCTTTAAGAAAATATCCTGTGGCTCTGAGTCTGATTTTGTCTGCAACCCACATGAAATCTTAAAAATATAATGACAGGCCTGAGTGTTCACACAGAGGCTTGAGGAGCTGAGAATTCACTTTTTAAGGTACCTTACACACTGGAGTTATAAAGAGTTGAATCCCCAGGGGAGTTAGGTCTGGATACTCCCTGTTTGGATTAAGTCAACGGGGAACATAATACATTACAAAAATAGAAATGTGTGGGTGGCTCAGGCTTCAGAGAGAGTATGATACAAGAACTGAAATGGTAAGGCTTAACCCAAGTATCTCTAGCTGCTTCTCAACCAGCAGGACTCAAAGCCCTGAAGGTAGAATATGGGTAAGGAGAGGTTCATTCCCCTGATGTCTGTCTTCGTTTTACTATGTGTGTTTCTTTACTGACCCGTGATTCAGGATCAATGAAACACATGATTGCATGGTATAGTGTTTCTCTCCTTTCTCCTCCACTACTTCCTCACTCTCTGATAATGACAATCCATCCCTTTATACTGGAGAAACAGATGACATCAGAGGAGCACAGATCTGGGATGCCAAGGGATGCCAAATGTATCCAGTTGGCACTGCTTCCATATGTGCTCTTGTGTCTCTCATAAGTGACAGCTGTGTAGTGTGAAGCTCCTTGGGATATCATTCATACATTGCTTCTCCTTCCTTTCTTTTCGGGTCATCTAACTTTCTCAACTGGATCATTCCCAACCTATGTGCAAATAAATACTCTATAATGTTTTTCTATATTTTAAAAAAGAATCTTAAAGCCCACTCCCCCTGCCCAATTCATTTACCCCTGGTTTATTGTGAAGAATTCTCTAACATACAGTATTACATATACTCAGTCAAATTTAATCACATCAGACTGATGATAATGTCCCTGCTAAGGGCCTGACTACTTGTTTTTGAGCCTTAACACAATTGACTTGTTAATAATACTTGATAAAGTAGAAAATCTTTCCTCGTGAAATACCTGATCTTTTCTGATTACCTCACTGTCTGTTCCTTTCAGTATTATGAACATGCTGAACCTTTCTTTCTGATTTCTTTGATGGATGGTGTGTGATTGGTTTTCTACAGTGTAATTTGTATTTTACACAGTTTTCCCCCAAATTGGGATCATTACTGTTCTGGGCTGTACTTTATTATGCATTTTGTATTGATACATTTTACATTGTTTATTTTTGTACCAGACTTTCCTGAAAATGACACCCACAAGTGCTGCTTTGCATAGTATGAGTAGGTGCATGCATGTCTGCCTATGTGTCTGTCTATCTGAAGGATTGTGCTTATGTATGTATATGTTTATGTATGTATACCTGCATATGAATGGGCATATGAAAAGGTTGGCACTGCCTGTCTTTATTACTACTTCCTTAATTTTTAGTGTGTCTTTTTATTTTATTAACTTATTTATCTATTTTACCTTCCCATCTCAGCTTCCCCTACCTCTTCTCCTCCAAGTTCCTTTGTCTCTACCCTAACTCCACCCCCATTTGTTTTTTTCTCAGAGAAAGAGATGCTTTCCATGGATACCAATCCTCCTAGCTATATCAGGTTGCCATAGGACTAGGTGCATTGTCTCTTACTGAGCCTAGGCAATCCATCCCAGTTAGAGGAAAGGGGCAGGCAATAGATACAATCTTTCATTTTGCCTACACTGGCTACCTAGTTAGCTCCTGGGATTTGCCTGCCTCTCTCTGCTTTCTAGCCCTGAGGTTACAGATGTGCACTGCCACTCTGGGAGTAGTGTGAGGAGCGTGGCTCTTTGGTCTTTTCCTCATGTTTTCCTAACAAAACCTTTGCTCACCATGATACACCACATGGCCATATTTTCAGATATCTAGCAGACATCATGTAGTTACATGGTTATGTTCAAAGTTTTCATTTCCCATCAGAGCATCCCAGTTGTAATACATCCCTAGAAAGTGTCTCCACATATTGGTTTAAAAGCATCATTTCAAGTTCTTAGGCCAAGCAGACAGGTGGAGAGACAACAGTGTTTTAATACATAAGTTTCCATAGTTTATGCAACTACAGTACTTTGAAAATAATTGAATCTGTTCTTTAAACAGGAGATATGAATAGAATAAAATTTTCTGAAAATCATCGGGTATTTGTCCTTTGTTACACTGTCTAGTGTTTTATTATTACAAATAATTAATGTAAATAATTTTATGTTCATGAATGTCTTTCACAATTTAATATTTTATCACTTATATTTCTAGAAACAATACACAAAAATGTATAAATGTATTTAAGACTTTTTATTCATCACTAAAAGTTTTCTCATAAAGATCAGAAGCAATTTATTTTTACTTCTAAGTATTTTTATTAAATGCAATTATGTTGTCTTCATCAAAAGACAAATTTAAAAGCACTTGGTAGCTCCAAGAATCTTTTACTAACTTGATTAGACTATATGTCATCAAATGTACTGTGTTTTCTACTATAATGTTTACTTTTGAAGAAAATACACCTAACTAGGGAGATGGCTCAGTAAGTAAAGGTACTTGCCAGGAAGAATGATGACAAAAGTTTGATCTCTGGAATCCATAATAGTAGAAGAACAACTCCAAGTCATACAGTGGCATGCATACCTCCACATGTATACTTGCACACACAAACGAGAGAGAGAGAGAGAGAGAGAGACAGAGAGAGAGAGAGAGAGAGAGAGAGACAGAGACAGAGACAGATGGAGACAGAGACAGAGAGAGACAGAGAGAGACAGAGACAGACACAATTAAATGGAAAGATGAAATTTTCTTGAAGTATTGGCCTATTCCAAAGTGGTTGATTTTGTAGGGAAACATGTAATTACAAGAAAAATGTTTTTTTTCTTATTTTGAGGGGTTATTTTGAGGAAAATAGTTTAATAAACTAACACAAGTCATAAAGGAATTTCTACTTTTATGCACCTTTTTATTAGAAACCACACACAGTCACATCTGTTTTCAAGTTCTTCTGTCTTAGAAGAGAAACCTATTTAAGGTAGCAAAGCTGACTCACATGATTTCCATGCACATCATGAGTTACAGCCATACTGTACATTATTTGGGCTTTCTGAGTCACAAATGTAGGCACTATTGAATGTGTTATGTTCATTTATAGCCCATTAACTGGTCTGTAATTATGAGGAGAGCAAGCAAACCTGAGAGGTCAGACTGCAACACCAAAGGAAGTACTCGGTGTATCCCAGAAAATCAGTACTAGAACTCAGTATCTCAGCTAGAAAATTGAGCTTGAGCATCTGGAAGATGGTTTGTTCTAAGCTTTCCTTTCACCTTGGATACAATTCTATTCTTCAGTACCTTAGAAGAAAAAATTTTCTTGAACTTGACATGCATTTTCAATTTACTGCAGACATCAACTTTTGGCCATTAGGCAAGATCCATAGCTCAAAATTAAAACAAACCAGGAAAGAAAGAAAGAAAGAAAGAAAGAAAGAAAGAAAGAAAGAAAGAAAGAAAGAAAGAAAGAAAGAAAGAAAGAAATCAAATCAAAACAACCCTGAGATTCCACCTCACACCAGTCAGATTGGCCAAGATCCAAAACTCAGATGACAGCAGATGCTGGCAAGGCTGCGGAGAAAGAGGAACACTTCTCCGCTGTTGGTGGGTTTGCAAGCTAATACAACCACTCTGGAAATCAGTCTGGCGATACCTCAGAAAATTGGATATAGTACTACCTGAAGACCCAGCTATTCCACTTCTGGGCATATACCCCAGAGACACTTTAATACACAACAAAGATATATGCACCACAATGTTCATAGCAGCTCTATTTATAATAGCCAGAAGCTGGAAGGAACCCAGATATCCCTCAGAAGGTGAATGGATACAAAAATTGTGGTACATATACACAATTGAATACTACTCAGCCACCAGAAACAATGACTTAACCAAATTCTTAAGAAAATGGCTGCATCTAGAGAATATCATCCTGAGTGAGATAACCCAGTCACAAAAGAACAGATATAATATGCAGTCACTGATAGTGGGTTGCTAACCCCAGAGGCTTGCACTCCCCCAGAAACAACTCACAGACTGTATGAAGTCTAAGAAATAAAGAAAACAAAAGAAAAAAAATATTTACAAAACAAGAAAACTTTAACTATTTCCATGTTACATTTTGTTTTACATGTACTTTAACTCATTGTAACTATTAAGTTTTCAAGGCATACAATTAAACCTTGAAAAAAATTAAGTACTGACTAAAAAATATATTCATATAGTTTTATGTAAAAATTATGTTAAAATCTGAAAAAAGTACTGACAAAAAATGTATAATTTTAAGCAAAAAATGTTTAAAATCTGTATATTTTTCCTTGTTTTGTAAAATAAAGTTGTTTTATAAAAAAAAAAAAGAAAGAAAGAAAGAAAGAAAGACAGGCAGACATAAGAGAGGGAGGGAGGGAAGGAGGGAGGGAGGGAGAGAGAAAAGAAAGAAAGAAAGAAAGATCAAACCAAAACAGAAAAAAAGTATTTGTCAATGTAATCAATCATGCTTAAATATTCTATGCTACAATGAGGTATTCAACTTCAAGTTCTGCCAACAGTGCATCTGGTTTGTGTTGTAACTTAGACTCAAGTACAAGTGACATAAAGCCTACATAGAAAAATGTATAGGTATGTGACCAGATGTTAATAGTTGAAGACAAATGCTGAGAAGGAATTATCCAAAAATAAACATACAGGCCAAAACAACACACATGTCTTACTTAGTAGACAAACTCTGTTTTTCCATTTTGCTGTGTCTGCAGTTACAATCACAAGCAATATTTTTACAGTCTTGATCTGTTTCTACTATGTATCTTTTTCTGCTGTTCTCATGAGAGACTTTTTCAAAAATTATGACTAGAATATACTTTTAAAATGTTGTCTTTTAGATAGTTCTCATATTTAATGATTATAAAAAATATGTACTGACAGGACAGTAAATCAACATACATATTTTTCATCCTCATCATCATCTTTATCCTCATCATCATCTTCATCATCATCATCACAATCATCATCTCTGGGAATATGAGAGTGATAAGTGATGTGTTCAAAGAGCAAGGGATTCTCACCTTGGGAGATGTGGATACCATCTAGACTTCCCATGTATGGGTTCATAAATATGAGTGAAGTGACTTCACTTTCATGAACCTGAGTAACTATATCAGTAAAATTAAAGTGAATAAAAAGTATTTAAATGAACTTGTAGATTGATTGTAATAAAGTTGTATAAAATAACTGCATATCCCTAACCCTTAAAAGAGTTGAGAAACCCAAGTTAACGGGAACAGACAGCAAGCATGGAACCTTACCTCTACCTATAGAAATCGAAAAGCCAGAACACAGAAGAAAAGCATTTGAAATCAGCTTCATTAATCAGTTCCATTATATTGAATCATTCACAAATTCACTTAAGCCTAATCAAATATTCAATATTTATTATCAGACACAAACGTATGGAATGTTCATAAAAAGTTACTACACAAGGGCTGATTCGGCAGTTTCTTATCTATAAAATTTAAAAAATTATAAATAGTTTTGTTTAATGCTTGATGTTTCATGATTATCATCATGGGTAACAGCAATGGTATTGTGTGTATCATTATAGATAACAACTACAGATAACAGCAAACACACACAAAAATGCAGGAACATATACACACAAATGCAGAGTTCATCCTGACAAAATATGAAATATATCAATTGCTTAAAGAGTAGACATTTCTTTGCATAGTTATAAAGTTTGAAAATACTAAGAGGAATGTCCAAAACAGGCATTCTTTCAAAACTAATGGGAGCAAAAAGGAAAAGCAAACAATAAACAGTAGATAAAAATCTAGTGAAGCAAGTGCTAGAGTGGCTTAGAAAGTGCCCAAAGAATCACTAACTTGATCTGGAGTCATTGGTCAGTTACAGTTATGTAATCCCTCAGTGGATCAGAATGAAGAGAGAAGGCCATCATGTCAGAGGGAAAGTCTTGAGGATAGAAGAAATGAGAGCAACGCAAGAAGTTTTGTGAGAGGATAACAAACTCACCAATGGAGAATATGTCCATCTGACAGTTTTGCCTTTAAATTGTGGTTATTCAAATATGACAAACAATCATTATACAACAAAATAAGCCCCATTGGGAGGCCTGTAATGCAAGGGTCCTATGACCATGATCTTTGCCAATGGAAGATTTGGAGGTGATTTACCTAATTTTAAGGTTTTTATTGTGACTTCAAAAAAAACAGTATCTGTGGTATCACAAAATATCAAACTTGTATTTTGAATAGCAGATCTCCAAATTGCAATTTCCATAGCTTTATTGCTTTAATTTACTCTACAGTTTTCCATTACATTCAAGCAGTCAGTTCTATACATAAGCAAGCGCTCACCTCTGCTGTTCTCCCCACCATGTGCACTAATTTTTCTTTCATATCATTTATTGTCTTCTTCAACTCATCCTTTCTGACTGTCAAAGTGAAAGGAGGAGGAGGGAAGCTCTTTTGTGATGGTGTTGTTTCCCCATGCAGACTGGGAACATTCTTATAAAACCTGAGTACCATCGCTCCTGCCTGCACATTAATAAAGTGTATATTAACAAGTGAACGTGGGAATGTTTAGATTAGGAATAAAACACAGAGGATAGTTGTTTCAGTGATGCAATGTATAAGGTAGAGAGAAACAAGTTAGAATAGAAAAATGGAGAATTTTTGGAAAATGCTATCAACTTTCATGTTTGCTTACTGTGCAGAGAAGAGATAATGTACTTTGTATTTTGGATAAACAAATAGTAAAAGGAAGGTCTATTGTATTGACTGGTTTTGTGTCAACTTGACACAAGCTGGAGTTATCACAGAGAAAGGCACCCCCTTGAGGAATTCCCTCCATGAGATCCAGCTGTAAGGCATTTTCTCACCTAGTGATCAAGGGGGGAGGGTCCAGTCCATTATGGGTGGTGCCATCCCTGGGCTGGTAGACCTGGGTTCTATAAGAAAGCAAGCTGAGCAAGCCAGGGGAAGCAAGCCAGTAAGTGACATCCCTCCATGGCCTCTGCATCAGCTCCTGATTCCTGACCTGCTTGAGTTCCAGTCCTGACTTCCTTTGGTGATAAACAGCAATGTGGAAGTGTAAGCTGAATAAACCCTTTCCTCCCCAACTTGCTTCTTGGTCATGATGTTTGTGCAGGAATAGAAACCTTGACTAGGACATCTACTTTGTTTCACAACACAATGTGATAGTGGAGGACACTAAAATATTATTACCTTACTTTTTAAATGTGGTTATATAACAGAGAAAGGTCATTGACTGGAATTGAGGCAACATAGTTTTAATGTTGCTTCTGGTATTGATGAAGTGTGTGATGCCATAGAAGTCATTGACTATTAACTCCTTCATCCATAAAATGCAAGAGAAGGATTAAATCTCTGAGCACTTTACAGACCCCACTTAGTCAATCAAGTCAGCGCTTTTTCAAGAGTTAGTGCTTTAGAATATAAGGTAATGAATAATTATCCACAGCTCTCTCTTTAAGCCTTTACAGCTTACATTTATGCTCCATTTGGTTTTCAGGTTTATTTTTAAAACCGAAATTAAACAAGCACAAAATAGCTCTTTCTAATATAATAGAAACCTGACATGTAGCTTTGTGGGGTTATTTTTCTATTCACAATGAAGACACCTGAATAAGCTTTACAGTACGTACATAACAATGGTGTTGACATTCTGGGTTACATTATTCTTTAAGGCAGGTAATGGTACTCAAGACCATTGAAAGGCATATGCATACTTATAGGTTATTGATTTGCAAAGCTGTGTGATGTATGTGTGACTGATTATTCACAAAACAGAGTCTTGGGTTGATTTTTATGCCTGCTATGTTTGGTATGAGAACATTAATTAGATGTAAATACAAAAGTCTATATAAAGCAAGTATGAATACCAAGTATGAACACACACAAAGAATATTTTAGAAGTTATATGAGAAGCACATTTATTTTATTTTTGTATCTGAATCAATGTTATTATTGAATCAGTGGTATTCTAAGCATCTTTCTTTTAAGCACTGAGCCATGTAATTAATGCAATTATGTAATTACTTGGGATGAGAAGGTAATAAACTTTTAATAAAATATAAGAAAATATAAAATATTTTCCTAAATGAAATTTTACATAAATTCCTGATGATGTTTTGAATACTAGACTGTGTCATGATGAAATGCAAACCAAAGAATCAGCAGCAGTGATGCTTTTGGTGAGACAAGATGTCTTGTTTTTTATTCCCACATTACTGACTTTTTATAGGTAGATCAGCAGCTAATCCCTGACTGTAAAAGCAAAATCAAAATGCATGTTAAATGTCCTCTCTAATCCCTTAAACTGATCTGGGATAGGAAAGCTCAACATAAATGTTCCTTTGCCAATACTTTACAATTTCCTAAGAACTGCCTCTCTTATACCTCCCCCTCCTACTTCCAAAATAACCCCTTATACCATACACAAGTATCTGTGTGTTGGCACATATTTATATGCCCATGTGTGTGTGAACACACACATAAATATTTCTATTAATACTGTATATTTAACTTAACAGGACATCATGAATTTTCTACTAATCAATTGTATACATTTTTCTCCAAGTGACGTGTTTCATTTATTATGACTAACACAGGAAAATTCTTACTAATCAATGGAATTAGTTTTTGCAACACAATTTTATACATATTCTAGAATTTTACATTTTTAAAACTTTTTATTTTTTGTTCTAATGTATTAGATCTAAATCTTTGATATATCACAATAGAATATATGCCTTATGAAATCTAAATTTTAATTCCCATAACTACTGTGAATCACACACATTTTAATTTTTATCCCTCCATAATTTAAATACATTGTGTAGAAGTTTTTTAATGTAATTGAATTTCTTGTGAAAAAAAAATCCACTATTGTTTAGAAATGGATCTTCAATTTTGTAAGATTTTATAGTACTTCATGATATACATACTTCTTCCAGTATTTGAAATTTCCACTTTTATCACAGTCAAATATTAGGCAATCTGATTTGAGGCAAGATAGCTAGGGTTTATAGAAACTAAAACAAAAATTAAAAAGGCAGCGAGAAGGCAAAGAGCCAGATGCTCAGCTCCAGAGTCTACAATCCCAGTACTTTGGTAGGATAAAGGGAGATGGACACTCACAAATTTTCAGAATCATGAAGCTTTCAGAAGTACGGCATAGACAAAGTTACAAAGACAGGGGGATAATGTAATGAGGGATGCACACCTGACCTTGTCCTACAATGTCCACTTGATTGTGTGCAGGCATAATACATACATGGAACTCACAAAACTGAACAAGAGGCAGATACAAGTATCAGAGTTATAATGGATAGGTGCTGAGATTATTTTTGTACCAAATTACTTAACGGTAAGTCCCTTGTATTTGTTGGTTTAAATGGAGTATTCTCAGTAAGAGGATGAAATAATTATCCTTGACCTGCCTTTGAATGACTCTCAGAGTTTTATGAGATGCTTGGCCTGGTATTTATTGTGCTAAGCAGTACACTAATGCTCCTCAAATATTATTTTAGTGGCAGCATAAAAAGTAAGCTGGAAGTTTTATTTCCCCTGTTCTTTTTTCTAAATTGAAGCTATATAAATTGTTCATCCTGAACAGTATTTGGACATCTATACACACTTGCATGTTGAAGGCCTCAAAGAATTCCAAATCTAGAAATTAAACTTGAGAATAGTTTACTTTGTCTTAGCAACAGAGAATGTTCTGGTCCAGCATTAAATGTATGTAGATGCTTAGAATATGTAACATCAATAACAACCAATACATACAATCAGCTAGTCATAAAAATACTGAAGATTTGGGAGAAAAGCGGTCGTAGCAACTCCTCTTTGAGCTGCACTTTTATGCACTCACAGGATTTTTAAAATGTACAAACAGACATAAATAATGAAAGTGCATTTATATTCAACTGCCTTAAGCATGGTTTCCTTTGCCAAGTCACTGTCTCTGATTTTGTCTCTATCTCTTCCTCCTCTCTTGTTTGCAGAGACAAGATTTGTGATATAATTCCTAAATTTAAATTTAAATTCCTAAGTCTTCTTATTTCAAGTGTAATCAAAAGTACAGAGAAACTCACACAGATACACACAAGATACACACACACACACAGAACTACACACCAACACCAACAACCACACACTATACCAAAACATACATGCTTTGACACAACAACCACACACACTATTGCACCAATATACAAATTATTTCATAAAGTCACTCTACTGCTTTTGAAAACTCCATATGAATTTAATTCCCCAAATCTTAGATTTTACACATCCTTCTGTGTAATTTAACAAACATTTGAGTGAATGACTAGGAAGACATTTACAGCAGTATCCTCTGCATTGTAGTCCTTTCAAGTTCAGGAGTCAGAGGCATAACAGAGCTCCATGCTGAGGGAGAAGAGGCTGCTGGTGGCAGAGATCGTCAACTGTAGTCACAATCATTTCCTCAGGTCGAGCTGTTGGTAAAGTGTCAGCTCCACAGTGTTTAGGTGCACACTGATGTCATTTTCTTCAACCCTCATTACTTCCATTCTGATGTTTATTATTTCTCTCTGTAAACATGTTGCAAGTCAAGAGTTCTTCTCCACGGCAAAGGGCTCTCCAGTTTGATAGTACTCCTAATTGCCTGGGTTTCTTTGTTGTTCTACAATGTACAAGGTGCTGTGTTCTGTCATCACTCTCATCACTGGGAATGTGGCTTTATAAATAAATAATCAACTGTCGTGCAATAGAATACCATTGTTCCATTGCTTATTGTCAGTGAGGACAGTGGGAGTTCTGTCTTGCCTTTGCCCACTGTGTAGGTGTCTTATTTCTGGACGTTGAAGTAATTCTATACCCTTCGGGTTGAATGGTTTAAATTAGATCTACCTCATATCTTGTCATGTCTAATTATATATTCCATTTCCCAGAAACATGAGGTAGAATTTCAATTTGCAAATTCACATTTTTTTCTGAGGGACATTCCCCAAAGTTATCGGATTCTCCATCTCTGCACTCATGTTATCATGAGTTGCAGTTGTATTAAAGAAGCATCTTCTTAGCCTGTGTGCCTCAGCACAGCTTTGGTCTTCACTACTTCTGTGCTTTGCCTTTTCCACTGACATTTGCTGTGACTATTTCAGGCTTCCCGTCTCTTGGTAATTTGATTTTCTGCTGCATCTGTTGTTGCTTTTATGCCTTGTGATTTATATATTGGTTTTAAAATGATGAGTTTTTTTTTTCTTTTTGCTTTCTCCCATTTGATTTCAGCCTCTCAATTTGACATCTAATTTTTGACCTCAATTTTCATTTAATCTCTTTACATATTAAGGGACTCTATTGTGTGAAGCAACTTGAAAAACGTCTTTCTATCCTGTGGTGTGTCCTTTATTTATTCATTACATTGTATGTTTCTCTTCGTCATATATATATATATATATATATATATATATATATATATATTCATATCTTAAAATTTAATCATCTAAGTAGTACTATATAAATATTGTACTTGCTCCAAAATATTAAAGGTTACCTTGAAATGTAACTACCAACCTTCCACAGATACTTTAAGTTCCATTTTGAGGCAGGATGCTTTAGGTTTTAAACTTGTACATAATGAAAATGTATAGGACACTGGGTTTAGATGAAGCTGCATGAGACTCTTATAGAACATTCAATCCATTGGTTGGTTTTATCTCCTACATCTATTTTTGGAGAGGAAGTTGTAGAAAAGATTCCAATAAACTCTATTATTCTGTGCTGGATGATTTTGTCAGTTCAACACAAATATGCATACCTCAAAAACAGGAACCTCAATTTTAAGAGTTAGCTTCACTGACCCACTTGGGGGTTCCATCAGATATTCAGTCACCAAACCTAGACAATATTCTGGATGCCAAGAAATGCTTGCTGACAGGATCCTGATAAAGCTGTCTCCTGAGAGTCACTGCCAGAGCCTGAAAGATATAGAGTAGGATGCTTTCAACCAACCAATGGACTGATAACAGGGTCCCCAATGGAGGAGTTAGAAAAAGGACTGAAGGAGCTGAAGGTGTTTTCAACCCCACAGTAAGAACAATAATATCAACCAACCAGAACCTGCAGAGCTCCCAGAGAATAAACGACCGACTTATGGCTCCAGCTGCATATGTAGCAGAGAGTTGCCTTATCAAGCAGCAAGGAGATGAGAGACCCTTGGTTATGTGAAGGCTCAATACCCCAGTGTAGGGTAATGCCTGGGAAGGGAGATGGGGACGAGTGGGTGGGTAGGGAAAACACTTTCATAGAGGCAGGGAGAGGAGGGTTGGCATAGGAGGATTCCAGAGGGAAAACTAAGAAAGGGGACAATATTTGAACTGTACGTAAAGAAAATATCCAAGAAAAAAATGTTTAAAAAGTCATAGTTGTGAGCACATTTTTGATTGTGGATTGGTGTGGTAGGACATAGTCTACTGTGACATTGGCATTCCCCGATGGGCCAGGGCTGTGTAAGAATGACAGCCAAGCAAGCCAAGGGAAGCAAACCAGTTGGCAGTGTTGCTCTGTGATTTTATGTTTCAGTTATGATCAGACTTCATGCCTCCACGTCATTGCTTTGATGCTTCTATTTCTTTCAATTTTATTGGATATTTTCTGTACTTAACTTTCAAATATTATACCCCCCCCCACTTCTTCCCTCCTCCCCCTCAACTTGCTTCCAAGAAGGTGCTCCCTCTCCCAATCACTCTCTCCACCTCAGCACCTTGGCTGTTTATGATGTTGTTCTTCCCATGCGGTTGCGAGCCCTTCAGCGTTGACGCATCTTAATAATGGTTGAACCAGAAACCTAAAACATACATTTTTCCAAGCTACTTTTGTCATTGTTTTATTTTCCAGAAACCAAAACAACTGAATACTAGAACAACTAGTAACTCAAGAGTACTTTATGGTTCCTTAACAACCATAGAGCCTTCTCAATGAGAAAGGGGAAAGTGTAGCCTTTCCATAGGTTTTATAAGAGCTCATGCTTAAAGGTGGTGAGTAGATAATTCTGTGCAACTTACTATGTTATTGGTCAGGGAAGTAGATTCAGTATTGCAACTCAGTTGAGTGTACTCAAAGATTTCCTCACAAGATAATGCGAAATTAGGGAAACTCTGTTATAATATATCCACCTCTTTAATGTTCAGTGTAAGATAGGCAAACATGGTTTTCACTCATGAAGTTTTCCTCAAATATCTGAACTCTCTACATTTTTCTACCTTCAAATACCAAGAGAACAGACTATATTATATCCGATTAAGAAAAAATAATTGATGTTTAATTTATGTTTGTAGTCTTAGTAACAAAAATTTGTTCTAGCTATTTTTTATTTTTGGTTGTATAGATATTTCATATATATATGTATGTGTGTGTGTTGCTTGCATATGTGTTTGCTTTCATTTCCTTCACAGTGCAAGCAAAATTTCAGAGATGAAAATGTTTCTCATTTTTCCATATACTAATATATTTATATGTGTGTGTTTACATACACATTCACAAACATAATTGTTCATGAGTTGCAGGATCTGCACTAGTGAATAAATTCTCATCCCTCAGTGTTAACAAAGGGGTGGTTTCAACAGCACTGTGCATATAGAATGAGGGTCTTGGGGCAGGGTGCCTATCATTTTCATCACAGTCTTGAGCCTTGTGGAATCACACTTCCAATTTCCTTATAGCTCTCACAACTGAAAAGAGAAATGAAAAGTTCAGTGGAGACTTAGAGAAAAGCAACCCTGATTACAGAAGAAACTGACAAGTGGGGAAAGGCGCTAACTGGGATTATTTGTCTGGATAACGAAAATTGTGTAGAAAGATCTGAAATCATTTCCTAGAATGAATGAAGGACTTTGAAGTAAAGGTTGAGGATCAGATGTTGTTCATCTCCACACAGGGAAGCTATGGTATATAGAAGGAAGAATTTCTTTACGGATTGTGTTCACAATAACTATTGCTAATAGGAAGTAGAAATGAAATTCAAAGGATCTGAACTTCCCTTTCCTTTTACTGATTGAAACACTGACTTTGGCAACTCCAGCGGTTATGCTTGTACACTGACCCGGCTGTCATAACTCATGTGGATTGTAGAAGAAAAACAATTCCTTATTCTATAGATGCTTTTCTTACCGGGCTTATGGGTGTTATTCATCTGTAGCCAGAAAATAATATATATTCTAGTTAGTGTATATATGTATGTATACACACACACACACACACACACACACATACATATATACACATATATAGCAGTGTACATTAGCAAATTTACAACCATATGGTAATGTATAATATATATTATACATACATACATACATACAAACACACACACAAAAACACACATTTATATATATATGCATATATATATATGCTGTAGGAGTGTACTAAAAAATGTAAATGACAAATATTGAGACTAAAATACAGAGTGAAAAACTGTTTTCAAAATCTTGCAAAAACTCCAATTAAAATTGATTGCAACAAAAATTCTATGTTTTAATATCCAGGACATCAGATTTCTACCATTTACATGAGGAACTTATCCCAGCCCAGATTGTCTTGAGAGGATATAAGTAGGTCTGTGAGAAACACAAATGAAGAATAAGATGCAGGGCTCAACAACTGGTCCTAAAAATGGAGACTGATGAAGATGTGATAATGAACAAAATTAGAGAGAAATTTAAAACAGATTTCAAATGTGTCATCACACAAGTCCAGGCCTAGATGGAAGGAGTCATGTGGAAGCTTGTTACGAAAATTGACCACATAATTGGACACAGAACGAGCCTTCATTGATATAAGAAGATTGAAATACTCCCATGCATCCTCTCAGATCACCATGGTCTACGGCTGGTCTTTAACAACAACAAAGACAACAAAATGCCCACATACACATGGAAACTAAACAACGCTCTGTTAAAGGATAGCAGGGTCAAAGAAGAAATAAAGAAAGAAATTAAGGACTTTCTAGAATTCAACGAAAATGATAACACAACATACCCAAACATATGGGATGCAATGAAAGCAGTATTGAGAGGAAAACTCATTTCCCTAAGTGCTTCCAAGAAGAAACTGGAGAGAGCTCACATCAGCAACCTGACAGCACAGCTAAAAGCCCTAGAACAAAAGGAAGCAGATATACCCAAAAAGAGTAGACGGCAAGAAATAATCAAAATTAGGGCAGAAATAGACCAAATAGAAACAAAAAAAAACCATTGAAAAAATCAACAAAACAAAGAGTTGGTTCTTTGAGAAAATCAACAAGATTGATAAACCCCTAGCCAGACTAACCAAAGGGCAAAGAGAGAGTATCCAAATTAACAAAATCAGAAAGGAAAGTGGGGACATAACAACTGAAACTAAGGAAATTCAAGAAATCGTCAGATCCTACTACAAAAACTTATACTCCACAAAATTGGAAAATCTGGAGGAAATGGACAAATTCCTAGACAGATACAAGGTCCCAAAGTTTAACCAGGACCAAGTAAACCATCTAAATAACCCTATAACACCTAAAGAAATAGAAGAAGTCATCAACAGCCTCCCAACCAAAACAAGCCCAGGTCCAGACGGGTTCAGTGCAGAATTTTATCAGACATTTATTGGGGATATAACACCAATATTCGCCAAACTATTCCAAAAGATAGAATCAGATGGAATATTACCCAACTCATTTTTTGAGGCTACAATAACCCTCGTACCTAAGCCACACAAAGACCCTACAAGGAAAGAGAAGTTCAGACCAATCTCACTTATGAACATTGATGCAAAAATACTCAACAAAATCCTTGCAAACCGAATCCAAGAACACATCAAAACCATCATTCATCATGACCAAGTAGGCTTCATCCCTGGGATGCAGGGATGGTTTAACATAAGGAAATCCATCAATGTAATCCACCATATAAACAAACTTAAAGACCAAAATCACATGGTCATCTCACTAGACGCCGAGAAAGCATTCGACAAAATCCAACACCCCTTCATGTTAAAAGTCCTGGAAAGAACAGGAATCCAAGGCCCATATTTAAACATAATAAAAGCAATATACAGCAAACCAACAGCCAACATCAAACTTAATGGCGAGAAACTTGAAGCAATCCCACTAAAATCAGGGACTCGACAAGGCTGCCCACTCTCTCCCTACCTATTCAACATAGTACTGGAAGTCCTGGCTGGAGCAATTAGACAGCAAAAGGAGATCAAAGGGATACAAATCGGAAAGGAAGAGATAAAAACATCACTCTTTGCCGATGACATGATAGTGTACTTGAGTGACCCCAAAAATTCCACCAGAGAACTCCTACAGCTGATAAACAAGTTCAGCAAAGTGGCCGGATACAAAATTAACTCAAACAAATCAGTAGCCTTCCTATACTCAAAGGACAAACATGTGGAGAAAGAAATTAGGGAAAAGGTACCCTTCACAATCGTTACTAAATAAATAAAAAAAGAATTAAATTTTGTTTCTTGAATAAAAGTTTCTTGGACTCAAAGTTGGCACAGGGTTAAAGAAAAGAAAACAAATTTGAAAGAAAAAGCATTTTCTCTTTGTTGAATAGGACAGTCTTTTATCAAAATTGGGTCTAGGGGAAGGAATCTGTTTAAGTGTGTGTTTTATCTTCTACACTACAGTATGGCTAACCTCTCATTTAGTACAGGTGGTTTGCTTCTTAACATTTGCTTTGGGCATGGATAATATTTTCTGTGCTAGAGACACAGTGGGGACATCCAGGCACAGAGTGGTTAGTTTCTTTAGATGTTTCCATTTCAGAAAGAACTGCTGCCATTGTTCTAAAACTAAAGGAGTAAGTAAAGTCCAAAGTGCTCTCTCTGAAGACCCACTGGGCTTTTACCTTTTTACCATTCAGATTTTATTTTATTTTGCATATTCCTAGTTTCCTAGGTCCTTTAAAAAAACTCTAATACAATTATAAGATATCCTCCATTATCATTCCTCCTTCAAACTCTCCAATTTTTCCCTCTGATCTCTTTCAAATTCATGGCCTATTCTTATATTAATATTTATTATATGCAAATATATAGATATATTTTTAAGAATAATATTATATTCTTAAATACAACTTCCTTATTCTGTAAAATATTACTTATAGGCAATTTTTGAATGAAGTAAAGACCAAATGCTATCAGAAGGAATAATAGCCTGTCCCGAGGAAGAGCACACCAGTTGGTTATCCAATACCAAATGACCATTATTCTTAGGGAGAAATAAGAGTTAGTGAACGATAATGCATAGTTTTTTTCTAGCAAAAAATCCCTGTATTTTATGATTCATGGTAGGCATTCACTGGTGTGATTTGTACTGCCTTCTGTTCATTTATACCATCAGAATTACAAAAAGGCATTAAGAGGCCATAATTTGAAAAAAAAACATAAATCAAAAACAGTTATCAATTATGTGGTTGGGTGGGAGAGTAGACATGGAAGATGTTGAAGAATGCAGGAAAAAATGTAATTATATTTCCTTACTGTTTTAAAAGTCTTTTTTTGTCATTTCAACAATCTGACAAATCTTTCAAATGTATATAATTTCTTCAACTCCAAATAACACTGGAAACATTAATTTTGTGTAATAAAGTATGCTGTAAAATATTGTTTGTTCCAGACCTAAGAAAATGGGAAGAGTGATACCATTGTGTCAAGTTTAAAACATATTAATAAAGACAAAACAGTAACTTATTTAAATGTAATAAAGCCCTGAGTGCAGATCAAGGAGTAAAAGAAAACATGAAATATATGTTTGGGACAACCATGGCATTGATGAAATTCATGCCACTAGATTGGTTGTTCTCGAGGACTTTGGACCTCAAATGACAGAAGCAGATTATTGTATGAATGTGCGTGAACACCACAGAGATAGTATAAAGGAACTCAAATACATTTAGAGAAAACACACCCAAAGGTAAGTTTTACCCGTGCTGCCCAACCTATGCTGGCAGGCATCTGAAGGAATTTGTCATATATTAAGCTTTATTGGCAATAAAAAGTCACTCAAGAATTGAGTTATATTTTTTCTGTATCTTGTTTATGACAGTGGATTTAGATCAGCATTCTTCTTGGTTATAATATTTTTCAAAATCTTTAAGATACCTTGAAAACATAAAGACCCTATAAAATCAAAACCTTGCTACAAATGGGGATATTCCCACTCTTGAGCCTCATTTTACCCAAAGAAGTCAAATATTAAAATGAATATCTTGCTGGATACTGTCATTGTATCATTCCATGTCTCTGAACCAGCCATGTGCTCAGGGATTTTCACTCAAGAACCGTCATCTGGCTACAGATACCAATACATATAAAAGATTACTCTGTGAACAGTTGTTTATCAATACTTGACACAGACTGGAATAATAAGTGAGTTAGAAAAAGACAAAACCACACACACAACTGGGATGCAAGTTGCCTCTAATAGAAGGAATACCTTTTCCTCTCTGAGGAGTACAATCTAGGCAGTGATCTGTGACTAGGCAGAAGTTAATCCTTACCTGGAGAAAAGTAATGTTCACCCTGAACTCTTTTTCTTTTTCTTTTTAATTGAACAACTTTACTTTAAAAAAGCAAAGATAAATGTACAGATTTTAAGCATTTTTGTATATGAAAACATTTTTGTCAGTGCTTGGTTTTTTTAAAAGGTTTGATAGTGTGCCTTAAGATCTTACTAGTTACAATGAGCATAAAGTATATGTAAAACAAGATGTAACCTGGAATTAGTCAAAGTATTCTAGGTTTGTAAAGATTAAGCATAATGGTTTTTCCATTTTCTTTTTTTTTTTTCTTTTCTTGAACTTCATATAGTCTATGAGTTGTTTCTGGGGTGTTCAGAGTTTTCTGGGGTTAGTATCCAATTATCAGTGACTGCATATTATGTCTGTTCTTTTGTGAGTGGGTTATCTCACTCAGGATGATATTCTCTAGATGCATCCATTTTCTTAAGAATTTCATAAAGTCATTGTTTCTGATAGCTGAGTAGTACTCCATTGTGTAAATATACCACAGTTGTTGTATCCATTCATCTACTGAAGGGCAACTGGGTTCTTTACAGCTTCTGGCTATTATAAATAAGGCTGCTATGAACATTGTGGTACATGTATCTTAGTCTCTCTTTCTGTCTATAAAACAAAAACAAAGACTATACTATTGTAAATATTAAATTTTTCCACACAATAATTTGATAATATGACAGTTAATATTACATTTAAGTTTAGACTGCTATATATGAGAGACCAAAAAGGAAAACAAAACAGAAAATAAGAAAACAAAAACAAAACAAAGCAAAGGCTTCTTACAAGAAAACACGTAAGACCTTATTTAGCATGAGCTGTACCCTAGCAACCCAATTTCCCTTTTTTCTCAAGACATTGGAAACTATTCTTAAACTGATCTTGTAAAATTTGCTGTTCTACCAAAACAGTAGGTCATTAGACCAGCTCTTCTTTCTGCTTTTGTAATCTAACTTGCTTACTCTGCAATATTACATGTAATATTGTGGGGTTATGCACACTAGGCTGATATGACAGGGGGATATATCTCAGGAGTTCTCTTAGGTGCAGTGCTAGGCACGCCAGAACCTATATGAAAAGCATCTTATTAAATTTTTTATGGTAATGATGTATCTCTGAGTGACACTGGGCTCATAAAAATTATGAAAAGTAGGATTAGTCTGGTTACACAGCTAAAATCAATACATTATCTGTATATTGTATTGTATTTGTATATCAAATAGCAAGTTAGAAGGTTGGTTTTTGTCTTAGTGTTTTATTGTATAGGGACACCATGATCACAGCAACTTTCATAAAAAAATATATTTAATTAGTCCATTACTGTCATGGTGGAAATCATGGTATTGCACAGGTACACATAGTGATGGGAAGGACCTGAGAGCTCAACCTCTGGACTGGCAGACAGGCAGCAAAAAGAGAGAAATGGGAGAGGGGGAGGGAGAGGGGGGGAGGCAGTTACAGCAACATAGTAATGAATGTGGGCTGAGCAGCAGACTGCCAAGCTCTTAATTTACAAGGATTGTAATCTTGAGGAAAGTTATGTAAATACTTTGTAGTGTAACATTTTTTTGTTTTAAAACGATTATAATACATCATGCCTCAGAGAACTACGGTGAAACTGCTAAATATAAAGAGAGTGAACTAATAAATCCTACTTTGTTTTTTTTCCAAGAAATACTGCCTGTTGCCTAGTAAATAATTACTGGATGCAAATATCTAAAACTGAGGACAGAGTTGTAAAGATTCAACTCATATATATGTCCTCAGAGGCACTCAATAAATATTTCAGATGTCTTTGGTACATTGTCAGTGAACTTGGCAAAGGAATTTGAAGAAAATCATCATTATGCTAATAATATTATCAATATTAAATACATAAATTAGCCCTGTATACAGTGTTTAGAACAGCTCTGAGACATTTCTTTTCATGACTTTAGAGCATGAATATTCATGATTCTGAGTCCAGTCATCTAAATCAATTGCCCCAGTGAAGGATTAAAGAAATTAAAAAGAGTTTAGTCCTGGAGGTTCAAATGTTTAGCTACAAATCAAGACTCTAAGAAAGACTGAGAAAAAAATGAAGGAAGAAACAAAGATGAAACCATGGTGTTTATATTCTCTGCCTGTTGCCATAGTTCTTGGTGAGAAACAAAGACAACGTGAATATTTATTGTGCTGTCCAGGGAAAGCCTGGTAATCCTGGTGTGAAGGAGAGAAATGTGTAGTTACTCAAATGGACTTACTGCACTCTGAATATAGTAAAAAATTATCAAAACAAAGACTGTCTTGGAAAACTGATACAAAAGGTGCATGTTCTTTATATAAACCAAGCTTATAGCTGATACTTCACTGATTTTTATCTTTCTTCTCAGACTATATAATCGAGTCATATTTCATCTTAAGGTTTTCTGTTGCTAGGGTAAATTATACCCACTACTTTTCCTCCTGGTTTTGAGGAACTGAGCTAATATCATTACCTAATATGTGTCATATTTTAGATTCCTTTCAGAAACCAATTACCATTGTGTAACAACTATTATCTTGGTAATTAAGAAGTTAGATAGATTAATTGATGGCATACCATACGCAGGAAATAATCATATAATAATGTAATTATATAGTATGGTGGGTAGTAGCTAAAACAATATGAACCATTACAGGTTTTCTTCTCTAAATAGACTCTATTACTAAATCATAATGGAGTCTATTGTTATATATCTCTGGAATCTCATTACTTGAATTGTTTTGTACATGCAAACTTACTGTATTTTTCATAATGTACAGCTACCTAAGCATTATCTACTTGTCTATCCATAGATCAAATAAAGTATTTTGTTCTTAAAAATATAAACTGCATATATTTTCCTCAGAAACTTGTTTACTTCTTTCCTGTGGTAAAACAGTGTTACTTGCATTGGGTTTCAGAGAAGTGTTTCCTCAATTAATTCTTGTTTAATAAACTAACGACTGGTAAGTGACACTGATTACAGAGCTTTGTCTTTACTTGAGGGACACCTCAGCACACTCATTTACTGTTTTCTGTCTTTGCAGTTCCACCATGGTTTTTAAATCACCCTTCCAACCTCTATGCCTACGAAAGCATGGATATTGAGTTTGAATGTGCAGTTTCAGGGAAGCCTGTTCCCACTGTGAACTGGATGAAGAATGGAGATGTGGTGATTCCTAGTGATTATTTTCAGATAGTGGTAATTATGTTCTTTTCATATTAGTTTTGCAATCTGAGTCAATATTTTCATTCTTCCACTAATTTTGCTTTTTTTTCGTAAAATGGAAGCTGGAGGAGTACCCAAGGTCTCTGGAGGATCCAGAAATTGTGAGTGGATACCAAACATATCAGTTTCTGATATAAGAATTGCTTTAAAAAAAGCAAATAAAAATTTGTAAACATGAGATTCTAGGCATGTTTGATTTTTACAAAGTGGAGAGAAAGAAAGAAGAAGAGAAGGAAAGAAGGAAGGAAATTCAAGGAAGGAAATAATAAAGGAAGGAAATAGGAAGAAAGGGAAAAATGGTGCCAAAGGAGGGAGAAGAGAAGGCAAAGAGTTTGAGACGAAGTATTCTCATTGTCACTTTTTGAGTTAGAATTTACAAACTCAGAATGCAGGGATCTAGGATTAGTTTATTTGTTCAGCGTCTACCATTTCAGTAAGATACACTTGTTATCAGTATGACTGTCCTACTGCAGACAGCTACACTACTGCTTCCATAATTGCTTTCCCAGGTGGAGCTCCATGGCCCTATGGAGAAGAGATGACAGAAGTTGTAACTGTGGTCTTGGCTCTAAATGAGGAGCTATACAGTCTGTATTGTTTTGTAACTCAGCTTCCCATGTTAGAACCAAAAGGGACTGTGAGCTACATTTCTTATAGCCCACCCCACCAAATTCTAGTTCACATCCTTGGGGGAGAACATAGGATTACAGATTTGTCCATTACAAGAAGAAACATTTGGCACTTTAAAAAAGCACTATGAAAACTTACTGTCAGGTTTAGACTCATCTCAGAGGTTCTGATTTCAGGCATATGAGCATAGAAGATACAAAATCCACTTTTTAACTATGAAAGGAGCTGTGTGACTACAATAGATGGCCTTTGGAGCTTTTGTGTTTGTAACAAATGTGACCCTGTCAAAGAAAAGCCATAACAGAGCCAAGTCTCCCAGGCAGTTGGAGCTAGAGCATAGTCACTGGGAGAGGCCACCACAGGATCCCCCTGTGGCATTATGTGCCTTTGTTGGTAAATGACTCTTCCACAATCAAACAGCTTTAGTAATGCCCATAGTCTCCTAGCTGTCTGCATACGTCTCACTATATGTCCCAAGGATAAATCTGCACACCACACCTTTATCATTGCTGTCTCTGTTTTCCATTTTTTGCTTTTACTTTCATTTGTTTAATTGGTGGGGTAAGAGTAAGAGAGAGCACCACTTAACTTTTGAATGCCACACCAATCCATTATTTTAAGTGCAATGCTCTTTCCACTACCACTGAATTAAAAAATGACCTGCCATTGGGCTGCTCAAAAGTGGTGCATGTGCCTAAAATATATGCTACTTGCATGAAAAGGAAATTGTTGAGTGCCCTTAAGGACACATGATAAAATGCAACATTTATTTTTTTCCCCTACAGTTTGAATAATCATTCTCACAGCATGACTCATTACAGCTGAGCTATTCAAATGCTTCTTTTCTTTAGGTGGAAGAAAATGTATGGTATATGGCCTATTCACATCAAAATGTGCTCAAAAATATTTCCTGAGTAGTTACAGAAATCTGAGAGTCACTGTGCTTTTACACATGTAATGCTGTGCTCAGACAGTAACTTAGAGGAGAATTATTAATTAGAAGTTACCAAGCTTTATCTAAGAATTTTACATCAGTTGAAAATTGACTACAAGACAGTAAAAACAATTAAGAATTCCCTGTGAGGTAATATTTATCTCTTAATGACTTTAGGGGAAGTGATTTAACATGTCTCACTTACTGAACTAATTCTTGCACTAATATTGAAGATAAACTGAGTTTGTATAATTAAATACTATCTCCAGATCATTTTATCATCCATCCTTGAAACAGATTGTAGTTTAAATTAGACACAAAAGGAGTTAACTTGACTGTGTTTCCACAAGGAACTGCTGAAGGTGAAATTTCTTCACTATGTACAAAACCAAAATGGGCATAAAAATCTATCATAGGCTCGACTTCTAGCACCCCAATGATTATACCAAAGAAATTGCTATTTTAAAGGATCCTCACACACTCTGCTTCAAAAACTTATTTAACCTGAGTAGGTTTTTCTTTAGAATTTGAAATGAGGCAGAGTTTTTCTTCATTCATCCTTGTTTGTCTACTCATCTCCCAGGTTTACCTTCCTTCATAAAGTGAAGGAATCATATTTTTGAGATACTGATGTGGATTTCTTGCATTCTTGATACAGAAACTTTTAAATTTAACATTTAAACATTCAGGAAGATGTCTAGTTACCATACTATGCTTTCTTTAAAGGATTATGCAAAATCCTGCCAAGGATTCAGAAATAAAGAGAGGGATGTGGAATATTTTCCAGAAAGCGTGGAGCATATTGGCTAGACTCATGATTATTCTTAACTTTTCTGTGTTCCGTATGTATTTTGTTATGTTGAGGTCTTTACCCCTTTTACAAAATAATGTCATCTGGTTTTCCTTCCCTCATCCCATAGGGAGGGAGCAACTTACGAATACTTGGAGTGGTGAAGTCAGATGAAGGCTTTTATCAATGTGTGGCTGAAAATGAGGCTGGCAATGCCCAAAGTAGTGCCCAACTGATCGTCCCCAAGCCCGGTAAGACATGGGAGCTATGGAACTCAGAGTGGAAATTATGTATGGCTTGCTTGTAACAGCCACATAGTTTCTGTGTGGCTCAAAGTAAAGATGAAGTTATTCATATGATCAAGGTATACATGTGTGTGTTTATGATATACTTCCTCTAAGGAATTTTATATTAAATCTGTCTATCTTATTCCACTATCTATCATGTATATCAAATGAAATCAGAACTGTGTGAATATTATTGCCCATGGTTTCAGGAGGTAATTAAAACATGATTATTGTCTGTCTATTATGTGACTGGCTTTTGTTCAAATATCCTGTGTAAATATAAAAAAGGCAGTATGTGTAAGTTTAGATTTTTGTGCATATATAAAAATCTAAATGCATCGTTCCATCCGTGTAAGTTGAGAGAATTGAGCGCAGATGATCAGGGACTTCTCAGGCAGCTTCTATAGATCTGGAGGATTGGTAGAAGTTATGAAATATGTCTCTCTTCTTGTTTTCATTGAATTTTTCTTTCTTCAAACAATCCAGTAATAGAAATACCAAGAAATACCCTTGAGGAAGGAGAAGTCTCCCTCCCTTCCTCCCCCCCATGTGTGTGTGCATGTGTGTGCATGTGTGTGTGTATATGTGTGTGTGTGTGTGTATATGTGTGTGTGTGTGTGTGTGTGTGTGTGTGTGTGTGTGATGAGAAATAATGACAAATAGGAGAAAAGGAAAAGTCTTTTAGATGAATATTCTTGTGCTTTTCACAATGTGGGGAGGAGTACAGTGAGTTAACACTAGCAAGAGACTCATTTACACATTTGAATGAAACAAAGGTAAATCAAAACTAAAGCATCCCTCCTAAGCCCTGTCCAGTGAGTCCTTTCTTCCATCAGATAGAAAGAGACATAGTCAGTTGAGAAGTTAAGCCAGGAGCTAAGGTAGAGGATAATATTTAGTAACAGGATGCCTTAACAGGAGATCTCTGAAAAACCTTAAGAAGTGCTGTTGAAGTAGATACATGTTTTCCATGTTGGTGGAATTTCAAGAAAATACATTGATCTAAACAGACTTTATTCCATCACTCTAAGATCTCAATTTTCTCTCTGACTTTAAGAAATCTCTAAGCAGAAATGAAAAAAAAAAATAAACTCAAGGGAATAAGCATAGAGTGTTTTGATTATTAATATGATTATTATTTGACAAATAATACTAATAATTAATATTATTACTATTTGACAGAGCTACTTAGCCATCTTTGGATAAACAGTAAATTTATTATTACTTTAGTATTTTGGCTAAAGCTACAGTATGAGTTTTTGTATCAATATATGTGTGCTTACTTGTTATATATACTCATATTTTATGGAATTGATTTGCCTGATCTATTTTTTTCAAATACCCAAGTTTAAGTTTTTTCAAAATACCTAAGTTAAGGCTACAAAATGGGCTAAGTGGACAAGAGCTCTTCCTGCTTTTCCTGAGGACCCAGGTTCAATTCCCAGAAGCGACATTGTAGCTACAAACTGTATATAACTCCAATTCCAGGGGATCTGATGTCCTCAGACTGATATCCATGCAGTGAGAACACCAGTGTATGTAAAATAAAAATAAATAACTAATTTAAAACATAGTGTAAGTCAATTGGCCTGAAATTTAAATGTCAAGCATGCGTATCTGAGCAATAGGTATAGAAATAGGTACTGTGGGGAAAAAGCTGTTCCTGTCTTTTAATTCTCCACAGTCCTGCTTTCTCTATAAATGGATCATAAACACCAAATTGTAGGTATACCAGAAAGTTCCTCTTTTACTAGGTCTTGGTGTTGTTTTGGCATCTCAATAGAACCCTGGTTCATTTAGGTATAAGAGTCTGTAAGAAGCCTGGGACACTACTAGTAATCGAATTTGTTTCTTCACTGAAGTCAGCCTGTGAAGCTTTTCATGATCTACTTGTGAAGTTTTGTCAGTGACACATTGGGGCACTATCTTTTACAATTCCCATTAGATTGGAAAGAAATGGTATGAAACATGAAAGAATATTACTATGAATCCCTCATACCCCGCCATAAGTGATGGCTTGCTTTTTTCCTGGCTACTGAATCTGGCCCTCAAATAATGGCACTCTAATTCCTCAGAGATGTAGTGTGGGCTGTATGCACAGATGGTAGGAGACAAGCTCTAAATATAAATTAAACCGTGAGATTGACCACAGTACGGAGAACACAACCCTCTCTATTTACATTTAAACAATAAATGGTCAACATACATTTTCAGGCACACTGTGGCCCGGCACAGCACAGCTGTTCAGCTTTTGTGTATCTGTAGACTTGTGGCTTGGAATTAATCTTGGCAACCATAGCCCTCTGCTTCATCCCAAAACGAAAACAGTAACCTGTTCAGCCCAGTGTCCATTTACATAAGCCTCAAGAAGTTCTGCCAGTCTCTTATCTATAGTTACCTGATGTTTTTCTCTTTTTCCCCCTTTAATAATTAGTGTCTCAGAGAAGGCAGTGATAGAATCATCTTAAATTAAATTCAGTTAATGATTTATTCTTCTTTAGGGAAAACAAATTTGGGAAAATGTTAAAACTATGTGTATTGTAAAAGATGAAATATGTGTGATTATCACCACATCAAGATCCAGTGAGTAGCATTTTAAAAGTCATTGTAGTATAGGAGACTCTCAATAAAAATGCTTGGAATGCATTGGAACATGTACATTGGGCAGACTGTAGGATTTAGACCCATCCTATGTGCTTCTATGGACCAAGGATGAGCCCTCCACATTTAAGAATTTAATTAATACAAGGAATACATAGCTACCTCAAGAAAACAGTGACATATATAGATTCCAGCAGTGTAGTGGATTTACAACACTTTAAATGCCTAGTAGTCTCTTCTCAGAACGAATGACAGAGACATGATTTTGTTGTTGCTGATTGTTTCAATTAATTTTGAGAGTAGGGTTGGGGTGCTGTAAAGGGTATTTATGAGACACTTTTCTCCAAGTGAAAGAGAAAATAGATCCAATAACGCTAGTTAGCAAATAACCTGGCATTGGTTGCCTTCGGTGTCATAAAAATAAAATATTTTACCTTTTAGAATGGTTTGCATTTTTTATTGGACACTTTATGTATTTTTGTTTCAAATATTATCCCCTTTCCTGCTTCTCTCCTCTCCCCCTAATTCTCTGAAGATGCTCCACCTCTCAGGCATTCACTCCCATCTCACCACCCTGGCATTCTTCCTACGCTGAGGAAACCAGCCTTCACAGGACGAAGTTCCTCTCTTCCTATTGATGCCCAACAATGCCATCCTCTGATACATGTGTTACTGGAGCCATGGGTCCATCCATGTGTATTCTTTGGTTGGTGATTTAGCCCTGGGAGCTTCTAAAAGGTCTAGTTGGATTTTCAAAAGGCAGAGCAGCATATATGTAAACAGTATCTAGGTTCTTCTTGGGGTTGCTGATCATAGTGAAATGATTGCTCATCTGACCTCTGAGTCCACAACTACTAAACTGGGCAAAGATGAATATTAAAATTAATAATTTCATCTGAAATGTAAATAGAGATAATATCCAATTTAAAAGAAGAATTTCATATGTAGATAGTTTTGGAGATGTTAATAGTCATTTGGGAGCTAGAACAGGGGAATGAGGGAAGAGAGAGTGACAAATGAATGATGTATTGTTTCCTTTTATTTATTCCTTTTGATTTTAGCTTTGGGGTTAGAGTCTCATCAAAGTACCCTGAGTATATCATTGGAAGTAGCTTATGGAGTAAGAATTGCATGACTAATAATATACTTACCACAGAAAATTGTGTGACCTGAGAGGTATTTAATGGAAGTATATAAGAAAAGAATAAAATGTTCATGGGAATAAAAGGTACTCTCCTTATATGCTACCAAAAACAAAAATGCTGTAGAGGAATCTGGATGATCCCAAATAGAAGACATTTTTAAATTTTTAAATGTATTTAACAAACTATTCAAATCAAACAAACAAGAAAAAACATAGTGTGGGAGTTGCATGCTTATAATGCATGTTATCTAATGCATGATTTATTTTTTCCTCTCTAATGTAAGTTTCAAGATGGAGTTTCACTGTAGTCTAGGAAATAAATTGGTTGGGCATTAAGACAAACGAGAGCTGTTAACAATTACATCTGTTCCCTGGAAAAGGTTACTTATTACAAATGATGTAGCATTTCAACATTTTATCAAGATAGTATATTATAGAGCTTAGAATTACCAAAGATATTTTGCTGGTCATGAACACCAACACATAAAATCAGAAACTTATGCTGTTTTCTTCTGTGAAGTGTTATGAATCGAGGTGAAAGACAGTTATGGATCTAAACAGACACCATGCCTATTTGAATACCGATGTAACTGTATGCCAACTGTGAGCCATGAGGATGTACATTTCTAAAGGTTGGATTCACCTCATAAACCCACAGGCATTTTCCAGAGCATGGGAAAAGTGTTCAATTAGTCACAACAATTCTGGAACTATCAGAATATTTTTCAGTTTAAAGACATTTACACAGTTATATTGGAGAACCTGTAACTAAATGGAAGACATACATTCTCCATCATAGTAGCTGCTGGGGGCAAATTTAGTTGAATCTCTCTCTCTCTCTCTCTTTCTGTCTGTCTGTCTCTCTGTCTCTCTCTGTCTCTCTCTGTCTCTCTGTCTCTCTTTGTCTCTCTGTCTCTCTCTGTCTCTCTGTCTCTCTCTCTTTTTCTCGGTCTCTCTCTCTCTTCCCAAGAAAAGACTCTGCAGTGTAAATGCTTTTTTGTAGTTAGTTGATGATCAAACTGTTTTAGGAACTCAGAAACGTGAATAAGAAGACAATTCCTATACAGCATGTTAGAAAGCTAGAAGACCAACTCACATGCCTCCCACCAGACAGCTTTCTCATGCAAAATAAACTGCTAGTTAAAATGGCAATGTCCCTCTTCAGAGTTATTTCATTGAGTTCAAATGACTAAAAGTACAACATAGCATTATGAAATAATTTCCCATTGTAGTGATACCATAGAGCACAGTATTCCTGCGCTTATATTTTGTAAATACTTAAAATTAATTCTAGCTAAGAATATTCAAACCTGATTTTTTTTCAAAAAAAAAAAGCTACTAATTGAAATTATTATTTTCTTCATACATGGCCATACACTCAAATAATTAAAATTCTATATTTTGCTTGCCATGCTAAATATAGAAAGAAGATTAACTTTTTGTTCACCACACATCCTATTCAAGTCTCCAGTTTATGTAAGAAATGTGGACACTCATGTTAACTATTATCCAAAATGCTATATGAATTTGGTATAATTTGGTCATTTACCCTGTACAAGTCATTGAAAATGGGAGATTTGTGCAGTAATCTCTACTTTCTTATTTGGCATCCTTCCATACTTCCTTCCAATTCTTTCATATTAGAAACATACTGAGAAGGCCGGTACATCCTAGGTGTATTACCAAAGCTTTCCAAGGATCCAGTTATAAACTGCAATAAGAAATTGACCCAAAGAATTAAAGTAGGGGCTGAGGAGATTGCTCAGTTGGTAAAACACTTCCCCCAGAAGGATAAAGACCAAAATTTGGATGCCCAGAAGCCACAGGAGAGAGAGAGAGAGAGAGAGAGAGAGAGAGAGAGAGAGAGAGAGAGAGAGAGAGAGAGAGACAGAGAGAGAGAGAATGCACGTATAAACAAACAAAAACATATGTGATAGTGTACATTTGGCATTCCAATGATGGTGTCAGGACAAAGGCAGAAATGAGCTGATCCCTGACTCTATTGTTACCCTGGTATATCACAAGAAGATCAAGTCAATCAGAAATCCAGTCTTAAAAGAGGAAGGTACCTGCTAATTACACTGATAGTCCTCTGCTGTGTCTTAATCAAATATATGCAGATATATGTACCCAGACACTGGCCCCAAGCACTTAAAAGACTTAGACAATGAATATGTTTTAAAGGAACTTGAAGGATATAAATTGATACATAAATGTTGACTATGGAATTCATTTCTTTTTTGTTTTAGTGACCAAAATAAGTACTTGTTGGGGTGAGTAAGGTAAAAGCTCAATTTCACTATCTTCTTCTACCCTCTAATGACATAATTAACAAAAAACTGTTTTAATGTTGAAGCCCATTTAAACTACAGATTTTAATTCAGTTAGCAATGTGTTTTCAAAGAAAAATAAAATGGTTGCTAGTGGAGAGATTTTCAGGATAGTTTGCCATATCATTCTAATAAGTCTGCCATCCAATTCTATGTAGGCAGACTTCTCAACAAATAAAGGCTTGTCATTCACCTTGTCCTTCTTCCTGCATGTGCTTAGAACAAGGAGCCAGTCCTGTGCTAATCAAGTGGATATGGCTTATGGCAGGCTTTGACATTGGAAATGAATTCTGAAATGATGGCAGTGCATTGAGATCAGCAATAACTGTAAACCATACAACAAGGGAAATATGAGAGACTCATAAATATTGATCACGTCATATTCTGGTGGTAAACACGCCAAACAGTGCTATAATCTGTGGGTTTTTTAAATGCTAAATATTGAGAGAGTGAGAGAAAATGTTGATTTTTCCATAGGATCTGAATGTTTTTGTGTATATTATATTTTACTTACTTATAAATCAATCATTCATTTAAGATAGCTACATCCACATATAACACACAAAAAATATCTTAAACGATCATTAATATTTATAATTGCACATATAATTTGATAGATACATTTCCAGCTATATTTTTATTTACTTTAAATTATTTTTTGTTTTTTAAGATTATAAAGAAGTACATCAGTTACTTCTTCCCATTGCTCCCTCAAAACCTTCTCATAAAACTCTTTTAATCCTTTACAAATCATAGGCTGTTTTTCACATAATTAACTGTTGGTGCATATCTATCTATCTATCTATCTATCTATCTATCTATCTATCTATCTATCTATCATCTGTCTATCATCCTATCTATTCCTGTATATATATATATATATATATATATATATATATATATATATATATATATATATATATATATATATATATATATATACAGTTATCCTAAGCATGAAATACATGTAGGACAGAATGTAACATGGAAACAGTTTTCTTGGTAAGTAGATTAAGCATAATGATCTTTAAATTCTAAAAATTGCCACAAGGCTATATTCTTAGCTCTTGGACTATTAATGATTTAAGGTCCTAGTATACCGCACTCTGAGATGGTGCTATTCATTTTTTTTCCTAAAAAGGACTGAGGATTTCTTTTCTTTGGGTTTTTTTTTTTTTTTTTTTTTTTTTGGCCTTAGATTTTCTTGAGCTTCATATGACCTGTGAATTATTTCTGGAGTGTTCAGAGCTTTCTGGGGCTACTATCCATTTATCAGTGACTTTATATTATGTCTGTTCTTTTGTGACAGAGTTACCTCACTCAGGATGATATTCTCTAGATGCATCCATTTAGTTACGAATTTCATAAAGTCATTGTTTCTAACAGCCAAGTAGTACTTCACTGTGTAAATGTACAACAATTTTTGTATCTACTGAAAGACATCTGCGTTCTTTCCAGCTTCTGGCTATTATAAATAGAGCTGCTATGAACATTGTGTTGCATGCACCTTCATTGTATGTTGGACCAACTCTGGGGTATCTGCCTCCCTAGAAGTAGAATAACTCGGTCTTCAGGTAGAACTATGTCCAATTATCTGGATCTACAAGACTAATTCCAGAGTGGTTGTACCAGTTTATAACCCAATCAACAGTGGAGGAATGTTCCTCTTTCTCCCCACACTCACCAGCATCTGCTGTCATCTGAATTTTGATCTTAACCATTCTGACTGGTGTGAGGTAAAATCTCAGGTTTGTTTTGATTTGCATTTCCCTGATGAGTATGGACACTGAGCAGTTCCTTAGATTCTTCTCAGGCATTTGATATTCCTCAATTGAGAACTTTTTGTTTAGCTCTGGACCCTATATTTTAATAGGATTGTTTGATTCTCTGGCATCTAACTTCTTAAGTTCTTTATATACATAGGATATTAGACCTCTATCAGATGTGGGGTTGGGAAAGATCTATTCCAATTTGTTGGCTGCCAATTTGGTTTCCTTTTTAAAAAAAAAAATTGAACAACTTTATTTTTAAAAACAAAGATAAATATACAGATTTTAAAAGCATTTTTACATAAAAGTATATGAATACCTTTTTTCAGTACTTGATTTTTTTAATGATTTGATAGTATGCCTTAAAATCTTACTAGTTACAATGAGCATAAAGTACATGTAAAACAAGATGTAACCTGGAATTAGTAAAAGTTTACTTGGTGTATCAAGATTAAGCATGATGATTTTTATTTTTTATTTTTTGGCCTTTGTTTTTCTTGAACTTCATATAGTCTGTAAGTTGTTTCTCGAGTGTTTGGAGCTTTCTGGGGTTAGTATCCAATTATCAGTGACTGCATATTATATCTGTTATTTTGTGACTGGGTTATCTCACTCAGGATGATATTCTCTAGATGTATCCATTTTCTTAAGAATTTCACAAGTTCATTGTTTCTGATAGCTGAGTAGTATTCCATTGTGTAAATATACTACAATTTTTGTATCCATTCATCTACTGAAGGACATCTGGGTTCTTTCCAGCTTCTGGCTATTATAAATAGGGCTGCTGTGAACATTGTGGTGCATGTGTCTTTGTTGTATGTTGGAGCGTCTCTGGGGTATATGCCCAGAAGTGGAATAACTGGGTCTGCAGGTAGTACTATGTCCAGTTTTCTGAGGAACGGCCAGACTGATTTCCAGAGTGGTTGTACCAGTTTACAACCCCACCAACAGTGGAGAAGTGTTCCTTTTTCTCCTCATCCTCGCCAGCATCAGCTGTCATCTGAATATTTGATCTTAGACATTCTGAGTGGTGTGAGGTGGAATCTCAGGGTTGTTTTGATTTTCATTTCCCTAGTGCCTAAGGATGTTGAGCACTTCCTTAGATGCTTCTCTGCCATTCGATATTCCTCCATTGAGAACTTTTTGTTTAGCTCTGTACCCCATTTTAATAGAATTGTTTTATTCTCTGGTGTCTAACTTCTTGAGTTTTTTGTATATCTTGGGTATTACGCCTCTATCAGATGTGGGGTTGGTAAAGATCTTTTCCCAATCTGTTGGCTGCTGTTTTGTTCTCTTGACAGTGTCCTTAGCCTTACAGAAACTTTGTAGTCTCATTAAGTCCCATTTGTTAATCTTTGACCTTAGAGCTTGAGCTATTGGTGTTCTGTTCAGGAAATTTTCTTGTATGCCCATTTCTTCTAAGGTTTTCCCTACTTTCTCTTCTAATAGTTACAGCATACATGGTTTAATGTGGAAATCTTTGATCCACTTGCACTTGATCTTTGTACAAGGAGATAAGAAAGGGTCTATTTTCATTCTTTTGCATGCTGAGTGCCTGTTGGACCAGCACCATTTATTGAAGAGGCTGTTCTTTTTCCATTGAATGTTTGCAGCTTCTTTGTCAAAAACCAAGTGACTATATGTGTGAGGGTTCATTTCTGGATATTTTATAGTAGCCTGTGTTTTGTATTCTCTTGGACAACCCTTACCAACAAATCAATAGATTTTTTTCTTACGCTTTATCTTTACATTTTCATTAGATGATTTTTGGCTCTAAAAGGGAGCAAGTCAGCATGGAGAAAAATTATTATTAAAATGGTATATGTATATAAGTGTGTGTATAATACTCAGAGTATTTTGTATGTTATGATTTTGGTTAACAGTTAATAAAGTGACTTTTATGATGTTTTTTCATCTTCTGTATTCATCTTTTTCTCTTCTCGTTAATAGTGTATTCCTTTTTCCAGTTCCCTTATCACATTAAAAATTTCCCTCCCAATTCCTCCTTATTCTTTTAGATCATTGTAATTGAGGTATCAGAGAGAACTGATGTGTTGAAAAATCGAGTGGATTTTTTTTTTTTTTTTTGGTAGCTAGTGTTGGGACCTTTGAGCTGATGCACTCTTTCTGGATTGAATGGAAACCAGATGCTGTTGCCCAAGGTTGTTAACCTTTGGGGAAAAGGGCATTAAATAGAAACCTGTTTTAATAAATGTACAGGGAAATGCTGAAATTAGGCTTCTATTTACCAAATGACAACCTTTCTGTTGGCTAGCTCAGCGTCCTTCTACTTATGATATTATTACCAGCACTACAATTTTTTGGGGACCATTTTAGACTTCACATTGACACTGGTATATTGTCTTGTTGAAACATTTAGTATTTTTCTTCAACGGTCATAGACTCCCAAGAGTCATTTCATCATTAAAATTTCAATTCGATCATTAAAAGAGCTCTGCAGTTGGTGGCCATAGTGACCTTCATGCTTATCCTTATTTTTTTACCTATGGGACTTAAGTTATTATTCTAGGTAGGATTGTATTTTGGCTTTTCTGACTTGACCAAACACCTTTAAGGTCATTTGTCCTCCAACAGTAAAATTTTCTAAATCTGTAGAGTACATACGAACTTGCAGGAACCAGAAATAGACTCCTGAAGTGGGTCAACAGAAATGATATTGACTAGGCCCATCATGATTTCAGTCTCTTGTGTCTACTTATTATAACTGCTGAGTGCATGACGCTAGATACTGGTCACTGAGTTAGAGAATTTACTACACTCCAGTGGTAGTCACTCCATCTTTTTAGGATATTGTCTACAATTGTCTTCCTCAAGTGTTCTACTTTCATATACCGAGAGAGCACTCAACCTGATGGATTTCTTTCAGTACATGATCACTTGGACAGTGTCTTTTTCTGTGAAGGATGCAATCTAGTTGGACTTGAACTTCAAAAATCACTCAAACTGGCATTGAATTCCAGAACCTATCAACAGGCTTCTTTGCAGATTTCTATATTTTAAATCTTTATATCACTCGTCAATCTTTAACAAATCAGCTAAACCACAAGATCTCTCCCGCCCCTCCATGTGTGTGTGTGCTGCCTCCTTTGTGTGTATATGTATGTGTATTTGTATGTATATGTATATATGTATGTGTTCTTTGTTTTAATATGTATCTCTTCATCTGTATGTGTGTGCATATAATTCTATATATCTATATCTTTATACGTGTCTATATGTGTGTACACGTGTGTCTGTGTCTGTCCTCTTATATGTGCATTGTGTGTGTTTGTATATGTATGTATGTATGAGAAAGAGAGAAAGAGATAGAGGTAGATAGATAGATAGATAGATAGATAGAGAGAAAGAGAGAGAGAGAGAGAGAGAGAGAGAGAGAGAGAGAGAGAGAGATTTGATTTGCGTATTAGGGTTTGACATGCTCTCTACACAAATTTATTTTCCTGTATAATAAATGTTATAGAATCCACAAAGTTATGTGGTCAAATGTCAGGGATTCTAACATAGTCTAACATATTCAAAACACCTTTTTCTACACAACAATAAAATGTTTAAATTACCAGGCAAATTATTGCAAAGGGCATGTATTACCAAAAATAATCCCAAATTTTGTTAGTGTATATGGTAGAGTATTACACAAAATTTCTTCTCACTCGTAGAACATATATAATGGTGATCTTTCTCGAAACATTTTACCACTAAACTCTTTACTGGTATAATATGCCATACTACCTTTACTGATTTTATCTCCTACTCTCTAGGCATATGTGTTTCACCAGAGCAGTTGCCATTCTTGCTCAGTGGATCTGACTGAAATGATGTTATCAGTAAAATGGCCAAGTAAAGCAGATTGCATAGTAAGCAGACTGACCAGGTCCCTTTGGACTATGTCAAGACAGCACAGTAGAGTTAGCAGGGCCACAGGGCATGACGGTTAATGAACAGTTCCTTTCCATCCTAGTAAATGAGAATGCTTGATTATGCTCTCTTGTAAGGCTGAAAAGCACATCATTGTGGTTAAAATGTTTCACTGGAGGTTATGTGAATCTGCTCTAGATGAAGATGTAGCTTCTGGCACAACAAACATAATATGAACCGCATTTAGCTAAGTTTGTGTTTATTCAGTGCTCCAGGCTCTCACTAGATCTTGACGACAAGATTGTTGAATTACATTAGAATATAATAAAAAATACCATGATTTAGAATCTTCTGAGAGCCACCATTCTTTGTTATTTTCCCAGCATGTGATACAATAGAGTAATAACTGCAATGAAAATTGAAATATGGAGACATAAATAAATAGCAAAGTAGATGCTTAATATATAAATTGTAGGATAAGATTTTTAGTAGAATATGCCTTTTATAAAATAGATCTTTGCTTATAAGTCAAATGGAAATGGAAATCCACCATGATATTTCAACCAAAAAAAACAATGTGTCATTTTTAAAAATTAAAGTATTTCATTAGAAATAATATCAGACAAGCATCAAGGAAAACTCTAAAATGCAAGGGATTTGGCTCCCAAACTACTCAAAATATTGTCTACTCCTTCAATCACTAAAAATGTCTTAGGAGGAAAGCTTTCTTTATTTGGATATTTTCATCTGAGCAGTAATTTAAAAACATGGGTTATTTTAGTTTATGGAAAACATATGTCAACAGTTATAATCTGTTCTCACTAGGGAAGAGATTGACACAAAGGAAACAGAAAGCATAAATTAAGATAACATTTTGAAGAATGAACTTATATCAAAGACTTGTTGACACAACTTTAAAAATATCACATTAACCATTATTAACTGAAAGCTCATATAACTTTGAAAAAGTCTATCTGACTTATAAACTTGTCCATATATGAGTCTGATCAGATCAATGGGTACCGCTTATGAGTTGTCAGATCAGATTTGAATTGTGCAAAAAAGGTTTGCAGCATTAGAAAGCTTGAGATCCGCTGTGCTAGAGATCTAATAAGAGAGAAAATTAACTGAAAGGTGAACTATGGTTCTTAGCACTGGACTTTGGTTGGGTCACACTTGGTTTATTGTTACTGTCCCATATGGAGACATTTAGATTTGTTTTCATGTCTCTAGTGAAAGAGTTTTTTTCCTGCAACACCTTGCCAATCCTGACTGGTTGGTTTAACAGTTAATGAACTTGAGGCAAACAATATTAATGAAAGGTTTTAATTAATGCATAGGGAACTTCTAATGTTTGTTAATTACCCAATAGTTTTCAATCACTTAGGGAAGGTATATGAATGGAGCTGGAATGCAGAATAGAAACGGTAGATGTTTTATAGAAAGTTTAATTATTTTAGCTAATTATCCTTAAAGTCTACCAGAGCCCATGTTGATAGTGCTAATATGTTTTATTCTAACCATGTCTTGAAGGATAGTAATACAATTTAGCAAAGAAAATGAAAAGCTTCCTACTGTGTTAAAACACCTTTTTACTTACAGTTTTATTTTATTCAGTTTTAAATGAGTAGCTGGCAGTCACAAATTACCTTTAAAAAATAAAGAAAAGTCTCTTATAAATATATTAGATTGACATCTTTAACCTTTTATGTTGTCCCATAAGATCAATTATAGTAATTAACTAATAAGCACAAGTGGCTAGTATATAAGATACATAACTTTCTTTGCTACATTATATGGAGCAATATTTATAGTGAGTTCATAGATGTCCACACCTTTCACTGAAAATATTGCAAAAATATTTTCCCATTCATATGGTCAAAGTTACATATGTTCTAAAATATTAGAAGGTTCACTTGAAATTTACAGTGGCCCCTTTTCAAATAAAGTATATTTCATTGTAAATGAATTCAGATAGAAACTTTATCCTCTATGAATTGATAGTATTTCAAGACAAGTTCCCTATGAAATAATGATGCACTCTCTAATTATATCAGAATTTTTTTTAAATTTGAAACAATATTAACATAGTGTGTGCATAGAAAGCTGGCAAAGTCTGACAGACAGTCTGAAAGAGGGGGCAATGATTTTTTATGTGATTTTCTCCTAACAAAATGGCACTTATCTGTAAGAACAAAGAGACAAACACCTCTATCACGTACCTTAGTTTATATTCCTCTCCAGTCTTCTTTATTTCATAAATGGAAAGAGGCCTTGATAACAGTTGGCTGACCAGACATATGCCTCTGGCTCTCGTGAACTAATGTCCAGCTTCTGACACACACACTTGCTTTTCTCCTCCACTTGCATCTTCCTACTATTTGACATGAGCCTATGAACCTGACTCTGATCAGATTTCAGAGATTTTTTAAGACACATTTGTCTTAAAAATAGCCAGGAACAGATGTCTATTTGGGAATTCACACAGACAGTGGTAACTAGTTTTTCTGCATTTCTCTATCGGAGGCAATAAAACAATGCAACTGCATTCTAAGTGACCAGATTCTCTGCCTGTGAAACATGTCCAGAAAGAACCTGCCTTTGGATTTATCTAGTGTAATAAGCACTTTGGTTTTAAAACAAAAATTCATGAGTACAAAAAGTATGCTTATATCACAATGGAAGTAGCTCACGAAGGGTCATGAGCAGCGTTTCCTATGAGAGTTGGGGGTATAATTTTGGGGAAATGATATCTAAGCTTTCAAGATGGCATGAACTGATTTGTAGAAGGAACATATAGGCAGAATAGGGACAGAGTAGATTTGGAAATATATATCCAGAGAATGATATTCTGGAAGGCTGGGGAGATTGGACCCTAAATGGTTATTGGAAGACTGATACAGAATCAGAGTTTTATCTACATTACATAGGATCTCGATGGGTTAGATGTGGCTGATAGATGTGTTTCTAGCTATTTCATTGAAGCTCACTTTATTTCTAATTGTTATTTTTCCTTTTGGGATGTTCAAAACATTATATTTTCCCCCATTCCCTTTCCTCCATCCAAACGAGGGTGTATAAAGATAAACACCCTTGTTCTCTTTTAAACTTATGCGCTCTTATATTCATAAATTATTGTTACATATATATGTTCTGATATTTATGATATATAATATGTGTTTGTGCTACATGCACAGACACACACACACACACACACACACACACACACATATACAAAAACACAAATATACTCTGCTGTTTATATAGGGTTATCTGTATGTATTTTTTATTACTAATTATTTGGTATTGGATTGCCAATTGGTATACACTTCTTTGGGAGTGACAGTATTTTCTGTTCCCAGTAAACATTAGTTATTCAAGCTCTTGGTTAGAGTTGAGGCCTCATGAACGTTCTCCAGAGCCAGTCCATGTCAGCATGTCTGGAGCTGCTCCCATGGTTCTACTCTTGTGAGAGACATGTCATTCTTAAATGCGTTCGTGTAGTCAGAGAAAAGCGAACTAGAAATTGTAAATGCAGCTAGGAAACTGGGCTTTCAGTCATTGATATCAGGTGATGTAAGGCAATTTCCCACGTTTACACACACACACACACACACACACACACATATGCACCCATGAACACACCCACACAGATACACACAGATACACACACACACACACACACACACACACACACACACACACACATGTACCCATGAACACACCCACACAGACACACAGAGATACACACACACACACACACAGAGAGAGAGAGAGAGAGAGAGAGAAAGAGAGAGAGAGAGAGAGAGAGAGAGAGAGAGAGAGAGAGAGAGACAGAGACAGAGAGACAGAGATAAGGAGGAGGAGGAGGAAAACAGATAGAGTTAGAAGGGATACAAAATAGAAAACTTATATTACAAGGTATTCCTAAATATATTAGGAATCTCTACAGGTTTTAGATGCTTCAGTAGTTGATTGGTATTACAGGTGCTGGACAGGAAGTGAGGAATGCCAAGAATATGTTCAGTCTGCTACTGGGAATTCTTTGTGGGCTATCTTTTACATCTGCAGCATCTTCAGACATTCTGACAATGGCAGGATTTCAGCAATTCATGTGAAGCGTTTGGAAAACTTAGTAACTCATTCCCTAGTTAATTGATAAACCTGGGTGTGAATTATGATATAGTAAGAGATAATTCAATAGAGGTAAATATTTAATTGACGGTAAAACCTATAATTGAAACTTTGGCAGTGAAAAGAAAAAAAACTAACAGGCTGAAAGAAAACGACATGTGTTTCTTTGTATATTTGATAGGGTGGATAGGGGAAAGTAAGAACAGATTAGTTTGCAACATCCAAGATATTATGGACTGAGTGACAACTCTGCCTCTGTAGAGAAAGACAGACTCAAAAGAACAGCACAAGGGAAGACATGCTTAGAAGTTAGCATTTGAATTGAAAAGAAGCTTTTGATGCTGTCTGGGATGCTGTATCTTATTGGCTTTGCCGGTGGTAATGAAAAGCTTAAGGGAGATTGTGACAGGGTTGTATTATGCATCTCTAGTTCCTTGATAGTATATAAGTGGGTCATTCTCCTACTGATGAAACGATTCCTTTCTGCTGGACACATTTCACTCCCGTTTGAGGAATGGCTTCATTGTACTGCTATCATGGAATAGCAAGTTAAAGGATTGCACATTAGCATAAAAGAGCTATGAGTGCGATCTGTGGTGGACTGGAACATATTGATTTGATTAGCTTTAAACGTCTGAAGGTAAAAATGATCACATCTCTTTCTCCATCCTCTGCCTCCTGTTCTGTCTGGAGAAGGCGCTGAAAAATATACCATAATTGGAAAGATTAACTTTGGCAACCTAGCAATATAATCCATTTAACTCACCTTGACTATCTTTGTCTAGTGTTAAATATAGACTAAATAGTTTGCCATGGATTTATGTTCGATACAGTGGACAAGTTTTCTTTAAACTGTGAATGGCTGGAGAGAGGGTTGTAGGTGAAGTGATCACTCTGTAGAGTAAAGAAATATTTTTAAATCCCAGAACCTATGTAAATGCTCATGCAGAAGCATACATCCATAAGCTTCTTGGTGAGTATCAGAGATGGGCAGATCTCCAGGTCCAGAAAGTGACCCTATCTCAAAAATATGGGACAGACCATTAGAGAAACACAGCACTGCCCCATCCACATATATATAATAGCATCTGCTACATGGACAGCCATAAACATAAAAGAAAGCTAACTACTGATTGTTTTAATGCCATAATGCCTGTTTATAGTGTGTGATTCAAATCAATGATTTAAAAGCTTCAGCTACTTGCTAAGGAGAACATTATATACTGGGCAGTAATGTCAATCAATTAATAAATGAGATAAATGAACAGACATCTACCAGTGCCCTTATTCTGAAAACCTTCCCCTTTTCTCACACTTATATAAAAAAACTTTTGAGCATATTCATTTGTTTGCCTGAATTACATATATGTGTGTGTGTGTGTGTGTGTGTGTGTGTGTATGTGTGTAATGTGTGTGTGTGTGTGTGTGTGTGTGTGTGTGTGTGTGTATTTTAAAGGACTCCTTACAAGTGTGAAAGGGAATATAAAAAAGATCTCCTTTCTTCTACACTGCCCCTTTCTCTTGTGGTCAAGGTACATCTGATTGTAACTGGCAGTGGGATCCATATGAGAGTGCAGAAGCATCTCACTTGAGGAATGGCTAGCAAGATTTGTAAATCGTAACATCTCCTGAAATTCAATTCAACAGTCTCTTCAAAATGCTCTGTTCCTTGTGATTTGTGAAGCCTGGGACAGATGTGGTGTTGGCATGGTTGATATAAAGGGTCTAGTTTTTTGAAATGTGTACTTTTACACAGGCACTCCAGTCTCTAAGGCACCTTAGATAGGGGAGTTCCATTACTGAGGAATGGTAATTTACAATCTCAGAATAATACTTCATGTAGAGTCTGCCCTTGTCAAAGGATGATACATTGGTCCCATGTAGCAAGGATTTGACTTTTATTTCAGTCAGAAGTTCAGTAGGTCCTTTGAAGTGTATTATTTAAATCATCCCATCTTTATCAATATATGTAATACACAAAAATACTGAATGGGTTTAATGGGTCTTTAGCATCATTTGACTTTTAATATAGAAAACTGCAAATCTTTAGCAGAGCAGTGAACACATACCGGAGATATGTTTACTTGGTCATAACTGAATGGGAAATGTTTGGTTGTATCATGTGGCACAGAATTTTGTTCTCTTGAACCAGACTCACGTGATGTTTTGCTGAGGGTATGTGATTTTGGAAAGGGTCTTCAGCAGTCAGATTTCTGGCACTATTTTGAGGGTTGTGGAATCTTTGGGGAATTGGATTCTGACTGACAGAATGAGGTTACTAAAGTCTGACTTTTGAAGGCTGCCCTTGCTCTGGTTTAGACCTGCTTTCCCTGGTACTTGTTTGCTGACACCATCCACTGTGAGCTCAATCCTGCATCCTGCATTTTCATTATATAAGTGAAAGTTCTTCCTTCAGGTGGCAAGAAAAGTAGTGTTTTCTTTTCTGCCAAAAAGAGTTTTAATTTCTTACTAATTGGTGGCTTGCAGTATTGAAATTCATTCAGTTTTTACCCTTATGTCTTTTAGAAGTCATTCCACTCACAGAGAAGGAAGCAGGCCTGCAGGTCAGCATCAGGTCCTCTGCATACATAGGTTAGCTTTCAGCTTAGAATTTGTACTTGAGCAAGTGTGTCTCTTATTCTGTGCCTTCTCTTCCTGACTTTCCCTTCTGTTGGTTGCCTTGTACAGCTCCCATCTTAATTGTTATTTTTGCTCAACTCTAATTAGAACATAGTCTGTAATAAATAATACATACTAAATAAAATAAAACAAATTATTTTATTTCTCAAAAAAATAAACAAACAAATCAAAACCAGAAACAATGCTGACATTTCACTAAACCTCACAAGCTTTAACAAGTTTCCAGTTCAACAAATCTCAAAATCCCGCAATGATAGATTTCTGAGTTTGGGTGAATGCAACCTCACTGAGTGAAGAAAACATTACTTAACAAGATTTTCTAAAAGCAGTCTCTTGAAAAGATGGTTTCTAACTGATTATGTATACATCCCCTTTTAATCATGTAGGAAGATGAAGCTACCTGGTCCTGTGAAAATGGAGAGGCATCGTACAGCCTCCTCTAACATGCCATTTTTCTAATGTTGACTTTTAGTCACAGGGCTGGGAAAGGGACTTGTTTAAAAGCATTTGTCATAATATTCATCCTTTAAAACGTAGTCTGTGTCATCATGGGCTTCATATTTAGGAGAGACGGGCATGATGATGGCGGGCAAGGCAAAGTAAGTTCTTAATTTTTCATACTGTGTTTTCTGACCCTGTTTCAGCAGCGCCATTTATGGAAATCCTTGCTAGCTAGATTTTCCAGACACAGATGTCATTTTCACTTCTGGTGATTACATCCCATCATTTCATGTTGGCTTTTATAATCAGCAGATTTAAGACCCAGGTATCTTTTACTTTAAATATAAAATGTATATATATTCAGTGTATAATGATGTGTATACTTGCTAACTTTCAAAGCTTAATGATATGTATAGGTTTTGGAAGCTAACTATGCAGGTAGATGTTGTTTGGGATAAATGAAGCCAGACAATCCTTTATAGTGTATAAACAAGTGACTCCCTGTCTCACAACTTTCATAAAGCAAGGCAATATTGGAATTATTATATTTCAAAATAATTCTTTCCCCTTCCAAATCTCTTTGCCTATCTCTTCTCATTAAAGAAGAAACACAAAAAATATTTAAAAAAGAAAGAAACAGAACAAGACAAAAGACAGTTGTGCTCTGATCAGAGAACAGGAAGGCCATTGCCCTGCTGCCTCTGATTGTGGCAGTAAATGATGGCTTCTCTATCAACAGACTGTGTCCAACATTCCTGCCCACAGGCACCTTGCCTGACCTCTGCTTTTGTCATAAATATTTGGAAAATACATTTTATAAACATTTTATATGAATAGAAGCCCAATTCTGCCTGGGCAATATTCATTCTACACACTAACTTAGAGAGAAACTTATCTTTTTCACATCTCATAGAGCCTCTGGGACCAATGAGTGAGTCAGTTATATTATATAATCATAGTTTATACATTCAGTTTGTATGTTAAATTTCTCAATTTTGTGACATTATTTAACACATATTTACTGAAGCATAACATAATGAATTAATATTTCATTTCCCGACTTTTACACTGTATGATAAATCTTCAGGCATAACCCAATTTCATGTTATAGACATATTGTGTAAGGTTGTTCCAATTAATTTTTATTGATGCGATCACTCTTTTCATTAACTTACCTTGTTAGCACAATAACATTAAATATTTCATTTTTTAAAATTTAATTGGATATTCTCTGTATTTACACTTCAAAAGTTATACCCTTCCCCCCTTCCCCTCCCTCCTTCTCAACTTGCTTCCAGTGTCCTGTCTGGGTTGCATCTACTGTTCATGCTGTTAAACTCTGTTTCCCCTTTCCTGTCATCTACACTATCTAAAATTACTGACACGATTGCACATGTCACAAAGATGCTGAGAAAACTTTTTATTATGAAAATAATGTTTCTTTTTACATGTGATTTTAGTCTGGATATTTAGTGAAGTCTGCATTAAAAGGAAAGATGAGAGAGACAAAAATGTATTTGAGGAAGTCATCTACTTTATATAAGCAGAGGGCTAAATACTATCCAACAACAATATTGCATTCTCTTACCGTCTGATAGTTAGAAGTAGTATTGTGGGCCCTAAAGGTTGACTTGAAACTACAAACTGTAGAGGCATGACTGAAATATATGTGCCCTGAGGTATCACTAGAAGGAAGATATCTTGCTCCCCCCACCCATGTTAACTTGAATGAGTGCTGGAACACACATCTACCAATCAAAAAAGACCAGATGTATATTTCCCAATGTACAGTAAATGGTAAACAGCAGAGGACTGATTGAGGGTGTTTTCAGCTCAATACATTTGAACTCTGAACTCAGAAACATGTAAGGTATGTTAATGGACTAGATCACCCAATGACATCCCTCTGATCTTATTAATATACCTCCTAGATTTGAATTCTGCCCTCATGTAATTATTGATGCATATTTAATTTATCTTTTCATTCCTCACAAAACCTAGCTCAGCTGCAGTGGCACGTGTAAATACATCTTCACTGTTGCCCACACGGGCTGATTGGCATTCATGCTTGACTGTCTTTTTTATTTTCTCCTTGGCTGCTGGGAGTAGCCTGAATGGCCCAGAAGCTAAAGAGTTCATCTATTAGGCATGACAGATTTGTATGCAGGAGCAAGCGCCTGACCTTGCTCAACTCTCATCCATTCCCATCATCCTCTCACCAGAAGAAAGAGTCTGCCTCACTCCTGCTTCCCGATTGACTGTTTCCTTGGCAACAGTAACTGGGCATGTCTGAGGGAATAAGTAACGGAAGAATTTGTTGGTAGTGAGATTAAGGAGCTTTTATTTTTTTTAAGTTATTGTTCACAGAATTATATGTGAAGAATGCTTAACATAAGAGTTTAGAAATAAAACCAATCAGACAAATCCTAATTTCTGTGTTAACCTATTGTCCTTTTTAGGAATATTTACAAATTCTTCCAGATATGTTAGCCTAAGATCAGAATATTTAAACATTTGGAGTCCATTTAAGGTTTAGGATAAAAGCAGATTAAGTTTGTAATAAAACTAGGATTGCCTTTAGATTTTGAATTCATAGAAACAGAAGTGACATGCCACCATATCCCAACAGGAAGTATCTTGTGACAACATATCTACTATCTGATTTTATACTTTTACTTCTACAAAAGACTAAAAAAAATAAAAGAATTATACCTAGAAGGTCATGAGTTTCCATGCTTTGGCATTCTTCAACTTTAGAACCAATGTATCAAAGTTTCATACACATTCTTCTATTATATGTTTGAGTACACATCACAAGACACTCATAAGGCCCATTGTCCCTGTGGAATTCCTAAATCTGCAGCGAAATTCAGAGCACCAGCTGAAGATAAGCTGGTAATTCTTTGGAGGAACTTTGATGGAATGGTACAGAATAATTTTGGATTACTTTATGTTAACGGACTGTAAGTGGTGGAGGGGAAGAGTACAGGGAGTTCCAACAAAGAGACCATGGGCTATTTGGAGAAAATGTGTTCTGGACTTCTCCAGTGGGTCCATCATTACCCATTAGTTTTGCATTAGGCTAAAAGAAATACTAAATGACTTATAATTGCCAATTTTTCTGTTACTTTAATATTACTTTTAGCCTTGTAATTTACTGAGGCACTAAACATTTGGGCTCATTTAAGTAGGTGTAATAAATAAGAATGTGATGATAATGGAATAATGTTAAAGTAGATCATTTTCTTTAGATCCCCACTAAATGAAATCTTAGTATCACTTGCATTATGGTTATGCATTGCATTTTCTACAAATCACGAGAGTGCATTTAATTTCTGTTAAAAGAATCATAATTATAATAGGCCACGGCATTAAACAAAGCTTATTTATCTGTTTTTCAGTTAAACATCAGAGAATTCTAATGCCTCTGATTAGTATAGCTGTGCCTTGCAGTCTTTCCAAATAGCTTAAATATAGATTTATTATATTTGACATGGAAGTTGACCATTTCAAGAGATTTGTTAAACCACAAAATAAAGTCTGAAAAAGGTAATTACTACTAGAAGCCATGTCAAAGTGTAGGGAACACTGCTCCCAAGGCTTCAGTAAGATATGCAGGTTGAACTACTGGTTTTCCCATGAGAAGCAGCTGTCAGTCACAGCAAAAGCATCTCTTTTTGTTGAGACAGTAGAAGAAAAATCTTTTAAAATAGCACCATTTTAAATATTCTAAGAAGAAGTAAGCACAACAATACTTGATTTTAATTACTGCTATAATATATTTCTGATGATTTCATGGCAAGACAAAATAGGTATTGCCTTAAATTCTGGAGGTCATGAGTCTGAAGCAAGTTTAAATAGGTTAGGGATAATGGGTCATTACATCACTTCTCGTATACTTTCCACACAATGCCTGTTTTCTAACCTTCTGACAATGATGCTCCTGATTCCTCTCAGAGGGATAAGACAGTACAAGGAGTTCTCTGGATTGACCTAGGACCTACATTAAATATTAAGATTACTGAAGTACTCACATCTGTAATGTCTCTCTTTAAGTTAACATATTTTTAATTTCTAAGGACAAGAATGTATATATATATATATATATATATATATATATATATATATATATATATATATATATATGGTTGCAGTATTATTTGTTCTGCAACTGAAACAAAAGAGGTTCAGACTATGTGCTCAATGAATATCTTTAAACCAACAAGTTTCAGTGCATACACAGAAATATACACAGGAGAAATAAACAAGGGCTAAGCTGGTGATTCGGGCCAGACATATGGCTTTCAAGGAGTTATTTAGGGCAAATATAAGATGTTACTCCTATGTGTATATGGGTTGCGAAAAGGGCTTCTATTTTTAGCAGACTTATTTGTTGTGTTGCATCTAGTTTTTACTTCTTTCCATGGGAAACCTAAAAGCATTAACAGCTGCAATGTAGAGAATAGAGTCCCTAACATACATCCTATGAAGGCCACAGAGACATAGCAATGTGTGTTACCATGAACTGGGTTTACTCGATTGTATTAGATCCAGAGATATTCCTAAACTTCTATTGAACTATATGCCAGGAGTGGGTGAGGATTGGCAGCAAAAGAGGGAGTGTGGGGGAGCAAAATTAAGAGCATGAATGAGAGACAATATGGATAAAAGAAAGAAAGGCTAGGCAGTTGTTTAAAAGTCACCTTGTGGTTTTTCATGTTAGAATGATGATGATTACGATCCAAGCCTATGTTCCATAGTAGCTCTAAACAGAGTTGCCTGGATCCTTCCATATTTGTCATTAGTCAAGAAAGTGTCCAATAGGTATGCCTACAGGACAACCTTATGGAGCAGTTTTAATAATTGATTGTCCCTCTTCTTAGATGACCATGGCTTATATAAAGTTGAGAATACGTATTAAAACAATACGAGGACACTGTGTGAGTTAAGAAAACAAAACAACAAAAGACCATTTTTTTGTCTCAGCATACACATGATGCCTGATTCCATGGATCTGGTTACCCAATTCTGGGCTCTGTAAGTCCCAGACATGCAAGCACACATATAAAATAAAAATAAACCTTAAAGTAAAAACCCAGATCTCATTTTTTCCAGTTTTAGAAGGTAGAATTTTGGGATTAACATGCTGCCAAATTTAATTCCTCCTAACTGTTCTGTTCTTGGCCATCTTCTTTCCCCACCACTGTATTTTTACATGAACATTATCCTGACTTTATGTAGTGAGGGAGATGGGGGAGAGGAATAGGAGGATGGCGAGATGGGGTGGGAAATAAAGATAAACTGTGTCTCATGACCATACCTAGTGGCTACTTTCATATCTTGACAAGCTCTGAGATTTCAATCTCCTGTCCAGTAAGTAAGTTAAATCCAATATTAATAATACTCTGTTGCCATGGAAATTCTGTAATAAATTGATTAGTGGAGGGACACAGTCAACTCTAAGGGGGAAACATGGCTGCCTTCTTTCTATCTCTGGCATCATTGCTGTCCATATGAATCACTATCTAGATGATACACTTCTGACCTTAGGATTGTGTCTAGTTTAGACCTCAATAATGGAAACTTACCAATCAGTCCCTTAGATCTTTGTCCTTCTCCCTTTAAAAAAATCATACTGGTTTGTGTAGTTATCTGTCTGTTCTAACAGAAATGTGGTTTTGATTTACTGGTAAGATCCCACTGGAGTAAACTAAGAATTATGAAAATAAAATGCCTTCATATTTTCAATATACCAGAACTCAAGGTTGACTATGAACACTAACCACATAGCATATCAATTTTCTGGAGTGGTTTTGGAGGGCATTCAAATCTCTATCTGTACTTGATAGTGTGTTTAGCATGTCAGGAAAAGCTGCTTAGCCACCAAGCAAAGGGGATGATGAGCAGATGCCTACTAAAAGATGTGGTTGCATGGAATTTTAGGGGCTGAGACATGACATATAAGAAACAGAGTGTGTTATATGTGTGAGTAGAATTGAATCCTTAGATCTTATTGGGGCATTTTAACAGTGATGCTAACACAAACAGTTATGACATCTGTAAAAGTATGCAGGGCGATTTTTTTAATAGTTCTCCGGAGTGTTAGTCACACACCAGCATCCTGGGAACAATAAGCCCATACAAATACTTGTTCAAAATATTTGATGATTTCCCTTATGGCTTATTTGCCAAGAAAACATGGAGGACAAGTCATTTTTTTTACTGACACCTTTGCTGTCCTTTGTTCCCTAGCCATTCTCCCAGGATGGACATCAAATGCAGAGTCTTAATTCAAAGACACCATTCAGGTACCATCAAGGTCCTGGTGATATCCTGGGACAAGAAGCACTGAAAGCACCACTGGGTTGTTCTTGCAAATATGTTGACATTGATTTCTTGCCTCTTGGCATGGAGAAGTCCCAAGTGACCTCACTGACTTGTTACCTGAGCCTGTAATTACTCCAGGAGCTGGGAATGAAAAGGGCATAGCTCTTCCTCTTTGAGAAAATGACAGGCTCAGGATATAAGCAGGCTCTGCATTAAGGTAAATCTCTCAGGAGAGCTTAAAGACCCCCAAGCCTTGACTCCTGCATTCTTGCATCATTGGAGGCCAAGCTCATTACCACTGAAAGCTTCAGAACGTTGCAGAATGGATACATGACTTTGCAAGGGCTTGATCATATAGACAGACTATTATGTGCACATTGAAAACAGGATATATATATATATATATATATATATATATATATATATATACATATATATATATATATATATATATATATATATACATAACTGGTATAGTTAGGTATCTTCTTTTCTACAGAGAACCATTGTTTACAACATTCTATTCTGCTCCATTACAAGTAATAATAAAATTTCATAATACCCTTGAAATTGACCGCATTTTCTCAAGCCATTCATAGGAACATTGTTGTTTTTTTAAGCTTTTCAAAATAAAGTGAGTGAATCTGTGTATTAGTGTTCCACTGATTACTCAAGTGTTAGATTGTCTCATTCTGTGAAAGCCACTCTGTAGTTTCTCCATACTGAATTGTATTAAATATCTACTGCCTAAAATTTCAAACTATCTGTTTGTAGCTCAGTAACCATGTTGCTTGTGAGTGAGGGAACAAGACAGCCTGCTTAGCTGAGCTCTGTAGTTAATTATTGGGCACCGAAATCTAAAGGTCAGACTGTGTCTATATTCGGGGCTTGTTCAACATTATACGCATATGGGAACCACGAAATCCCTTATCTGCTGACCCAACTAATAACTTCCCTGTGCACTTTAACCTATTCCCTGTCCTAGAGTTTTAGTTGCTGTAGAGTCTTTAGGATGGATTATTATGGAGCATGTGACCCATGGGATTTCATAGAAACCTCCTTGGGGCTTTGAAATCTTAACGCAGAAGGCTGGCTTTCTGCAATGTGCCCCTCAATTATCTAAACATTTTGCAAATTGCCTGAATTATTCCATTCTATCTTTGCTACCCAAGGGGAAAATTAAACTTCAGAATGAATTTTGAAAAACATATAATACTTAGGGTTACTTACTTAGGCATGTTTAGCACACAGTAAAGTTTCTTTTCACTCATTCATTCATTCATTTCATCTTCTCTTATGTGCATTCATTTATTCTATGATATTGTATTGAGCATTACTCTGTGCATGTCACCATGACAAGTATCATAGATTTAAGGGAAAAGCAAGAAACATATCAGCTACAGTGATGATATTATAATTTGAAGGAGAAATCCAGGTTCAACTCCCATCACTGAAAGCTGGCTGCTGGCACACAGGCTGTTCTGTGCATAGAGGCAAATACTTGAGGTTTGAAATGATTTAGAGAATAATAGATGAGCACCTTAGAAGGAGAATTGGTGTCCATAAAAATGGACTTTGTGTTTGTGTGGGATATGCATCTTTTCTTGACGATTTCTCAGTATTCTAATAAACTAAGGCAATTTATTATGGCTTTGATGCAGAGAGATGCTTCAGAGTTTAAAACCATTTCAGTGCATAATCATGAGGCCATTGGAACATTTCCCAGAGCCTACAAATAAGCTGGGATTTCTGAGACTCTGTAGAATACAATCTCTAAAAGATTCATCAATACCATCTAGCCTTTCAGTCACAGAAATGTAAGATAGTTGCACCAAGACACAGATACACACACACACACACACACACACACACACACACACACATAAATATATCTCCAAATTAAATAAGCTGCTATTAGCTTTTAACTATATATTGTAATATAGAGCTAATTATTCAAACTTCAAATTGCACAGGAGAAATTCAGCATATTCTTAAATACATGTATTCTCGGTCAACACGTTGTATTGTTTCTGGAAGTATGGGGACTTTATTCCTACTCTAGTATCCTCAAATTCCTCACAAATAATACACATTGCATAGCAAGTTAGTTTGTGTCAGTCTTGTCCCAACCTCATATTCTGTTTCTGCAAGACCGTGTCTTATTTTTAAAAGATATATTTTATTTTTGTTGGCCAATTTATTTGATATCTGATGGCCAAAAGACAATGTTGGATATGCCAGAGCAAAAGTTAAAAATGGACATAAGGTACCCCATATGGTACTGGAAACCTAACTAACACAGGTCCTAGGCAAAAGCAGTCCATACAAAACATGAGCCATCTTTAACCTCACCCCTAAAAGCTTTCTATGGTCCAAGAAATGGAAGTGTTTTTTCAATGCTTTTGTTTGCTTGTTTTAATGTTGCAGATTATTTCTGAATCACTCTTTGATGACTGGCACTATCATACCTCTCCATCCTCTGTGAGCATTGAAGAATCATTCTCCTGTGACTAACTTTGGAAAGTCCTCTCCTGTATGTTTGTGAGCACAGCACATCATGAGGCAAATCTTTTCCTCAACAATTCTTTCACATTCTTCACACTTCCCTGTGGTTTTGCATCAGGGTCTAAACAGAAACAGAGACAACATCCTTATTGTGGCTTGCTTGACTTTATCACTATTATTTTATGTGAGGCAGCCAGTTCTGTGTTTATATCACAAGTCAGATATCGTGTACAGAATGCCAATAAAACTCACAGTTCAGATTGTTCTTCCTTTCTTTCTCCTGACTTTTCTGACCCCTGCATTTGCTGGGCTAAGGCTAAAGGAAAGTGCCTTACTTATAGATGCTTAAGCTATATTCTTAACTAAGAACTGATAGATTCTTACCTGATCTCACCATCTCCAAAGTACAGAACTGAATGTCCCGTAATCACTCCCATGTGTGCTGCTGGCAGGGTATGCATAACATTTAATTTCAAGTAGAAACTGAAGACTTTATTTTCTCTAGTCCTATGAAACATCTTTACTTACCTGAATAGCACCCTCAGAGGGTATTGGCTCAGATTTAATGTCTTTTAAAACTTGGCTGTATTATATTTAGAATGTAAGACAGAGAGAAAAAATTACCTTTGGGCTTCAAGTTAATAATAAACAACTACAGATTTTACAGCAGATTTTAAGCATTTATTGTAATATAGAAGAAAGTCCTACAGCCCTAACTAATGACAATTGTCATAAAACAGTAGGAATCAGGCAGACATACTTAAGAGTAGTCATGGTCATTTTACCAAATGTCTATTTATGTCTTAGAAGTCAGAAGTCCTGCTGCCTTTCAACTGTCTTCTGGGCCCTTGCATTGGGCACAAGATATTTGGAGTTTCCAAAGAGACTATCAAACACTGATATATGGCCATATATGTTTAAATCATGGTACTAAATAGAAAAATTGGAAATTATTTTTATGTCTACAATTACTCCACACTTCTACCCATAAAACATGAAAAATGCATGCACACACCTATGTTTGTATGTGTTCACACGTGTGTATGCATGTATGTATGCGCATGTGTGTATGCTTGTGCATGAGACAGACAGACAGGCAGGCAAACAGGTGATAGCAAGACAGATAGATAGAATATAGAGAGAATCCATCCTTTCTATAACATATACTAATTTCAGTTCCCTCCAAAACACAAAACAAAACAAAAATAACTGAACAAAAAAAATGCTACCTGTTTAGAAACTAATTTCAGTGGCTAGAGATTTTGATAAGAAACTGAGGTAGGCACAGAGAGCCTGGTATAGCGAGTTTGTGCTTCCTAGAAATATTCTGTCTCGTGGTATCTTAAATTTTAAAATTGTAACTGCTTGTGTGTGATCCTGATTATAGAGAGACCCATAAATAATAATTCCCATGATAACAAGAGTTGATTTTTCACTTTAATCTAAAGTCAAAATATGTACATTACCATGTGGGTTTAGTTGGCTTTTCCCCCTATATTTTATGTTTTTTTTTTAACCTGGTTGCTTGTTTATATTAATCTCACTGTTCTGTTTTATTTTTTATTTGTATTTTCCTCCTACTGTTCTCAAATAGATAATCACAGGAGGGATAATGCATTAAAAACAATATTTACTTTAACCTAAGTGTAAAACTTACAGAATGTTTCCTAGACTTGAAAATTTTAAATTCATAGCAGTAGCCTTTTCCTTTGGCTTACTTGCTTTTTTATCTCTTCCTAATTTAAGTGAAAGACAGGTTGAAAACTACACAGCACCACCACCACCTTCTTCTCTCTCTCACCATTGTTACCCCTTAATTGTCACTACTGTCACCCCCTGAATATCATCACTTTCCCATTACCACCATCACTATCACTAACAAAGACAACACCACTACCCTATTCATGAAGATGCTTTATGTCCTGTCATATAATTCCTTTGTGTGAAGAAGCAGAGCCCCTCATATTCCCTAAGGAACTTAGCTAGGTTTTTCCTAATCTCTCATTTATTTTTAACAAAACCAATGTGCTTATGGGGACTGGAATAGAAACATTACCTTGTTCTGTGGTACTGCTTTGTTGTTGGAATATGTACAGGTAGAGTTCTACAGGTACATTATATGGACATCCATATTCCTGCATGACTCTAGCTAGCTTTCATTACTACTTAGTGCCCATGGAACTGGCGTGACTGTGCCGATTCTGTGTTCCATCTTATGAACACTTTGCTGAAATGAATGTATTTCAGGATGTCTTTCTGAGCAAAAAGCACCTGTTTTTTTATTCAGTATATAAACAACTGTGCATACTCAACTTTCAAATTTCCAAATACATCTCTCTTTAAACTGTGTGCTATCTTTTTTTTAATTTTAATAACCTACTAAGTCCAATCAACATACCCAAGATAACCCTATTGGCCAAGATGCTTATAATGCCTGCATAGCACAAGGCAGCTCTCTACAATGAGAAGTTGTAGCTCCAAATGTCCACAGTGGTGAAGTTAAGTAATCTTCTGATATGACTATAGTGCCTTTGCTCTGTTTGGATAGCAGCCAAGAAAAAGTTTCTAATCTATTTTGAGGCATTCCACAACATTTAGTAAGTAATGTCTATCCACCATGATACCTTAAAAACTCAGATTTTTTCTGCCAGGTGCTTATAAAATTATGTCTTGTAGATTTTTCAAGCGCTTCTCTATGAAAAGTCTCCTGAGATTTTTTACAACAGAAGTTAACAGGCTTGGTTTATATGTGTACATATTTGTTAACTTACTTCTAAATATAACAGCTAAAAAAATCATCAACAAAATTTTACTTTCTAATAGTGATTACTTCATTATCCGTTATTAAAAATTGTTAGTGTACTTAACAAGATATGCAGTATTTCATTCTTATTTTCATGAAATTTTTTATCATTATTCTTTAACTTGTATGTTCGTAATTTTGATATTGTTCAATGTAAGCAGAAATGGTATTATCATATCACACCTTTTTTAAGCTAGAAAAAATAATTAATTGATCAGAATTTAATTATAAAATAAAAAGAGAAGACTGAAGCTCCAAGGTTTCAGTTTAATTAATTTTTTTAAATCCATCTCACCAACAGTGAAATGTATTGACAAACATGGAAAACCTGTAACTGGCAGTTTCTCTTGCTCTGTGCCATGTGAATACAGAAAATGGTGTTTTATTATCTTAGAAATGGCTCCAGGTGCATATGCAGCAGAGAACAGCATTTTCTGGCATCAGTGGAAGAAGAAGCCTGTGGTCCAGTGAAGTCCTGTTTTCCTAGTGTAGGGGAATGTCTAGGCACTGAGGTGGAATGGGTAGTTGGGAGAGGGGGCACCTTCATGGAAGCAAAGGAAAGGGGGAATGGGAGTGGGGTAAAGGGAATAACATTTGAAATATATATACAGAATATCCCATTTTTTAAAAAAAGCAAAAAAATAGTAAATATAAGGTTAAACGAAATTAGGTAATATATCTACCAGAAGGTTTCTAATCTTTGGATATGTTTCTACCTTGTGAGGCAAAGGCAACAAGAGTTTTGCTATTTTGGTCTAGGCATGAGATTAAGATAGAAAACAACCATATTGTGGGAACTGTAAGGAGGCCAACAACTCAAGGTTCAATGTTGAGGTTTGGCATCCCTTGACTACCCCTGACCTGCAGCAACTGAAAGAAAGATGTCCACTCTGACATTTTTTATTTTTATCAAACCTAGGGTTGGTCGTCTGTCTTTTCACATGTCCAAATATGTTTAAGTTATTTTAAAATGGGCAGAAAGACATTTTAATGATAACTAGGGCCTCGATTTTAATTCTGCACACTGCAATGACAGAATAAGTCTATGCTCATTTTCGAAATGATCTCTATAAACCTGTAGCCCTGTTGGAATTAATTACCTAAGCGCATATGCATCTGAACCTACCGAGATAATGAATCAGAAAAGAAACAAGAAAATGAAGATTCAGATAGTGCCAGGAAGTGCAGGCAGCCTGCTTGGCTGCTTGGCAATCTGCAGTTGCCATCACCAGACTTCTCTCAGATGCTTTTTGTCTCAGTGATATAGCGGGACATGAGAGCATGTGAAGGAGAGAATCAGAAAACACCCAGATTTTATTGTGGCCTGGATGTTGCTTTGGTTGGAGGTTCACAAATGCTTTTCTTGCTGCTTTTAACCTGCCTCGAGTGACTCCAACACGCTTTCTGAAGCCATCACACAGAAAAGCAAATATACTCCGGAAATAAGTGAAAGCTAGCCTCACATTTGGGAGGCGTTATACTAAAGGCATATTTGAAATATTATAAAACATAAGGAGAATGTTGAGCCAAAAGAAAAAGTTATTTGTACCATTTGGTCCTTTTTTTTTTTCAGCAAAATTATTGGTATAGTATTAAAATATTCACAAGTGACATTTATTGTGTTTCCATTTTTTGTCTTAATATACATCTTTTTTATAATCATCTTATTAGTTTACATTTCAAATGATATCCACCTTCCCAGTTACCCATTCATTACGCCCCATCATATCCTCCCTCTTCCCCTCCCTTTGTCTCTATGAGGGTCCTTCTCCACCCATTAACTAATTTCTGTCTCATCTCTCTACTTTACCCCTCCAGTGGGGCATCAGACCTCCACAGGAAGCCCCTTCAGCTCCTTCAGTCCTTGCCCTTGCTCATCCACTGGGGACCCAGGGCTCTGTCTGATGATTGACTATGAGTATCTACACCTGTTTACATGTTTACTCAGCTAACAAATTTTTTTTTGGTCCTTTTGCTAAATTTTAACACTAATAGTGCTATATATAAAGGTTCTCTTTTACAGTATCAGACTAATAATGTTTGGTGGTCACTCAGATACTCAGTACCAGCCTTGCAATACTCAGAGGTAGTTTTTTTCATGAGGCACTCAGCATTATAGCAAATGCTAGTGCTCCTACAGAGACCACACAAGGCTCTCTGAGCTGTGTGATGCATTTAGGAGTAAAATTATCAGCCCGGAGATTGCAGAGAAGCTGCAAGAGGGGAACTGGAGACTCCAGAGGGCATCCTTAAATCTATGGGGAGTAAATGACTTTCCCTTCCCTCAAGAGATACCCTAAGGACAGGATTCCCTATGGATACTGTTCATAACCAAAGGACTACTGGCAAAGAAGTTAGAATCAGACCATGATTACAGTGACTTATTCTGTTCTTTAGAAATCTTTTTGTCCCTCTGTGTCTAAGGATAATCACTGTGCATATAATTTGTCCCTATTACTGGTGGTACTTGCTATTTCATTTCAAAATAGAACCTAGAAGACTGACTTACCCTTTAAAATTCCCCTAAAAAATTATCCCTTTCACAGAGATTCTTGCTCATGACTGATTCATGAAATCAATAATATGCAGGGCCAGTATCATGAGAGGTTTTCTTTTAAATGAGTTTCCAGGGCTCCAGTGATTCAAAAAAAAATTCCATTAAGAGATATTTTAAAAATTAAAACTGAATCCTACATGTAATACATTCCTGAATGCCTATTTGAAAACAATGTAAAGAGAAGGTTAAAAAAGCTGATGTATATTTTATTGTTGTATATTTTATTTATGTGAGATCAAAATTCAGTGGGTTAGAATCCTTTACTCTGAGGCAGCTCAGTAAATAGGATACATACAGAACATGGAAGATTCATTTTTACATAACTAGATATTACTTATTAACTCAATTCCATTACCAATGAGGTCTTCAGGGTGATTTAGTGATAGGCACGACAATTTATAAATCTTAAGTTTGTCCTCCTTCGCTTTCCTTTTGGAAATTGCCCAGACTTACCTCTAGGTAATTGTTTTATTACCATGATCCATATTTCCTCCAAATGATCTTTTTCTTTTTGGTTTATTTTTCTTTTATTTTATAAAAGTATTATTGAGAGGTCATTTGCCAACCATGGACTCTGTTATTCTTTTTTTATATGATAGGTCAAAGTAGGCCATATAATAGATACAGTACAGACTATACATTAAATAGAAAGCTTTTCATTTATAAATTTTAATATTTTGGTATAATAGATAGATAGATAGATAGATAGATAGATAGATAGATAGAAAATTCATATATATATATATATATATATATATAGCCTTGGAGCTATAAAACAAGCTTGATTGTACTGCCCTATAATTTTCTGTTTTATTCTCTTTTTATTGTATGTTTTATTTATTTATCTTTTAAATATTATCTCATTTCCTGGTTTTCCAATAAACTCTTCTCCCCCTGCTTCTATGAGAGTGTTTTCTCATCCACCCACCCACCCCTTTGAGGATATGCATTTCCCTACACTGGGACACTTAGTATTCCTAGGACCAAAGGCCTTGCCTCCCATTGATAGCTGACAACACCATTCTTTGCTACATATGCAGCTGGAGCCATGGGTCCCTCCCTGTGTACTCTTTGGTTGGTGATTTAGTACCTGGGAGCTCTGGAGGGTCTGGTTTGTTGATATTGTTGTTCTTCCTATGGGATCGCAAACACCTTCATCTCCTTCAGTCCTTTTTCTAACTCCTCCATTGAGAATCCCATGCTCAGTTCGATGGTTGGCTGTGAGTTTCTGCCTCTGTATTTGACAGGCTCTGGCAGAGCCTCTCAGGAAACAGCTATATCATGCTCTGGTCAGCAGGAACTTCTTGGCATCAGCAACAGTGTCTGAGTTTGGTGTCTGTATATAGGATGAATCCATAGGTGGGGCAGTCTCTGGATAGCCTTTCCTTCAGTCACTGTTCCACACTTTGTCACTGTATTTCATCCCTTGAGTATATTGCTGCCCTTCTAATAAGAACTATTTTATTCTTTGGGACAGTCTCTCATATAATGTAAGGTGTAACCTACAGCCAACAAGACCATACAAGACTTGTTGCCAAACCCACCATTCTGGAGCTAGAGGTACTAGCTTGACCCTGTCTAGTTTTTATGTGGGTGCTATATATTCAAACTGAGGTCTTCATGCTCATATAACAAGCCTCTTACACCATGAACTATTTTTTTCAGACCCTAAAACCTTCATTTATTTTTACAAAAGTTCTTTAATTTCATTTAGAAATAGTTGATGCATTTAATATTAAACTAATAATAATCTTAAGAGTAAGCCAATACAAATTTAATGTGTTAAATAAATTAAACATAATGTTGTATCATCTTTTATTGTATTTAATTATTAACTGGGTCCTATGCACATCCTACAGAGCACATGTGTAAGTCGTGTGAAAATTTGACTCAGGTTGACTTTCTGTCATGCTGTTCCTGGGGATTGGACTCACACTGTCAGAATTAGTGGCAAGTACCTTTATCTCTGAGCCATCTTACCAGCTCATTATCATTCATTCATTCATCTTGGTACTCGTAATGTCTTGAGATATACTGTTTCATTTTTCTCTCAAGTGTATATTCCTTATTTGTCAGTTTTCCTTCAGGTCAAGAATATCCTTGAGGTCACAAATTTGTAATTATGTCCTTCTGCTTCAGTGGACTCTGACACTGTAGGTTGATGACTTTCCTTTTGGACGTCTATTGTAGCAAACCGTCATGATGTGGAACAGTACAAGTGTAAAGCTGCACATATACTTGTGGCCTGACAGCAAAGTCAGAGAGATGAAAAGCAAATGGAGAGAGACAAAAGGATTGCAATCCCAGGAGCTTCTTCAATGGCATTGTCTTAGTCACCAGGATTAGACATCCTAACCAAAGCAACTATATAAAGAGAAACCATTTAACTGGGAGTTTGCTTATAGTTGCAGAGGTTAAGTCCATTATCATCATGATGAAGAGCATGCGGGATGCTGCTGGAACAGTAGATGAGAGAGCTCCATCTAGATGAACTATAAGCAAGAGAGAAGCGTGGTTTGACATGGGCTTTTGGAACCTCAAAGTTCCAAAGATAACACACTTCCTTCACCAAGGTCATATCTTCTAGTCCTTCCAAATAGTGCTTCTCATTGTTGACCAAGCATTCAGATATATGAGCCTACAGGGGTCATTCTTATTCAACTATAACAGACCTTTGACCAGGTACATGACTGACTGTTTTATCCTGAACCCTAACTCTTAAAGTATCCAACACTTCCCAGTATAGTATAGGCTGCTGACCAAGCCTCTAGTAAAAGAGCCTTTGAGGATATGCAAGATCTAAATCCTGACTATATGCAGCTAAGTATTGTTAGCAATGTTTGTTTCTATCTTAATTTTTCTCTATTTCCTATACAGGTATGTTTACATCATTTCCATCCTTCCTTATTTCCTACCATCTCCAATTGTGCCACCAAAACTCCCTCTCAAATCCAGGACATCTTCTCAAATTTATGAAATGGTCTTCAATTATTGTTGCTGCATATATGTCATAAACATACATATAAGGAGCAATAATAACTAAACATTGTTTATATATGTATACATATATATATTTACATATACACATGTGTGTGTCACACACATACATACACACACAAACACACACACACACACACACACACACACACACACACACAAAACGAACCATGATGAATGCATCTAAAACACAATACTTATATCAAAGAATCAGAAAACAAGGACACTAGAACCAAGAGGTTCAGGAGGTGTACTGTGGGTTAAAAAAATCTTCTGTTTATATTTTTACTGCTTTGAAGTCACCCCTCTTTTTTTCTTTAAGCAAGCAAACTTCTGAAACTATTGTTCTCTCTAAGTCTCAAACAATTCTTACAAGTATTCTCCTTGCTGGAGAGTTTAAAATATATACATAAAGACATTATAAATTATAAAAGCACAAAAAAATCAAGTAGCCCTCTGAAAAGTTGTATCTCATGACCCTTTTAGCTTGCAGATAATATACTCATGTTAAATGACACCCTATGAAATTGTTTATGATTCCAGTTATTATTATTGTTATTATTATTGTTATTGTTATTAATAACAATGATATACATTGTTATTATCCACAATCTTCTTCTTTTTGTTATTAATGTCATAAGAGCTAATGTCATATATAAATTATTTTAAAGTATCTAGCTATTGCTTATCAATTATGTTATTCAGAAGCAAAGGGACAACTTCCCACACTGTGGAAAGCACTCTCCAGAGACCCAGAGCTTGCATATGCTAACACAATCAAAACAGAATGTTTGTTTGTGAAGCAAATTCCAAAGGTGTTTCACTTCAAGCTTAGAGTTTCAGCATATTTTAACTCGGGTGTGACATTGAGAAAAGTCTGGATATTGCTATGTGAAGCAGAACCTGCTGCAAGCAGCCGTGTTACGTACAGCACATACCAAGCCAGGGGGCCCACAGACCAGCAGAATACAAAATTTTGCAAACTGGCATGGCCAAATATTTACATGCAGATCAGACATGCTGAGCTGAATGGTTTTCATACAGAGGTGCTCAGGAGTTCAAATAAAAGAACAGGACAGAACTATAGATTTCTGTCCACCCTTGTTCCTTGATTACATTCATGGTTGGATTCAAAAATTTTATGCCAAAAAATACTGAAGAAAAAAATTATTCATTTGAGGAGATAAATGTGTTCAAATGAAATTATTATTTTGTTCTTTGCAAGAATTCCTCATCGCCATCATTGTAAACTCACGGAGCCTTGTATTCTCTAACCTGAAAGACAAGTTCCTGTTTAAAATTACCTTAAAAGCATCTTCTGTAGAAAACAGTAACGTTTTCATTTTTCTATCTTTTTAAAAATACTTGATATTCATTACTTAGCCACTGACTTGCAGAAAATAGAATTTTTGAAGAGAGAAAAAGGAACTCATATTTATGGGCTTGAGTGGTATCAAATGAATTATTCACTGTTGGTCTTGGGAGAGAAAAGTTTCTCACAACTGCAAATGAATGATGATTTTCCAATGTGGGAGGAGGAGCTAAAATCTTTACGTCTTCAGAATTAATATATAAAATTGAAGAGAAACATTTGCACAAAGACATCTGTCTGCAGTATTTTCAGATATTCTTGTATATTAAGGATTCTCAAAATTAATTTTTTATGTCTTATAAGTATACAAAAGATCATGTAAGATGTGTGTGTGTGTGTGTGTGTGTGTGTATGTGTTTAGTGATAGGAAGACAATGAATGTAGGGGATATAAATTGACTTATGATGAACTCAAACAATCACAAAACACTTTTGTATTTCAAATAGAGTACTTGGATGGTTACTATAGTTAGAAGTAAAAGCATGTGCATAAAATAAAATGCAAAATGAATGCTGATGGACAACATTGCTGTCATAAGCTTTTCTTTCCTTTCTTTCTTTTATTGTGTCTTAGGTTTTTTTTTTTTTTTTTTTTTTTTTTAAACGACTTTATTTTGCAAGTCCCATTTGTCGATATTTGACCTTAGAGCACGAGCCATTGGTGTTTTGTTTCCCCCTTTTAAGAAGGACTAAAGCATCTACTCTTTGTTCTTCCAACTTCTTGAGCTTTATGTGGTCTGAGGATTGTATCTTGGGTATTTTGATCTTTTGGGAATATCCCCTTATTAATGAGTGCATGTCATGTGGGTTCTTTTGTGATTGGGATACCTCATTCAGCATGATATTTTCTATTTCCATCCATTTGTCTAAGAATTTCATTAAGTTGATGTTTTTAATAGCTAAGTAGTACTCCATTGTCTAAATGTACCACATTTTCTGTATCCATTCCTCTGTTGAAGAACATCTGGGTTCTTTCCAGCTTCTGGCTATTATAAATAAAGCTGCTATGAACGTGGTGAAAAATGTGTCCTTGTTAGATTTTGGAGCTTCTTTTGAGTATATTCCCAAGAGTTGTATAACTGAGTCCTCAGGTAGGACTATGTCCAGTTTTCTGAGGAACTGTCAGACTAATTTCCAGAGTGGCCATACCAGCTCACAATTTCAACAACAATGGAGGAGTGTTCCTTTTTCTCCACATCCTCTCCAGCATCTGCTGTCACCTGAGCTTTTGGTCTTAGCCATTTTGACGGGTGTGAGGTAGAATTTCAGGGTTGTTTTAATTTTCATTTCCTTGATGACTAAAGATGTTGAACATTTCTTTTGGTGCTTCTCAGCCATTTAATATTCTTTTAAAAATGAATATTTATTTACTTACATTTGAATGTTATCCACTTTCCAGATTTCCCCTCTGTAATCTTTCAACCCATCTCTCCCCACCTGCCTCTATGGGAGTGTTCCCCACCCATCTACTCCCTTCTACCTCTCCATTCTGGCATTCTCCTACAAAGAGGTATTGAGCCTTCATAGGGCCAAGGGTCACTCCTCTTGTTGATGCCTGATAAAGCCATTCTCTGCTACATATGAGCCTGGAGTCTTGGGTTCCTCCTTGTGTACTCTTTGGTTGATGTTTCAGTCTCTAGGATCTCTGGTGGGTCTGATTGGTTGATATTGTTGTTCTTTCTGTGGGGTTGAAAACCCCTTCAGCTCCTTGAGTTCTTCTTCTAACTCATCCATTTGGGACCCTGTTCTCAGTCCAATGGTTGGTTAACAGCATCTGACTCTGCATTTCTCAGGCTCTGTCAGAGTCTCTCAGAAGACAGCTATATTAAGTACCTGTCAGCCATTCAGTATTCCTCGGTTGAGAATTCTTTATTTAACTCTGTACTCCAATTTAATAGGGTTAACTGGTTTTCTGTAGTCTAACTTCTTGAGTTCTTTGTATATATTGGATATTAGCCCTCTATCAGATGTAGGATTGGTAAAAAGATCCTTTCCCAATCTGTTGGTTACCATTTTGGTCTACTGACAATGTCCTTTGCCTTACAGAAGCTTTGCAATTTTATGAGGTCTTATTTGTTGATTCCTTTTTATTCTATTTTTTCTCTTTTTTCTCCCTCTGTGCATTTTTATTATATACTCAGCATTTACATTTGAGATGCAATCACTACCCCTCTGCCCTGCTCCACCCTCCCTCCATTTGCCTTCACAAAGGTGCACTCCCTCCTGATCACCCTCTCCACCCCATTGTCTTAGCATTCCCCTACATTCGGAAAACATGCTGTCCCTGGACCAAAAGTCTTTCACATTGATGCCATACACTGCTATCTTCCGCTACATATGCAATTGGATTAATAGGTCTTTCAATATGTGCACAAAAGTTGGTGTTTTAGTCCATGGGAGTTTTGGTGGGCTTGGTTGGTTGATAATGTTGTTCTTCCCATGAGGTTGCAACCCATTTCAGCTCAATAGCTCCTTTTTTATCACCCTCATTGGGGTCCCCGTTTTCAATCTGATGATTAGCTGCAAGCATACTCAGCTGTATCTATATGACTCTAACTTATTCCCTGAGGAGGCATCTTTATCTAGTTTTTGCCAGTAAGTACTTCTTGGGATCTATTTGACCTTTTGCATTTCTTCCCATGTGGGTTTTGATCTCCCTGTTAAGAAAGACTGAGGCATCCCCATTTTAGCCTTCCTTCTTTTTGAGCTTCATGATATCTGTGAATTGTTTCTTTGGTAATGGATAATCATAGCTATCTGGGGCTAGTATCTGCTTATCAGTGAGTGCATACCATGTGTGTTTATTTTGAATGGGTTACCTCTCTCAGGATGATAGTCTTTAGTTCCATCCATTTGCCTAGGAATTTCATCAAGTCATTGTTTCTAATAGCTGAATAGTACTCCATTGTATAAATAAAGCACACTTTCTGTATCCATTCCTCTGTTGAAGGACATCTGGGTTATTTCCAGCTTCTGGCTATTATAAATAAGGCTGCTATGAACATGGTGGAGCATGATCTTAGAACATAAGCCATTGGTGTTCTGTTGAGAAAAAATTTTCCCTGTTACTATGTGTTCAAGGTTTTTCCCACTTTCTCTTCTATTAGTTTCAGTGTGTTGGGTTTTAGGAGGAGACCCGTGATCAACTTGGATTTGAGCTTCACACAGTATGATAAGAAAGGATCAATTTGCATTATTCTAAATGATGACCTATAGTTGAACCAGCATAATTTGTTGAAAATGCTTTTGTAGAAGGTATTTGTCTAGGTATTTACACATCTGTTACATCAAACTGTTTTTTGAAACGACTTTATTTTGCAAAACAAAGATAAATGTACAGATTTTAAACATTTTTTGCTTAAAATTATACATTTTTGTCAGTACTGTTTTTTCAGACATTAAAATAAATTTTACATAAAACCATGTGAATATGTTTTTTAGTCAGTACTTGATTTTTTTCAAGGGCTTGACAGTATGCATTGAAAACCTACTAGTTGCAATAAGCGTAAAGTACATGCAAAACAAAACGCAACATGGAAATAGTCAAAGTCTTATTGTTTTGTGAATATATGTATATTTTTTGTTTTCTTTATTTCTTGGACTTCATACAGTCTGTGAGTTGTTTCTGGGGGAGTGGAAGCCTCTAGGGTTAGCATCCCACTATCAGTGACTGCATATTATGTCTGTTCTTTTGTGACTGGGTTATCTCACTCAGGATGATCTTCTCTAGATGCAGCCATTTTCTTAAGAATTTGGTTAAGTCATTGTTTCTGGTGGCTGAGTAGTATTCCATTGTGTATATGTACCAAAATTTTTGTATCCATTCATCTTCTGAAGGACATCTGGGTTCCTTCCAGCTTCTGGCTATTATAAATAGAGCCGCTATGAACATTGTGGTGCATTTATCTTTGTTGTGTATTAAAGTGTCTCTGGGGTATATGCCCAGAAGTGGAATAGCTGGGTCTTCAGGTAGTACTATATCCAATTTTCTGAGGTATCGCCAGACAGATTTCCAGAGTGGTTGTATTAGCTTGCAACCCCACCAACAGTGGAGAAGTGTTCCTCTTTCTCCGCAGCCTCGCCAGCATCTGCTGTCTTCTGAGTTTTGGATCTTGGCCAATCTGACTGGTGTGAGGTGGAATCTTAGGGTTGTTTTGATTTGCATTTCCGTGATGGCTAAGGATGTCGAGCACTTCCTCAGATGTTTCTCGGCCATTCGGTGTTCCTCAACTGAAAATGATTTGTTTAGCTCTGTACCCCATTTTTTAATAGGGTTATTTGATTCTCTGGTGTCTAGCTTTTTGAGTTCCTTGTACACCTTGGATATTAGGCCTCTATCTGATGTGGTGTTGGTAAAGATCTTTTCCCATTCTGTTGGTTGCCGTTTTGTTTTCTTGACGATGTCCTTAGCCTTACAGAAACTTTGCAATCTCATTAAGTCCCATTTGTCAATCTTTGACCTTAGAGCTTGAGCCATTGGTGTTTTGTTCAGGAACTTTTCTCCTGTGCCTATGTGTTCTAAGGTTTTCCCTAATTTCTCATCTAATAGTTTCAGTGTATCTGGTTTAATGTGGAGATCTTTAATCCACTTACACTTGAGCTTTGTACAAGGAGATAAGAAAGGGTCTATTTTCATTTTTTTGCATGTTGAGTGCCAGTTGGACCAGCACCATTTGTTGAATAGGCTGTCCTTTTTCCATTGAATGTTTACTGCCCCTTTGTCAAAAATCAGGTGACCATATACATGAGGGCTCATTTCTGGATCTTCTATTCTATTCCATTGATCCACTTGCCTATTTCTGTACCAGTACCATGCAGTTTTCAGCACAATTGCCTTGTAATATAGCTTGAGGTCAGGGATAGTGATTCCCGCAGATTTTTTTTGTTGTTGAGGATGGATTTTGCTATTCTAGGTCTTTTGTTATTCCATATGAAATTGCACATTGATCTTTCCAATTCCATGAAGAACTGGGTTGGAATTTTGATGGGGATTGCATTGAATCTGTAGATTGCTTTTGGTAGGATGGCCATTTTTAAGATGTTGATCGTTCCAATCCATGAGCATGGGAGATCTTTCCATTTTCTCTGATCCTCCTCAATTTCTTTCTTTAGAGGTTTGAAGTTCTTGTCATACAGGTCCTTCACTTCCTTAGTTAGAGTCACACCAAGGTATTTCATAGTTTTTGTAACGATTGTGAAGGGTACCTTTTCCCTAATTTCTTTCTCCACATGTTTGTCCTTTGAGTATAGGAAGGCTACTGATTTGTTTGAGTTAATTTTGTATCCGGCCACTTTGCTGAACTTGTTTATCAGCTGTAGGAGTTCTCTGGTGGAATTTTTGGGGTCACTCAAGTACACTATCATGTCATCGGCAAAGAGTGATGTTTTTATCTCTTCCTTTCCGATTTGTATCCCCTTGATCTCCTTTTGCTGTCTAATTGCTCCAGCCAGGACTTCCAGTACTATGTTGAATATGTAGGGAGAGAGTGGGCAGCCTTGTCGAGTCCCTGATTTTAGTGAGATTGCTTCAAGTTTCTCGCCATTAAGTTTGATGTTGGCTGTTGGTTTGCTGTATATTGCTTTTATTATGTTTAAATATGGGCCTTGGATTCCTGTTCTTTCCAGGACTTTTAACATGAAGGGGTGTTGGATTTTGTCGAATGCTTTCTCAGCGTCTAGTGAGATGACCATGTGATTTTGGTCTTTAAGTTTGTTTATATGGTGGATTACATTGATGGATTTCCTTATGTTAAACCATTCCTGCATCCCAGGGATGAAGCCTACTTGGTCATGATGAATGATGGTTTTGATGTGTTCTTGGATTCGTTTTGCAAGGATTTTGTTGAGTATTTTTGCATCAATGTTCATAAGTGAGATTGGTCTGAAGTTCTCTTTCCTTGTAGGGTCTTTGTGTGGCTTAGGTACGAGGGTTATTGTAGCCTCAAAAAATTAGTTGGGTAATATTCCATCTGATTCTATCTTTTGGAATAGTTTGGCGAATATTGGTGTTATATCCCCAATAAATGTCTGATAAAATTCTGCACTGAACCCGTCTGGACCTGGGCTTTTTTTGGTTGGGAGGCTTTTGATGACTTTTTCTATTTCTTTTGGTGTTATAGGGTTATTTAAATGGTTTACTTGGTCCTGGTTAAACTTTGGGACCTTGTATCTGTCTAGGAATTTGTCCATTTCCTCCAGATTTTCCAATTTTGTGGAGTATAAGTTTTTGTAGTAGGATCTGATGATTTCTTGAATTTCCTTAGTTTCAGTTGTTATGTCACCACTTTCTATTCTGATTTTGTTAATTTGGATACTCTCTCTTTGCTCTTTAGTTAGTCTGGCTAGGGGTTTATCAATCTTGTTGATTTTCTCAAAGAACTAACTCTTTGTTTTGTTGATTTTTTCAATGGTTCTTTTTGTTTCTATTTGGTCTCTTTCTACCCCAATTTTGATTATTTCTTGCCGTCTACTTTTTTTGGGTATATCTGCTTCCTTTTGTTCTAGGGCTTTTAGCTGTGCTGTCAGGTTGCTGATGTGAGCTCTCTCCAGTTTCTTTTTGGAAGCACTTAGGGTTATGAGTTTTCCTCTCAATACTGCTTTCATTGCATCCCATAGGTTTGGGTATGTTGTGTTATCATTTTCGTTGAATTCTAGAAAGTCCTTAATTTCTTTCTTTATTTCTTCTTTGACCCTGCTATCCTTTAACAGAGCGTTGTTTAGTTTCCATGTGTATGTGGGCATTTTGTTGTTTTTGTTGTTGTTAAAGACCAGCCGTAGACCATGGTGATCTGAGAGGATGCATGGGAGTATTTCAATCTTCTTATATCGATGAAGGCTCGTTCTGTGTCCAATTATGTGGTCAATTTTCGAGAAGGTGCCATGGGGTGGTGAGAAGAAGGTGTATTCTTTTACTTTAGGATAGTATGTTCTGTATATATCTATTAATTCTAGTTGGTTCAAAGTCTCTGCTAGTTTTGCAGTGTCCTTGTTCAGTTTCTGTTTCTCTGATCTGTCCATTGGTGAGAGTGGGGTATTAAAGTCTCCCACTATTATTGTGTGGGGTGAAATGTATTTTTTGAGCTTTAGTAGAGTTTCTTTTATGAATGTGGGTGATTTTTTATTTGGAGCATATATGTTAAGGATTGAGAGTTCCTCCTGACAGATTTCCCTGGTAATGAGTAAAAAGTTTCCTTCTTTATCTTTTTTGATAACTTTTGGTTGGAAATTTACTTTATTCGATATTAGAATAGCCACTCAAGCTTGCTTCTTGGAGCTGTTTGCTTGGAAGTTTTTTTCCCACCCTTTTACTCTGAGATAGTGTCTGTCTCTGTCTCTGAGATGAGTTTCCTGTATGCAGCAAAAGGCTGGATTTTGTTTATGTATCCAGTCTGATAGTCTATGTCTCTTTATTGGGGAGTTGAGACCATTTATGTTAATAGATATCAAGGAATAATTGTTTCTGTTTCCTGCCATTTTTGCTTTTTTGGGTTGAGTTGTGTCTGTTTTTTTTTTTTTTCTTCTTTTAGTTTTCTTGTTTAGGAGTTTTCTTGTTTTTACTAGGCTGTATTTTCCCTCCTTGTATTGGGTTTTCCACCTATAATTCGTTGTAGTGCTGGGTTTGTGGTCAGATATTGTGTGAATTTTGATTTGTCTTGAAATATCTTTGTCTCTCCATCGATGGTGATTGATAGTTTTGCTGGGTAGAGCAGCTTGGGCTGGCACTTGTGCTCTCTTAAGGAGTGCATGATGTCTGTCCAGGCTCTTCTAGCTTTCATAGTCTCTGTTGAGAAATCGGGTGTGAGTCTGATTGGTCTGCCTTTATATGTTACCTGACCTTTTTCCCTTACTGCTTTTGGTATTCTTTCTTTACTTTGGGCACTTGATGTTTTTACTATTATGTGTCAGGAGGTAATTCTTTTCTGGTTCAACCTATTTGGAGTTCTGAAGGCTTCTTTTATGCTCGTGGTCATCTCATTCTTGAGGGTAGGGAAGTTTTCTTCTATGATTTTGTTGAAGATATTTACTGTGCCTCTTAGTTGATACTCTTCTCCCTCTTCTATTCCTATTATCCTTAGGTTCGGTCTTCTCATTGTGTTTTGTATTTCCTGGACATTTTGGGTTAGGAGCTTTTTGTTTTTTGCATCTTCTCTGGCTGTTTTGTCTGTGTTTGCAATGTTGTCTTCTGCCCTCGAGATTCTCTCCTCGATCTCTTGTAATCTGTTAGAAATGCTTGCTTCTGTGACTCCTGATTTCTTTTTTTGGTGTTCTGACTCTAGGGTTATCTCTTTTAGCGCTTTCTTTATTGTGTCAATTTCTGTTTTAATTTCCCTCTTCCATTCCTTTATTTCTTTGGTTCTGTTTTCGTCTCGTTCTTTGAGTTCTTTGAGTGTTTTTCTTGTTTCTTCTTTAAAAGCTTCTGAATCTTTTTGCTTTTCCTCCCTTTCTTGTTTAAGTAACTCTATCAGCGTCTTGAGGCATGATTTCAGGTCTGTGTCTTCTTTCTCTGGAGTGTTTGGAATTCCGATGTTTGCTACTATCGGAGAGCTGGGTTCTGGTGTTGCTAGATTGTCTTGGTTTCCTTGGGATATACTCTTTCTCTTTCCTCTTGCCATTTTGTTGTCAGTAATATGTTCTTGCCTTTCCCTTGTATCTGGTCTGTGTCCCTGGTACACTTTTCGTGTGCACTCCACAGAGATCTCTCTACTCCCCGGCAGCCCAGGTTCCGGGTGGCAGCTGGGCCAGGCTCCGCTCTGTGTCCTGAAGTCGTCTCAGGGTGGGAACAGAAGTTCCTAAGATCTGTTTCCGGTCACTGGATCGGGGAGGACAGGGCAGGTCAGGGCAGGGGGTGCCCTTTCCGTGTGCACTCCGCAGAGATCCCTCTGCTCCCCCGCAGCCTAGGTCTCCCACTCACCAGTTGCTCAGCCTGTTCGAGCCGCCTTTCCGGCTGGCAGTTGGGCCAGGCTCCGCTCTGCATCCTGAAGTCGTCTCCGGGTGGGAACAGAAGTTCCTAAGATCTGTTCCAGGTCACAGTTGCTCAGCCTGTACGAGCCACCTTTCCCTGTCTTAGGTTTTAATTTTTTCATTTTTACACTCAAAATTTTATTCCCTTACATGTTCACCCTCCTACCCCTCTACATCCCATACCTTCTCCCTGTTCCCCCTGTCACCACATGGATGTTCCCAGCCCACCCACCCCCTACCAGACCTCTAAACTCCCTGGGGCTTCCAGTCCCTTGAGAGTTAGGTACATCTTCCCTGACTGAACCCAGACCCGAGGGTCCTCTGCTGTATATGTGTTGGGGGCCTCATATCAGCTGGTGTGTGCTGCTTGGTTGGTGATCCAGTGTCTGAGACATCTCAGGGGTTCAGGTTAATTGAGACAGCTGGTCCTCCTATAGGGTCGCCGTCCTGCTCAGCATCCTCTGACTTTTCCCTAATTCAACCACAGGGGTCAATAGCTTCTGTTGGTTGGTTTAGAACTGAGCCATTTACTGTCATTCTTATGTTTAGTTCAACACTTTCAATGTTAGAAATAAGCTAGTTGTGATAAGTATGGCCATTATAATTTCTGTATATCACAACTTAGGGAACATTTAAGTTACACCTCACACCAGTCAGAATGGCTAAGATAAAAAACTCAGATGAGAGCAGATGCTGGAGAGGATGAGAAGAAAGAGGAATACTCCTCCATTGTTGGTGGGCTTGTAAACTGGTACAACCACTCTGGAAATTAGTCTGGCAGTTCCTCAGAAAATTGGACATAGTACTACCTGAAGACCCAGTAATTCCACTCCTGGGCATATATCCCAAAGATTCTCCAACATATAACAAGGACACATGCTCTACCATGTTCATAGCAGCCTTATTTATAATAGCCAGAAGCTGGAAAGAACCCAGATGTCCTTCAGTAGATGAATGGATACAAATTTATGTTATATTTACACAATGGAGTACTACTCAGCTATTAGAAACAATGACTTTATGAAATTCCTAAGAAAATGGTTGTATCTAGAGAATATCATCATGAGTGAGGTAACCCAGTCACAAAAGAACAGATGTAATATGAAGTCACTGATAATTGGATACTAGCCAAAGGAAGATCTGAATACCCAAGAAACAATTCACAGACCCTATGCAGCTCTAAAAAAGAAAGGCCAAAAAGTAGAAGCCTCCATTCTTCTTAGAAAAAACAAACAAACAAACAAACAAACAAAAATAAATAAAAAAATTAAAATTAAAAAATTAAAAAACAGGAGTATATAGCACCCTCTCAGAGTGGGGTATACCTAGACATTAAGTCATTAATAACTCAAGATCTAAGAAGATACCCTTGTAGCAATTTTTGGTATTTAAAAATTATTATGTTTAATCTATACACTCCAAGAAAATTTTAACTATTTCCATGTTACGTTTTGTTTTACATGTACTTTAATGCTTATTGTAACTAGGAAGATTTCAATGTATATTGTCAAACCTTTAAAATATCAAGTTACAAATAACTTAAAGACTGACATAGACTCTCATCATTCTGTAGCCTGGAGCAAAAGGATTGCAATTAATTATGTAACACTTTTGTTCATAACAATAATTAATATTCTTTGATAATAACATATATAGTATGGGATTCCTATATACTAAATGTGAGAATTTAGTTTGGTGTTTAGCATCATAAGTAATGTTGACTTGTAATAGAAACAGATTATTTTATATGTAACAAAATATCATTAGACTGTCTTTAAAAAAGAATGTGTTAATAAGGGAGCCAAATTTTTTCTTTGTGGAGATTATTTTGCTAATTATACATTACTTTGTGCTAACAGCTTTTACTAAAACCTTTCTTGGCTTATTTAGCTATTTTCCAGTAATACTTGGGACATAAGATGTGAGTTTGTAAGAAACAGACCTGAGAAAAACGTATTCCAAAAGGAAAAAAAAAAAAGGAATTCAGAGTACAGGGTGGCCAATTGTGCCCTAATTATTGGGCTGACTCATTGAACAATAACACTCAAATGGCATATTAGTAGAACTTCAGAGTGGAGCCATATTGGAAACACTGAGAGAGTCATGAGGACTGATGTGGACTCTGTCTCTTCTGTGCATTTATTTCTGTTCTGTCTTATCTAATGCTTTTCTCATTCCCAGCCAATGTTGAATCATAATAATGGTACTGAGTTTCGGGTCAGGTAGTATCAAAACAGATTCACAGAAGTTTGTCTTATGCTTTGTTTAATATCATGTCCTTTTGTTCTGTTCTTTGCAAAAACTAATCTTGGGCTCTATTTCCATCTCAACATAAGATTCCTCACCTTTTCTTGATTCAAAATATATATTGGTAACCTTTTACAAACACTACACATTTATCTCACACATTTCCTTAATTCCTATGTCTAGATCTAAAGGGCAAATTCCTCATATTAAGTTAGTCTTGAACAAGCAAAATATATTTCTTTTTCTCGGGTGATTGGTTTTTAACCATCCCATCAAGAGGACTTTTAAATAACCAAATTTATATTGAACTATTTTTCAGATGAGAAGTTATAATCAATGAAAATCCAGTAAAATGCAAATATAAATCCTTCAAATGTCAAGAGGAAATGTCTGAGCTTTGAAATACTAAACATTGAATTTTTTTAAAATATAAAGCTTCAGACTTTCCTTGAAATTTCCTTATCTGAGATACAGTAATCCAATCCTAAATCAGCAGCTATTTGGCTGTATTGCATTAGTAAAATTTGCCCGCACAGTATTCCTTCCAGAAATGTACTTGCCTGTTGGGCAGTTGCTAATTGTTAATGTACTTTTGACCTAAAATTTGGTCAAAACTAAAATTGGACTTCCTAAACTTGTTTAAAATTAAAACACACCCAATTAGGACAGAAAGAAGTTCAGGATGAAGCAAGCCTTTCATTACTACAGTTCCAACCTCTCTTATGGTTTGTTTGTTTACTTTTCAGCATCTTTAGCAGCTGCCAGGTTTTTTGTTGATACATGTTTGAATTTCTTGATTGTTCAAATTTATCATAGTCATCTCTCATTAATATTCTGGTAGCTATTAGACAATAAGGTAGCCTTTGGGCTTGAATTTTAATCATTCATTTCCAGCCACTTTTCAGTCTGGGGCTCTTTCTTCTGCACACATTACAATTCTTTTATTACCTGCAAAGGAAATACATCGATTTTATAGACTATATTGCCACTGATGCATCACTTCTGTTTCTGTAGTTTTGGAACCAGGGTAGACAGCCAGTAACACCAGGTAAATAGATACATATGCTTGTGGACCAATAAAATACGGACATTCATATATTTAACATGAGCTGCATCAAGTTGACACATCCCATGAAATAATTTGTTTCTTTTTTATTCTCTATAATTGTTGAGAAGGGAAGTGTCCTTTCTAGCTCATGAGTCATGCAGGTGACTAACTGGGATTGGATGACAGGTTATATTGAAGTTGAGATTGTTCTTAGCACTTTGACGTGGATCACCCAACTTTTTCACCAGCATTTTGTTGATTAAGAGATTACCAGTACACACTGTTTAAGCATTCCAAACATCGATTCTGCACTTACTGTAGATGCAATGTAATTATATACAAACAACTGTTAATTAAACAAAATAGGATACTAATAAAATTCAGTAACATGGTCCGCAATATTTCTTCCTCACTATGTATATTTTAGATTACTTATATTATATTGTATAGCTTTTTTTCTTACTTGTGTTTATCCTTAACTCATATAATACATCCTAACCATGGCCTCTGTTCCTGCCATTCCTCCCCCAGATCCACTAGTCCTTTATTTCTATTTAGAAAAGAGTAAGGTCAATGTTTTTACTTTAAATACACCGTCTGTAACATTTCAGCATAAATATCTTATATAAGTCCTATAACCTTATGAGTAAACTATTAGATACTATAAAGAAGGAAATTTCATTTGGAGTCTGTGTTATTTTTAGCTTTATATAATTGGCATAATGATGTGACCTTCAGTTGTTCTCACTCGTTGGAAACCCTATTTGTATATTACTATTACATTTCCAGATTTTATATTTGTTTGGGGGAAGATTTCCAGAAATAGGATTAATAAGCCTGAGGGCAGGATCACCACAATTGTCGCTGAATTTTCTGAAGTGCCTTGGTTCTTGAATTAACAGGAATGATACATATGTCAAGTCATTGCCATTTGGCAGACGGTGGACTAGGCATTTTAAGTCTGTTCTTTCACAATAATTCCACAAAATAAGCATCGTTATTCTTGCTTGTAGAAGGAGAGCTAAGACTAGTTTTAACAGGGTCCACATTACAACCTAACATGTTTGGCATAAAAGCTCACGTGGAGTCATGTTCAGCCTCTTACAGAATTATGGAGGTCTACTGGCACTACATACACATGGTGGGTCACTATTTGCTCTGTTCTCTGCTGAGGTGAAATGTGCCTTACCCTTCAGCTCTCTTGTTTTTTTAGAACTAGCATGGCAGAATCCATCAGTTGTCTGTTCTTTCATCTACTAGAAATAAGGATGTCTTGTGCTCTTTTATTTTGAGCATCTCATGGGAGGTACGGCAGTACACTTATACTGTGCCCTCCTGAGTTATGTTACAGATTTTCACAAATTCGGAGACCAAGTCTTCTTGCAGAATAAAAATATAATGGGTTATGATCACATTTTAGAGGTTGGTAAGGTTGGGATAACCTGTTTTCCCTGGTACAACTTCTTTCCCCTTGGTACAAGAAGTCTAGGAAACCCAAAGATTGTATCCTGTCCTCATATTATTTCTATTTTGTCAGTTGCCTTCCATCTAATCAATTTTCTGACCTGACCGTGTCAGTTCTGTTTGCTTAGCCTCCTTCGCCTGTATCCTGACCCAGCTTTCTCACCCACAGAGAGCAGTCAGTTGAGCTGTTTCCATTCACAGGTATCTGTCCATTTCCACTTAGGAAGCCTTGGAATCAGACCAGAGCTACTCTGGAGCAAATCAGAGCCACCAGCAGACAACATACTTTACAGAGTTTAATGAAAAGATTACCTTTTGTGAAAGCATACTACAGTATAACTTATTTCAATAATATATATTGAATCTGATTATATCTTGGAAGGTTAAATATAGCTAGAAATATAGATATATATATGTAATAAATATAGATAGTTGTATTTCTGAAATCAGGAACATAGTCTTAGGGAAAAGTTCTACAACTGAACTATTTTAATCTTCAGATTTAATATCAATATTGCAGTGAGGAATTTCACACATTAAGGATAACTGTTATCAGCACATTCAACTTTCATGTGACTAGTACCATGCAGTCTTAACCAGCATCATGTCACAGTAGAAATCTGTTTCCTTTCTAGAATGGCACAGCAGGATTCTGCAAGCACTCGACTGATACTTAAATAGTATTTCACATTTCTTTTCATGTTGTGGATAGGTTTGTTTTAGTTTTCACCACCTTCTTTATCCTGCACAGCTTGGGTAGTTAGGGTGTGACTGAGAAAAGGAAGATGCAGATTGTGTCCAAATAATGGATCCCAACAAGCTGTTATAAAATCAGAACCACTAGAAATGGAATAATGCTATAAAAGTACTTTCTAGCTTTATTGTACTGTAATTTTATCTTGAAAATTTCAGAAAATTAGAGTCATAACCATTCAAGTTTCAGCTATATTTCAAAAATAACCATGTTTCCAATCCAAAAATATCTGCATATAAACTTCAACAAATTAAAATGACGGGACTAATTCATCTATCTGCAAACAGAGACATTAGGAAAGGTTGTATTTAACAAGGTCTCTAGCAGGAGCACAGACCAGGGACATTCACACGGTGTTGCTGCTGGGGGCCATGTGCAGATAGGAGGTCAGTTCCTGAAGTTGGGATAATGTTCACAGGCCATATTGCTGCAGTTGGTCATGTGGAGATCCATGGCCTGTGCTGCAAATGAGAACCTCAATGGTGTTTTCAGTATGTTCTCTCCCTGGACACCATACTGAGGTCTGTGATAACACTGGAGACAATGTGCATGTCCATGATCCTTCCTATAGCCCAAAACTATGGAGATGTGCATGAGCCATTCCTGCTGATTGTAAATGACAAAGAAGCTTCCATTTCAGAGCTATTAATGACTGAAGTCTCACAGTTGAGAATGAGAAACATAGAAGGCTTCTGTGACAACCTCCCCCACTGCCCATAAAAAGGAACAGCACAGACATGAAGCCATTGAAGAGAACTCTTAAACATTGTAGTAGGGACTCGGAAATAGAGCTCTTCAGACTTTATGATTTTTGTCAGGATTGAGCATAGAGAAGGACTCAGTCTTCTTTATGGGACTCTCCACTGGAAGGTTGACCATGCTCCAGTGAATATATGGACAACACAAACTGAAACACAAATTGGTCTTGTTTTTTTTTCTTTTTTGTTGTTGTTGTTATTATTATTATTATTATTATTATTATTATTATTATTATTATTATTATTATTATTATTATTAGGTTTTCTTGTTATGTTTTGTTTTTTTTTCTTTTCCTTAGAGAGTAGGTTACAACAGTGTGGCTGAAGGGTAGACCTGGGAGGACTGGGAGCTGAACTTAATCAACATGTATTATATGAATTTCACAAATAGTCAATAAGAATATTATGTTCAAAAGATTATATTTAAAGCCTTTTCACATTTTGCTAAATAGTGTTTGACTTGGTGTGAATAGAACTTTTGAAACCTTCTTATATAAAATGTAATCTATTTCATTCAATTAGAATGTTAAAACCTGTGCTTGTGATGTGAAACTATATTTTAAATTTAGAATGCAAGCTTTAGCAAAGTCTTTACTTAGGTTTTTATTACACTTCGCTCACTCTCTGGAATGTCGCTAGTGGCATGGGCTAAAACTGGGAGTCAGAGGACATCTAGTAGGAGTTAGCTGTCTTATCCCACCGTATGTTTCTGAGAAAGAGCACAGGTCATTAATCATGGTTGCAAGGCTGCAATCCTCCATTACCTGAGACATTCACCAGCACCAGAATTTTATTTTTAATTGCAGCAATTTTTCTGTGAAAATGTTTTATCAAGTTATAAAATGTTTTTGCTTCATTCTTTGCTACATAGAAGAATCTTCTAGTGTTTAATAAGTAGAAGATTTATGTAAAATGATAAGAGAGTTAGATAATGGGATTTTACTCCAGCTTTGCTTATCTCTATGGTGATCAAAACTATTTGGATAGCAAGAAAGACAAGGAAACATTATTCCACTAATAAGTACAGTAATGATTGTGAATAGCGAATATTGGAATGTTTTAATGAATAAAGATGCAAGAGATTATGTATCTTACTGCATAATTATTAAAATGTTGTTTGATAATTATATACTTGCTTTAAATTTACATCTTTACAGGTTCAGTGTACAGTCACAGTTTCTAATTTATACCAGTTTCGCTCCTTGCCATTCAGGGAAAATAATGTCCAGAATAGAAAATGTGACTTACAAAATGTTACAGAGAGGATCCACATTGAAATTAATAGATTTGTGTTGGGAGCCATTGTGACTACGCAGAAAGATTAGTGAGGATATTTAGAAATTACACTGAAATAAGACCATTACAACTAATGGAATTGTTACTCCGCTATACTTTATGAAAAGAATCAGGAGGGAAAATATGAATTACATATTTAACACCTCATTAAATATGTAGATTGCTGTGAAATCTGGGCAGAAAGTTAAGGATAGTCAATGGCCATCAAGCCATCAGCTCCTTTCATTCATTTCTTACATATACCATACAGCAACAAAAATTTGGAAATAGGAAAGTCAAAGAGGAAGCTGAGTTAGTTAGGCATGAAAATGGGATGTAACCAACAAAAGCATTATTAAAAAATGGTTCTTTCCAAAGGTAATTTTCAGGACATTTGAACTATACATACAAATTTATTTTTTCCAATTATCAGTGTATAAAATAATGTGAGCTATGCTTTAAGAGTGAAATCTAGTTAAGGGCTGCAGGTATACAGTAAAGGTGCCATTAAAGATAATTGTTTCATCCTCTCTCTCTCTCTCTCTCTCTCTCTCTCTCTCTCTCTCTCTCTCTCTCTCTCTCTCTCTCTCTCTCTGTTTCTTTCGTTCAGACCATGTGTCTTAGTTAGGGTTTTAATGCTGTGAACAGCCACCATGACCAAGGCAACTATTATGAAAACAAAATTTAATTGGGGCTGGCTTACAGGTTCAAGGGTTCAGTCCACTATCATCAAGGTGAGAACATGGCAACATCCAGGCAGGTATGGTGCAGAAGGAGCTGAGAGATCTACATTTTCATCTGAAAGCTACAAGTAGATTGCTGACTTCCAGCCATCAATGGTGAAGGCCTTAAGGCCACAGTGACATACCTATTCCAACAAGGTTATACCTCCAAATAGTGTCACTTCCTGGGCCAAACAAACCATCACATTCCACTCCCTGGCCCTCATAGGCTTGTTCAAACATATGAGTCCACGGGGGCCATACCTAAACATAGCATAATGCAAAATACATTTAGTCCAACTTCCAAAGTCCCCATAGTCTATAGAAGTCTCAACCATGTTAAAAGTCTATAGTTCAAAGTCTCTTCAGAGATTTATCCAATCATTTAACTGTAATCCCCAAGGCAAGACAGGAAACCAGCTGGGCAAACTCCAAACTATATGTCTCTATGTCTGATGTCAAAGCAGTCTTCAGATCTACAACTTTGTTGACTGCAACAAATGTCTTTCTCCTGTGCTGGTTTCACTCCCTGTTAGCAGCCTTCCTCAGCAGATAGCCCACATCTCTGGCATTTCAGACATCTTGGGGACTCCAAGACAATTTCAATGTTATAGCTTCTTGTTTGGGGATCTATATATAATCATCTGGGCTCTGCCCTCTGTAGCATTCTAAGCTCAGGTTGCTCCACTCTACCTCTGCTGCTGTTCTTGGTGGTCACCCCACAGTAATGGCATCTCCAATATGCTAGAGTTTTCTGCTGCAACTAGGCTTCACAATAGCTTCTCATAGGCTCTCTTCATGGTGCCAAGCCTCAAATCCTTTGTGTGACCCCTTCGCTCCTGGGCTGTCAACTACAACTGAGGCTTAAATCTTCAACAATAACTATTTCTTGACATCTGTCTCAGTCATGGTTTCTATTCCTGCACAAATGTCGTGACTAAAAACCAAGTTGGGGAGGAAAGGGTTTGTTTATTCAGTTTATAATTTCCACATTGCTGTTCATCACCAAAGGAAGTCAGGACTGGAACTCAAACAGATCAGGAAGCAGGAGCTGATGAAGAGGCCATGAAGGAATGTTACTTACTGGCTTGCCTTTCTTGGCTTTCTCAGCTTGCTTTCTTATAGAACCCAGGTCTACCAGCACAGGGATTGCACCACCCACAATAGGCTGGGCCCTCCCCCCTTGATCACTACTTGAGAAATTGCCTTACAGCTGGATCTCATGGAGGTATTTCCTCAACTGAAGCTCCTTTCTCTGTGATAACTCCAGCTTGTGTCAAGTTGACACAAAACTAGCCAGTACAGCCTCTCACAGTGCCAAGTCTCAGATGCTCTTCATATCCCCTTCATGCTTTCAAAGCCAGTATCACGTAGGTGATTCTTCCACATTACCAAGTACAGCTGCAGCATGGAGTACAACCTTGGCTATCTCTGGAATCTCTTGGCTTTTTGTACTCTCAGAAAACACTGCCCAGAAGATTTCACCTCAATGATGCTGGTCTCTTCTTAATCACTGCTAATTCTCTAGCTCCAGCTGATCAGCATTGTCCCAATACTCTCTTCTATTTTTCACTCTAAAAACAGGGTCACGTGGCCAAAGCTTCTGAGTTCTGCTGTTTCCAGGACCTGGAATATGGCTCCCTTGTTCTATTATATTATCAGTAGCTTTCTGCTTTCTAAATCCTTCACTGTCTATGCTTGGCTGTCCTGGGTCTTGCTCTGTAGATTGACCTTGAACTCAAGACATCCACTTGGCTTTATCTCCTGGGATTGATGGTGTGTACCACCTGCCTGGATCTAAATTTAGTTAGGCAGGATCTTGACCCAAAGTCATTCTCTCTTAGTCTGCTCTCTCCTAGAACACAGGATTTGGCTCCATTTCACCTCTGGTGCCCCTTTAATACTTGAAACATATGTTTTATATTTTTCCTTCTTTTATTTATTTATTTCACACTCCAGGTTTTATTCTCCTCCCTGTCCACATTCTGACTGTTCCACATCTGATACCTCCTCCCTGCCTTCCCCAGTGTCCGTAGGAATGTCTCTGCCCAACCCCAATCCACCCCACCAGACCTCTAAACTCCCTGGGGCCTCCAGTCTCTTGAGGGTTGGGTGCATCTTCTCTGACTGAACCCAGACCTGGAAGTCCTCTGCTGTATATGTGCTGGGTGTCACATATCCACTGCTATATGCTCCCTGGTTGGTTATACAGTATCTGAGAGATCTCAGGAGTCCAGGTTAAATTGAGACTACTGATCTTTCTGTAGGGTTGTTCTCCTTCTCAGCTTTTTCCAGCTTTTCCCTAATGCAACCACAGGCTGCTCCAAGGTTCCTACGCCCTTTGTGCTCCTGGCAGGTTCCCTTTGGATAGTTATTGGAATCAAAGTGGAGTCTCAGCCTTGGGCCTAGGAGTGAAAACTCTCCTGGAAGACCAGCTCTCTCCGGGCAACACTTGGATATGGAGGACTATGAGACTTCCTTAGCTCTGGGAACAGATAGATAATGGAAGACATTTTATTCCAATTTAATACTGCCAATATTAACTGAGTATTCAATGTGTTCTCAGCACTTTATTTCACACACACCCCCACACAGCCCCCCCCCCACACACATTAAATGTTAGCAAAAACAACTTGTGATACATACAAATGTTACAGAAGAAAATGATAGCCTTAACAGAGACCGCTGCTTCTCTATTTTACTAAGCAATGCCTCTAGAGGCCACAGAGACTGTCAGATACCCTTGCAATGGAGTTACAGGAAGTTGTAAGCTGCCAAGGAGGTGTTTGGAACTGAACTTGGCTCCTCTGCAAGAGCAACCCATGCATGTAATTCTTGAGCCAGTCCTCCATCCCATAAATACCTTTTGAACTCATTCCTCTGATGTTTCAGCTATAATGTTGACATTTCTTTAGATCGTGGTGCTCCTTATCCACTAGGCTATGTTCTTCAGCAATGACGGCAGGCACAGCTGTTTCCCTCTACTTCTCTATCATTCTGTTCATTGCACCATTTTCTTCCATGATGCTTCCATTAATTATACAGCCCGCCTCCCTCACAGCTCAAACACAAAGCAGCCCATTTCTAAGTCACTGGGTTACTTCTTTGTCCTCTAGCTCTTTCTACTTGGGAGTAAGTGAGTCCTGGGCAGCCGTTCTTCCCATTCTTGTCTTCACTTTCTAGTTGATGAAGTCTTAGGTGAGGCATATCAGGCCCTGGTTAGATGAACAGTCCTCAGCGCCATCATATTTCCAGCAGATGCACAGGTAATTGAAACTTTCTGCTGATGGAGTGCCTTCCCTCTAAACCATTTTCAAAAATATTTTATAGAAATTGGATCACAGTTTTCCCTGCCCCACTGGTTACAGTCCTTCCCATTATTGCATTTTGGTTCTTTAGTACATTGTTTCTTCCTGGGGTTTCTCCTCTTTAAATTTGGTAGATTTTCATTTAAATGCTGTCTGTCACTTTGTGTCCTGGCTGTGCTAAACATTAAACAACTGGTGTTGGGAAGAAAGAAAAACAGAAGTAAACCTAAAGAAGGCTGTGCGAGAACCAAGGGACAGAGATGAGCCATGTGAGGACGGCAAAACATTTCCCTCAGCGTGCTTCAGGCATTGAGAATTAGAATTCTCCCAGAGTCTGTATCATTGCAGTGCATAGCAGAGGCTGCTGGCAATGGGTGTAGGCAAGAATGTGTTGCTAAACATACTTAACAATGTCCATTTTCAGAAAACCTTTAACTGAATCACTTAAAATGTGCTAAAAATCTCTAAAATGCCATAATTGTTTTTTTTTTTCCAAATCAATCGGTCCATTAATAACTAGCTTAACACATTAAAATCTTAATTTATACAAAGTTAATATTTTCTGAAATTAATTTCCAAGGTAAGAATGAAAAATTTAGATGATACAGCAGTCAGACTTCAAGATGGTTTAAAACTCTGTCATGTGTGTGACAATCAATGAAAATCTTTAAAGTCAATATGGTTGTTGAATCTACAATGTGTTCACCCTGTGATAAGGAGAAATAATAGAAGCCTTGTTTCTTTCAACTCTCCAGCCTAATGATATAACAGGAATTCATGTTCTATGTGAGTATTCTCATGATCTCACAGGAAGTCATATTCTGTGTGAGTATTCTCATGATCTCACAGGAAGTCATGTTCTGTGTGAGTATTCTCATGATTTCACAGGAAGTCATGTTCTGTGTGAGTAGTCTCATGATTGCACAGGAAGTCACTTTCTGTGTGAGTAGTCTCATGATTTCACAGGAAGTCATGTTCTGTGTGAGTAGAATAATGATCTCACAGGAAGTCACTATCTGTGTGAATTCCTTATGACAGTCATACCCAAGAATTCCTTATGTTCATACCCAAGAAACCCACTGTGAGCCTGCTCGAATTAGTCAGTGCTCACATATTCTTTGTATTCTTGCAGCTCTCTGAATAAGATATCCCCAGAGTAATCATTATTTGTGTTTCTAAATGTTTTATTTCCAGACACAGAAAACTCTGAAGGTTTTGCCTGCTTTTCATGCTCTACACTTACATATTCTAACCTATTCTTTAAACCAAAGATGTTTTAGACAAAGTAATCCAAGATGATTGTGGAGTTGAGGGGAGAAACCTCCCAAAAATATTAGTATAATAATTTGCTGGTCTGCAAATGTTCATGATGCCCCAACTTAATCTATTATCTTCTTTCTGAACTGCCACCTTTTAAAATGAACAGGCATAAGCTCCAGTGAGGTAAGAGTTAGGCATGTCCACTCCTGATAACTTTGCAAACCTCACTTTAGTGCATAACCTGACACAAAGGAGCTGGGTTGTTCCTTTTTTTTCTGTTTGCAATTTTACTCATAAGACCCTCTCTCCCAGCATTGTATATATATATATATATATTATTTCTCAGTAATTCTCTTTCCATTGGTAACTTGAAGCCTTACCACAAGGAATTTTTCATACTGTATTATTATATTCAGCAAATCTTTAAGGAGAGTCTGATTCAATAGTTGTTTCTGCTCTTTATACTTTTGGGACCGAAGGCACTAAGTAGTATATCTGTAACCACATCAAATCAACATTGTTGGAAACGTAACTGTGGGGCCAATGCAGACGCTTCTTGTTTTATTCTTTAAGGTGCCTTTCGAGGAGTTTTCAAAGATGAGCATGTTGTGCACACACAAGCGAGGGGTGGGCAACAAGCAGAGGGTGAGAGGGAAGGAGGGAGAGAGAGATGGTAAACAACCAATGTTTTATTTGTGGCAGCTAATGAGACTACGTTAAGCAAGGAGCTGAAGTCATCATACGGAGAAGAACATTGCATAAATCACCTATTCACTGCACAATCCAAGACACTATTATGGGAACCTAGCAAAATGGGATCTCCTCTGTCAGTACTCCTGTAGTAAGAAAATTTCAGCCAGGCACGGGAAGTTCCAGAAAGCAGAGCTTGGGACACAGGTCAAAGCCTGAACCCCGCAAAGCAACTATAGTTTTCAGAATATACTCCACACAAGCAGAAGGTTTTATGATTATTTGCTTAGTGTTAACCCTGAAACACTACCTGTACCTACAGTATGTCAGAAAGCCAGGAGCATTTCGACAGTGGCACACTTTTGTTTAAGTCTGATCCACTAAGTAGAAGTCTAATGCATGGCAGAACTTTTCCAACCTTGGACCTGTTACTTATTTTCTCAGAAAAGTACGTTGTTTCCTGGAACAGTTATGGGAAGAGCTGAGTTCAGCTTCCCAAAGCCCTGGTTTTATATTTGGTAAGCACCGTAAACAGAGGTAATGAAGTACAGCTGTTTTGAACCCACACATCAATTGCCGGCTGCTCCCTAATGTCATTTTCTCACCTGTTTGTTCCAGGGGAAAAACATTAACACGTAGAGAAGGAAAAGAAAAACAAGACAACAAACAAAACACAGACCAATATCTCCTCGAGAAGTCTGCCCTTAAAATTCATATTTTGTTGTCCTGATTTTCCTTCGGTGCTGGCATCATCCAGATGCTAGGGTCAAATGACAGTGTAAATGAGGAAGAAGTCACTGTGACATTTAAGATGACAGGCATAATTCTGACATGAGGAAATCACTGGGAGGAAAAACACAAATGACGGCTTAACATGACGATCCTGCCGTCTACTGTGAAATTATTTGATTAGATACCCACTATTTTGTGCCATGTATAATTGAATTTAAGTAATTTTCTGACAAAAGACGAAAGACGAATACTTGGAAGGGTCCCAGAAGCTCCAGCCTGTCAGGTAGAGGTGAGTCTCTTCAGAGGAGCGTGGCTTAGAGAATCTCAGTAACATGTTTTTGAGGATTTATTAGGATATGTGACATTTTCAACAAGAGGAGACTTGGCTCCTCCTGTCAGTTGGCTCCTGCTGCTCACCCACATACAGCTCTTCTCCCTTGCTCTATCCTGAAGGCTGCCTTCACTTGGTGGGTTACCTTGCTGGTATCCAGCAAATGCTATAATGGGGGGATCCTTCATGTCTCAGGCATCCTTTGTGATGTTTTTAAATTCACATTAAATAAGCATATTTTTAATTGTCAAAACTAAAATGTGCAACTCAGATCTAGCTAGGACAATTTTGGGAAATATGTTACTGATAATACCTTTATGAGTACTTTTCCAAACAGTTACAAGATGAGAATTTTTTTTTCTGGAACTTAAGATTCTAGAGGACACTCCAGGCTCAAGAATCACTAAAACCACTATCAATGATTAACAGCTATAATCTTTACTGCATGTGTCTCCAGATATCCAAATGGGACACTGGCTGACATACCACATTATTTTATGTAGATGGCATATGATGATATTTTGTCAGTCTTTTCAATTAAAAATAATAATTCTGAAGCATGAGAGTTGTTCATCACAACTGTTAACATATAGCAGATTTTAATGCTAGTTTCTAGGATAAGGTGCATAAATTATTTTGATAGTGGCAATTTTTTTTGATCATTGTATCCTTCGTGTCCCTTCCTCCTTGAAATTATGAATTCAGGCCATTTTTTTCTTAATAGATGATATGCACAACCTAAGTATATCCTGCTTGGTCTGTATAATATTGTTGGTGTATATGTTTTCAGGGCTGTATAATATTGTTGGTGTATATGTTTTCAGGGCTGTATAATATTGTTGGTGTATATGTTTTCAGGCCTGTATAATA